>NC_137003.1:18506564-18621564 GCF_032717465.1 Coenobita brevimanus | reverse complement strand
TACAAGACTAAGGGATAAAATCCCCAAGCAGTATACGTACATTGCCATGCACACAGGCTAAATTTAGTACTGGGCGACTACATAAAGAATACCAGTGGCCTCTTTTTTTTTTTTTTTTTTTTTTTTTTTTCAGTTATTAACACACTATAGGCTAAACATTTGTTACTAACAATAACACAGGGACACAACTTTTCATAGAGGCACAAAAAGCAGAAGATCTTCGGGTGCTGACACTAAAAAGACCTGCTATAAGTAGGTCTTACTATTATAAGTCAAAATCAAATGTTAAGCTTCGCTATGGAAGTTTGCTATCACTGCTTAATACAGTTTCAGGTTCTGATTCAGAAGCTGCAGGAGAAGCAAATGGACTGTACAAAATGTTATCGTCTTTCAGGTTCGTAATGGATCTACATATTATTGAACAAGTCCTTAGAGTTATTATAGTTTGTCAGATTAGCTTCAAGCAGTGGAGGCCTTATTATATCTGAAGCTTGCTCTCTCATACAGTCAAAATTCTTCTCATCCTTCCAGTAACTACTGCAGGCAATGAACAACTTTTTTTCAGTACTTAGCTTAGTCAAGACATATCTAAGAACCTCAATGAGAAATGATCGCTTAAGTGACTTGCTGCTTATGGCCTCAGAAAAGGAACTTGTTAAAAATCTTAACTTTAACACCCTCGTTGATAATTTTGCAAAGCAGAGATCACGGAGATATCCACTGTTACAGCAGTTCATTCATTTTTCAATGCAATAAATATATGTAGTTTAATTTTCAATTTCCTGTAATGAATTCTTAAATTAAAATACTCTTCTTACGTGAGCCTCTTCCAAATTTAAAAACCATCATTTTATTTCTCCCACCTCTTAGTGTAGAGCTTACTTTTTCACATTACTTTATATGGTTCATGGTATTTTTGTGGCAAGTAAGCTAAAAGCTTTCCATTTTTATTTCAATTACAAGTTTACACTTTTCATTCTCAATTTTATATTCATTATCTTTTTATTACGCTATAAAAATGAGGTCAGTTTAAGCTTTCACCAATACAAATATTTTAATTGCTATTCTGTCTATTATCCAAGGTCATTAGCATAATTATAATGCAATGATACGTACTTTACCTTGCACTTTAAATTACATATTCACCTTCACACAAATATACTGCTAATGCTAGAGTATCCATTAGCCTGTGTGTCAGGAAGTACTTGGTTTAATAAATAATTATATATATATATATATATATATATATATATATATATATATATATATATATATATATATATATATATATATATATATATATATATATATTTTTGTTTACTGCTTTAATTCCCTAAATATAGCTTTGCATGTGGCTTCAAAATGCTCCCTCGCCACCCCACCCATGTGGGGAGGTGGGAGTAGGGGGGGCCTCCTAAATAGCCTATGCCCCCCGCCCCCCCCAACAAGAATTGAAATGACACCCCTGCTTGCAGTTCCCTTTCTTCTTCACTTAACAATATAGTATCATCTGCAAACAACAGAACAGGAAGAGTCCAAAGGCTGCCCTCTCTAATTAGGGCCACTCCAACATCCATTGCCCTACCTTGTATCTGTTTTATAACTCCATCCATTTTGCCAGAAGGAATACTCCACTTTCCTTCACCAAATATAACTCCAAGCATTTCAGTATATGCTTGACTACTACGTGTGAAGTGTTGTACAGTAAATCTCTTCAATAAAATTAAGCTTTTTTATATACTGTATACACAGTACCACTAGGGGACAATGTTCGTTTATTAATGGTCTATCGTAGGAAGCGGGCTACGAACGTCTGTCGTCTCTAGTGCATTTTCAGTGCTGTAGAACATTTTAAGTTTTCCCTAGATTCCAGAGATGTGTTAGCAGAAGAGACACGGATGTTTAGCTCAGTGGCTGGTACCTGGCTACAAGGAAAATGCTTCCTCATATTATTCACTGATGGCATGACATCGTACACCACCATTTCACAGGTACGCACATAACTTAACCCATTCCATCCAAGGGCATACTTTTTGTCATTCTTGCTGCTTGGCAAAGTTTTATTCACCTTAAGAAGAGAAATCAGGTTCTGGAGATAAAGGAGCTTGTTCTAACCCCGTCTTTCCAAAGTAGCTGTGCAGTTTCTTCGTGTGCATTCGGAGAAAACATGGAAAGTGCAAACCCAATCCTGTGATATCCATGCTAATTTGGAAGATGGGCTTATTATTATTATTATTATTATTATTATCACAGTAGTAGTGAGTCCGGAAGTACAGCAGTGTGTGACTGAATGGAAGGAGGTGTCATCGAGACTGCTGTGGGTGAAAGCGAAATTTGAACGTGAGTTGTGGGTGTTTGTGAGTGCATATGGGCCTGGTAGTGAAAGGGATGAGGAAGAGAGGGAATCTTTCTGGAATGATGTTGATGAGTGTCTGCAGAGTTTTGGAGCGAATGTGAAGGTGGTAATGATGGGAGATCTGAATGCTAGAGTGGGAAATGTAGCAGTTGAAGGTGTAGTTGGTATGCATGGTGCGCCTGGAAGAAATGAGAATGGGGAACGAATGATAGGGATGTGCGTTGACCGAGAGATGGTGATTGGAAATACGCTGTTTGAGAAGAAAGATATTTATAAGTATACATGGGTGAGACAGGAGGGTGGAAGGGTTGTTGATAGAGCTTTGATGGACTATGTGGTTGTGTCCAGGAATGTAATAGGAAGATTGTTTGGATGTGAGAGTTCTGAGAGGGGAGGGTGGAGGTATGTCTGACCACTACCTGGTGGAGGGAAAGTAAAGAGTAGGTAAGAGATGGGTGAGAGCTAGGAGGGTTAAGTGTGGCAGGGAGGTTTTGAAAGTGAGTGAATTGGATAAAAGAGAGAAAATGATAGAGTATCAGGAGAAACTGAAAGATGAGTGGAACGCAGTGAAAGATCAGGAAAATGGCAGTGTAGAGGAGGAATGGCAGTTGTTTAAGAGTGCTGTGGTGGGGCATGCAGAAGAGGTGTGTGGTGTGAGACGTGTGGGTGGTGGTGTACGAAAAGGAAGTGAATGGTGGTGCGAGGAAGTAAGTATGGCTGTGGCTGAGAAGAGACGTGTATATGAAGTGTGGCTGTAGAGGAAGGATGAGGTGTCATATGAGAGGTATAAGGAAAAGAGGAATAGGGCGAGAAGGGCTGTGGGTGATGCTAAAGTGGCAGGAGATGAGAGGTGGGGTAGGCGGCTGACTGAGAATTATCAACAGAATAAGAAAATGTTCTGGAAGCAGGTGAAAAGGGTGCGAAAGGGAGAGTCTGGGAAGGAAGAGCGAGTAAAAGCAGAAGATGGAAGGATGTTAAGTAAGATGGTTGCAGTAAGGAAGAGATGGGCAGAGTATTTTGAAAGATTGTTAAATGCAGAGGAGGAAAGGGTGGCTGAGATTGTGATGGACGGAAGAGTGCAAGGAATAAATGTGTTGGGAGAGTTGAATGATTCTTTGATCACGAAGGAGGAAGTGGAGAAGGCAGTAGAGGAGATGAAAACAGGGAAAGCTGCAGGTATGGATGGGTATGCTGTGGAATGCCTGAAGGGTGGTGGAGTGACTATTACTGACTGGTTAGTAAGATTGTTGAATGTGTGCTTTGTGAAAGGTATGGTGCCAGTTGACTGGGCAAGTGCTTGTGTGGTCCCGTTGTATAAAGGTAAGGGTGATAAGTATGAATGTACTAGCTTTAGGGGTATAAGTCTCTTGAGTGTTGTAGGTAAGGTGTATGGCAGATTGTTAATTATGAGAGTTAGAGAGGGTACAGAGGGAGCGATTGGTGATGAGCAGTGTGGCTTTAGGAGAGGGAGAGGATGCGTGGATCAGGTGTTTGCTGTGAGACAAGTGTGTGAAAAGTATTTAGAGAAAGGCAAGGACGTGTTTTGGGCATTCATGGATTTAGAGAAAACGTATGATAGAACTGATAGGGAGGTTTTGTGGACTGTTTTAGGAGGGAATGGACTTGATGGTAGGTTACTAAAAGGGGTGAAGAGTTTTTATGTAAATAGTAGAGCGTGTGTAAGAGTGGGAAATGTTGTGAGTGATTGATTTCCTGTGACAGTGGGGCTGCGACAGGGAAGTGTGATGTCGCCTTGGTTGTTTAATATTTATATGGATGGTGTTGTAAGGGAGGTGAATGCAAGAGTTTTAGGTGGAGGTCTGAGTCTGGTGAATGTTGATGGTGGAGAGTGGAATTTGAAGCAGCTGCTGTTTGCAGATGATACTGCACTGGTGGCTGATTCAGAGGAGAGATTGAGACAGTTGGTAGAGGAGTTTGGAAGGGTGTGTGAAAGGAGGAAATTAAAAGTAAATGAGAATAAGAGTAAAGTGATGAAGTGTACGAGGTTGGTAGATGGTAGAAGGATGAATATAGTTTTGAATGGTGAGTTGCTTGAGGAGGTAGATTGTTTTAAATATTTAGGGTCACATGTTGCTGTGGATGGAAGAATAGATGCAGAAGTGAAGTTTAGAATGAATGAAGTAGGAAAGGTACTGGGAGGAATGAAAAAGGTGTTTAGATGTCGTTCGCTTAGAATGGATGTAAAGAGAAGGCTGTATGAGGTTGTTGTGGTACCGACTGCATTATATGGGGCTGAAACATGGAATATGGGTGTAGCAGAGAGGAAAAGTTTGAATGTAATGGAGATGAGGTGTCTGAGGAGTATGTGTTGAGTGACGCGTATGGATTGAGTGCAAAATGATGAAGTGCGAAGGAGAACTGGAGTTGTTCGGGAGATGGCTGATAGAGTTGACCAGAGGGTGTTGCGATGGTTTAGGCATATGGAGAGAATGGATAATGAGCGATTGGTGAAAAAGATAACTAGATCTGATGTGACAGGTGTAAGGGTGAGAGGGAGACCACGAATAGGATGGATGGACAGTGTGAAGAGAGCGCTGGATGTGAGAGGGATGTCTGTTGAACCAGGAAGAGTGGCTGTGCGTGACAGAAATAAATGGAGAGAGCGCTGGATATGAGAGGGATGTCTGTTGAGCCAGGAAGAGTGGCTGTGCGTGACAGAAATAAATGGAGAGAAACTGTGAATGAATAAATGATGACACAGCCCTGAGGGGATATTCTTCCGCATTTGGTCTGATCAGCTAGTCAGGTCAGGTGCGGGTAAGGGGATGGGTCTATTATGATGTGGCAGGGGTAAACCAGCTCTGCTGTCGGGCCCTGCTGCGAATGTCACTGATTGCACTGTGCAGTTGACCCTTGTGCGGTGTGGTGCGATGAGGATCTGTCCCTTCACCCCTTTGGGGCTAAGATGCGAGTGAATGTGTTTGAATGGATGAGTAAATGGGGTGTGTGTCGTTCTGTCTCTATTACCTCCCTTTCCTTGGGGGAAGCAGCCTAGGTATATAGATAGATAGATAGATAGATAGACAGATAGATAGTAGTAGTAGTAGTAGTAGTAGTTGTGGTAGTAGCAGTAGCAGTAGTAGTAGTAGTAGTAGTAGTTGTGGTAGTAGCAGTAGCAGTAGTAGTAGTAGTGGTAACAGTGGTAGTTAGCAGATGACAGCCCATTCTATACTAAAATATCAAAGCGACATCTGGTCTCCTTACCCTATGTTTTATTTTTATAAATTTTGGAGGCAGATTTACCCATTTACCCCCCCCCCCCAGTATTGTGGAAAAATCTTATAGAGGAAGACATTATCAAGGAACCAGTCGAACTGAACTGAGAAGTCTCGCTGAAATCCTTTTGTTCACTTTCTGTTATTTCTGATCTTTTTTTGGGGGGAGGAGAGGGGGGGCTAACACCCCCAAAGAATCATTGTGGGGTCACTCTTCCCAAATGTCACGTTGCAGATAGAGTCCTTTGCCCAGCATATACTGAGATTTCGAAGGAAAATTTGCCCTCCTTCAGTTATTTGACAGTATCAATGTGGTGACGGGCTGATCCCCCTTTAAAATCACGGTTTGAAAGTTATATATAGCGGAAGATCTTCGGAGTGGCCAGACAAACTCACCTGGAAAGTTTCATTCGAATTCGTCAAATAGTCTAGGAATTAAGGCACAGACTCACAGACAGGCACACAGACAGGCTGAATCTCGCACAGCGGCATTGGGCAAGTTGCTAGAAATGATACTGTTCTGCTTTGAAGGATTAATAATTTGTCCGAAGTTAATGTCGTCAAGAGTGAAGAAGTTAATGTTAGTAATGCATCAAAGTTTTTGGTTTCTTCTTGATTTTAGTTACTCCAAAAGGTATTACGGTATGAAATAAAACGTCATGTACTGTTGTGTGCAATAATGTATTTCTGGTATTTCTCCCAGGGGTGTCCATTACTGGCAGAGCTTTCTTGGTTTGGAATTATTCACTCTATAGAACAAACAAAAGTTAACACAAGCTGAGAACAAGAGGGTCTTACTTAAATTTCCGAACGCATTGTATGTGATTATAATTATAGTCCTCAGTATATCCCACCGACACACATTTTTATATTTACTCATGTTTTGACTACCGGAAGATGACTTCGCCTACAAGAAAACCCTAAGTGTGAATGAGGTATAAGAGTTTTGGTTACCTGTTTTAGTTTCCTTGTTTATAACGAAAAAAAAAAAACATCTGTGTTCTTATTTATCTGTGCGGGTCCCTTCCTCGGCAAACGGGGTGGGTAGGATCAAAGATTTCGCATTCCGCATACTTCGATTCACTTGCCCCTCGGCCCCTGTCACCTCCACCCCTGTCAAGCCTACCACTCGTGCCAGGAAGGATTTGAGTGAAAGTGCGACTGGAAGGGTTCTAGAGACGGCAGTATTGTCATAATTGGGTGGAGAGAGGACGTTTAAGGAAAATTTCAGTCCAGAGAATAAGTGTTTATGAAGTAAGGGCTGATACTCATTTACTGAGGTAAGAATTTATAAAAAAAATATCCATAAACTACAGAAAATAAGGAAATTTATTGTACTGAAATCGTTAGTACCAAAACTGTACAATAGTTCTGTATCATCCTATACAGACAAAAAGTAGTGGAGTGCAAAGTGAAAATGACCATTCAAGACAAGAACTGTATAGTGATTTTGTATTTTATTATATAAACCTTGATATAATAAACGAGCTCGAGTGAAAATGAAAGTGACCTTGCAATATATGTTTCAAAAAGTGGTATAAAAAACAGTTAAGAATTTACTGCCATTTCTGTAGCGTAATAAGAACTTACATAAAGAAATCCCCTTGAAACATAAGATACAAGAAGAAAAGGAAAGCTATGGGTATACAAAAATGAGCTCGAGTGGAAATGGAAATGACCTTTCGGGTCATGTGTATAGAAAATGTGCTGAAATGAATGTAATCATTTGCTGCATGTCTTGTGTATTGTAATGTTTATATCTTGGTATTCTTCCCTCTGATATTCCATATTGCAGTGTCACTGTGGAAGAATTGTGTAAATGAGTGAGTTGTTTGTACAGGATGTGAGATTCATTTATGAAACACTGGTAGATGCAGGTGAAGAGGAGTGGGAAGGTCTAGTGGGACAGAGGATGGTATGAGTTGGGTTGCCCCATCTGGACTGAGCCGGCATACGGCCAGCTCGATGCAGGTCACTTCGACTCTAAAAGTTACCTCCATCCATCACCTACCTCCACAACACTTCCACCTAGAGACCTAGGGACATTTCCAATGGTGATACGGGGGAGTGACGAGTACTCTCATCTTTAATTGAAAGTTCTGGGCCTCGAGTTTCTGAGCTATAATGGGCTGAATACAGGCAACTTTTGGAAATATCATCGGATATTGGAAGGGCTTGGCTCGCTATACCTCCGAGCATTAAGAGTTAAAAAAGAGTTTTGCATGGTACAACCACTCCACTTATAAGTACTACAAAGGGAGGTGTGTGATTCTAACGTTTTCCTCGTGTATTTGTTCAGCTTCAAGTTTACTGTGTAGGAATAACCCATTATAGTATTGATAAACAATGGATACGAGCCATAAACAAATTCACTGGTGCCACACATAACCTCCAATAAAACGAGGTTCCTATCGTAATTTTAGGTTGAAGCAATTATATAAATGTAGAAAAATATTGCTGTCAGTAATTGTTTATATTAAAGTAAATATACACATTTTCATTTAATATTGTTTGAAGGTATGGGGGGAGGTCGCAAAACTTTTTCAGTTCAAATCCTAAAGTTATTGGGATTATCTGCTTTAATGACCCTTACAGTATGCAACCGATATAAAAATTTTCATTCGTTCAGTCTGGTGGGGACTTTGATGCATGGTTGTGAAGAGAGCGGACATTCTAGATGAGCTCTCCTCTATGTATATACAGCTACCCATCGGCATTAGCATTTGTTCTCTACTAGGATGTTTTTAACCCGCCCTGTACCGACTAATTTATTACAAAACCCACCCACAAAACCCGACAAATTTTCGATTTTTTTTTTCTTTGGCTCAAACTTCCGCTTTTTAGGAGAAACATTGAAAATTCATGGAGAAATCGCTCACCTGAGCTTTAAAATGCTGGTACAGGTAACAGTACCCTCATCTCCCTGTGTTTTCCATGAGGCCTGGCTCAAGGGAAAATGTGTTTTATGGGAGGAGTAACTATTCCAAACAACTCATAATAGGTATTTATTTTTTTATTCGGTACGAATTTATATGTAGTACAAAAGTATACTGGTATTCACACAGTAATATAGGCGATATAAGCGTTGTTTCACTCACCAAACACATCAACTTACTGCACCTCTTTTGGCGACAGTACCCGATCATAATTTCTGACTGTTTCTTCCTCTAATGCTACATAAACTTTGTCCTCCACATTGTCATCGATTGGGGAATCACTCTGGCCTTGAATTTCGTATGGTACTGTGGCGCAACATGCTTTTACTGGCCAGGTCACTGGTAACAGATGAGTTCCTGAGACAATGACATGCGGGGAGGGGGAGGTCACGTGGGGTAAGGCGTTTCCCCGCCTGGCATCGTGTAGAGGAAGGCGTCCCGTGTATACATACCAAAAATCACGCGGAAAATTTGAAAAATGAGAAAAAGGCAGACCTTGCATTAGCAAAACGTTAATCATACATTGTGGGGACTGAGCCCGCAACGTGCATCGTACGTTGTGTGTATGGGGGGGTGGTTAAGTACCTTTGCTTAATTACCTCTGGTGTGATCCCCCAAATGATCAATCTGGGGTGTTAGTAGACACAGGCGTGGCTTCTCAAGAGTGGTTTGAGAGGGTAATCTCAGACTTAGAGTTTCACCCACGGTATCTTGTCCCTTTTTTTTTTTTTTTTTTTTTTTATGTGTCCGACTCTGGGCAAAGGCTTCAGGGCCTATATCTCGGGGGCAGTAGCCTATCCCAAGGCCCAGTAGTCCTCCTACACCTCCACATGTCACCACTTCGGCACTAACACCCACCGTCCATATTGAATACATGCTAGGACTGTCTCATACAGGACTGGTGTATTGGTATTAGCGGGGGTATTTTTACGACATGTCGGCGGGTAGTCTGGTAGATCAGGAAAGCCTGCTTTTTTTTATGAAATTCAAATCCTTAAACTGTTCCCTGCCCCAGCCGGGATTCGAACCTGCGTCCATCAGGACTGCAGGCAGCCTCTCTACCGATTCAGCCACCGCCTCCCCTTGCTTGTCATACGCTTCCTTCCTGCTTCCCCTCAGAGGGGGAGGTGGTTACTATGTCGATTCCCCCCCTCCTCCCTCCAGCCCGACCCTCCCTTAAGGAGGGATCCTACGATGGCTACAAAGACAGACTCATGAAATGACCACTCCCAGACTCGAGGCCTGCTTGACATTCCTGTAAATAATGCTACTTATGCTCTGTTCCGCATTGTTGGTTTCACATAATCCTAGTCTCAATCTCTTTCTTATCAAGGTGACTGATGGCTGTGCTGGTGAAATTGAACAGCCAAAAAAAAAAAAATTGCTTATGAAGATCTCAGTAGTAAGACAGTAAATTCTACCCAGGTTAAAGATTTGCTAAAGCTACAAAAGTTTCATTGCTATATGTTGAGCCAAGAATCCCTCATTCTATGAAATCCTGTATGGGAACCGTCACTTGCTGGGAACTCGTGGTTATGGAAGAGGACGATTTTGTGCGTGAACTTACTGAGCAAGATGTAATTGATGCCAGATTCATTACCAGATTTCTCGGAATGCATGAGGAAGAAGACTGCTACCATTGTCTTAACTTTTGGCAGGGTCACAATTCCTTCAAGTGTCAAAGTTCAATATGAAATTCTTAACGTCAGACCTTATATCCCCAGGTCCCATTGCTGCTCTAAATGGCAGCTTTAGTGAAATAATGGCAAGGCTTGTTGGGCTTCTCAGTCACTGTGTGGCAGGTGTGTAGCTCAGGGTCATGGTATTGAACACTACGTCCGAGTCTGTGAGTTGCTTTCATTGCAAGGGTGCTCAATCCACCTTCTCGAGGGATTGCCCCAAGTGGAAGGAAGAGAAGGACGTCAGCACAATGAAACCAACAGAGGGCATGTCCCATCACAATGCTAGGAAGAAGGTGAGGGAATTGCCTAAAACTCCCACTCTAAATGCCCTGTGATGTCCACAGTGGAGACTCAGATTGACCCTGTCCTCATCACTCTTGTCATTCACTTTCCCCCATCATCTGCTCCTCTTGTACATTCCAGCTCTATTAATGGTGTATACAGTAAGTCCCTCAATAGATCTAGGCTGGACTCTGGCTCAAAGGTGTATGGGTCAGCATCTAATGCCACATTGAGAAGGTTGGATGTGTTACAGAATAATGTTTCCGAATGTGTCTTAGAACCCTGGGGTGTATTCGTTAGCCCATATGGAAATGGAGGCGACTGTACAGTTACCTCCACTTCTGACGAATACACCAGGGGGTGTGTTTGATGAAATGTGGCACCACTGTGTCTGTTTACATCGTAGTTTTAGTAAGTGAATGGGTAGACCTGGCGGAGATTCTCCTCCGCTACAGAATCTAGCACCCCCAGAAACAATGTTCTATCAAGTCATACTCTGTCTATAAATACAAGTGTTTGCTACGTATGTATAGTGGAAGGTAGAAAGAAAAACAAATGGTAATGCCATTGGCTCCCATTGTTTCTCTGAAAAGAGATCACTGTGAGGCTAGGTGGAATGTAGGGGAGGGGGGACAGGTGGTGAGGGCTCATGTATCGACACTTCGCCGTGTTTCGTTTAGAAAGATGAAGGGTGTGATTACAAAGATGTTCTCAGGTGATCTGTAACTCAGTATGCAATAACGTGTATTGGATGAATGTTGGAGTCTTAATGTTCGTCATACAATGTGGTGAACAAATTTAGTTGAGCACAATTGTTAGATGTGATATCCTGTCTCTCGAAACGTGGTTCACCTAAGTCTAGCGAGTGTGCAACTCAACTTCTGTAACATTTTTGTGGCTTAACCAGGATGGCCATAAATGATTCAAGATTATGGATGTTACACAACGGTCATGCCATGTTGTGCATCATCCAGTCTATTTTACTGTGAGGAAAAACAATCACTATAATCACAAACTACGGTATAAGTAGATGTCCAGTTGCATAGGATTATAGCTACTTTGAGTGTTGGTCAGCTATTGGCTTGTTGTGAGAGAATGTTGTGCAGCCATCATACTGATGGATCACACGGAGGTAATGAGACACTGTATGTGCATAATGAATGGATATCTTGTATTATAAAAATTGAAGTAACAGTGTTACAGGGTGTCCAGTCCACAAATGATGTCGCATTCTTCGAGGTGCTATTTCATTAGTCTGGATAGTTGTGACACAACATCCCCATTTATCATCGTTTAATATATTCTCTTTAAAACATTCATGCATTAGTTTTCATACAAGTATTACACATTCAGACCCTCCTTAGTTCCAGACGCATTATACTATCTAATAGTGTGTCTCCAATCACATGCTCTTCACCCAGAGGACGCAATATTTCCTTTACCATGCATGTCTGTCCGTTGTCTGCCATTATAACACAAGGTTTTAGTATGTGGCCACGGCTACACAAAATGTGTCAGTGGCGTGGTGCTGCTGGGAGAGTAAAATTGTGTATAATCTATTTGTGTTTGTGCAGGGAGTCTGGTAATACACTTCGCCGTCTTATTTACACTCATGCCAATATAGCAGCCAAAGTCGCGGTTTTAGTGACTATACTGACTGACCATTGAACACACTTTCATTTCCCAGCAGTCTGAATGAGGTCCTGTTTTCAACCAATAGAGACTTTGAGTAATACAGTGAACAATGCAAATTTACATGTAAAGTAAGAAGTGTTTTAAGCACCATATCACCATACAGACTTATACAGTATAACACAGCAAAGGATAAGCTGGACCTATGGCGGGATAAAGGTTGAGTGCTGCTGGAGCGTCCAGGTAAATGTAAGTAACATTGGTGCATCAGCACCTAGATAGTAAAGCCCAGCCACCGGCCTTTACCTCCGGGTTCTGAAGCTACCCCACGTCATTCAGTAGATTTACAGAAGGTCATTGATAAAGCTGCAATCTAGTCGTATTGATGCGATATGATATAGAAGTCAATATCAGGTCTGGTTACCCATTATACGAGGAACGGCTGGAATTTGTGTGTGTGTGTGTGTGTGTGTGTGTGTGTGTGTGTGTGTGTGTGTGTGTGTGTGTGTGTGTGTGTGTGTGTGTGTGTGAGAGAGAGAGAGAGAGAGAGAGAGAGAGAGATTCAGAACCCAGGTGTATTTGCCTAAAGTGCGGTGGTTGAGTTTTACCATCCAGGTGCTGGTGCACCAATGTTGTTTACGTTTACTTGGATGCTTCAGCAGCACTCAACCTTTATCCTACCTTGGGTCCAGCTTATCCTTGGCTGTGATACACTGGTTAAGCCTGTATGATGACATGGTGCACAAAAAAAAAAAAAAAAAAAAAACTCATTACTCTACACATAAAGCTGCATTGTTCACTGTATTACTTAATGTCTCTATTGGTTGAAAACAGAACCTCATTCAAACTGCTGGGAGGTGAAAGTGTGTTCAATGGTCATCAGTACAGTCACTAAAACCGCAACTTTGGCTGCTATATTGGCATGAGTGTGAATAAGTCGGCAAAGTGTATTACCAGACCCCCTGCACAAACACACGTAGACTATACACAGTTTTACACTCTCCCAGCAGCACCACGCCACCGACACATTTTGTGTAGCCGTGGCCATATACTAAAACCTTGTGTTATAATGGCAGACAATGGACAGACATGCATATTATTGCCAGCACTGCAGTTCATTATATGTCTGTTTATCACACAAACGTTGCAGACGTCATCTGCTCTGTAAACATGGATCTGGATTCGCCAGTTGCATTACTGGACCCCTGCACAAGCAAGGCAAGACTACGCTTGTTCTTGTTGTACTATTTACCCCACAACAGTCGTGGGGCACGGCCAAACAAGAGAGCCCATCAGGGTTGTAGGCAGGAAAAGGCTCTCCTATGACAGCATAGCACGGCAGGCAATGGCAGACGAGGAAAGGCGACAAGGGCAGGAGACGACTCAGTGGAAGAGTGAGGCTGGCTGCAGATGGTCTACTAGGGCAGGGTGGGACGGGTAGAGCAGGGTGGAAAGTTGCAGGGCCGATGGAGGGGGCGCCGACGACATGCTGCAGGTCGAAAACCGGCCTGACGCTGCCCTCAATCCCCTTGCCCTTGGTGGAATAGGGCTAGAGACACTCGCCCAGCTCCCCAGCAGCAGATGGACGCCAAGGAGGGTAGGCTCGGTCGCGTTCGTAAGGAGAGGAGGCCCTGATCTGGGTGGTGGTGGAGGGAGGTCGTCGGCCGTGGTCAGAACGCGTAGGAGCCTCGACCTCCTGGTGGATGTATCTAGGCCCTCAAACTCCGGGTGGAAGGGACAGGCCAGACCCCCTCGGCTGCTGCAAAGCTGTGGAGAACTGGTCCCACCGCGGACTTGGGTGGAGGAGTTCATACGGCGAGGGGTTGGGCTGTAGACTACGCAAAACCACACCACCGAAATGCCTCTGTAACAGTGACTACTGGCCCAATACTATCGTTGCAATTTCATGACAGAGAATGGACACACATAGTCTATCACTTGTAGGAGAAAGAGAAGCAGGACCTAAAATACAATGATGTGTTCTGTGTATCGGGCATTATGGTGGTGGTAATTGTAGATGGAAAGTGAAAAGTCATTATGGTATAGTTGTTTAGAGCCATCATACGAGATTCATAATAACCTGAAGTTAGACAATAGATTTTGATGTTACAGATATCTATGATTTCCCATGGCGCTGAACACTGATAACGATATTCCCAAGGCATTTAAAAATACAATACAATAATTGGTAGGTTAGGTGACACTTGAGGAGAGGTTGGATAGTGGTAATGGGGTATTAGGAGAGGAAGGAAATGTTGCAGGAATAGAGAGGGTGGGATGGCGTGATCACCCTGCTTAGTGGCAAGGTGTGTGTGCAGTAGCAGTGAGTGAGGAGGTGGGCAGGTGGGAGTAGGGTCATCACCAACATATAATTATGATGTTTGGTGTTCGTAAAAGAAATGTTGTTCCCTCTGGATGAAGAGTGTGTGAGTGTAGACACACGATGAAATAGTATAATGTGTGTGAAGAGAGAGAGAGAGAGAGAGAGAGAGAGACTCTCTCTTTCGTTATATATATATATATATATATATATATAACGAAAGAGAGAGTGAGACTCTCTCTCCTTCTCTCTCTCTCTCTCTCTTTCTCTCTCAAATAGCCTGTATATATGGAGGTTTGTTATGTCCACACGGTCACAGGTGGATATGAGGCTACAGTCACTGTAGAAGGACACCCAGGGAGACAAGGACCACCCTATCCTTCCCTGGGTCTATTATGTAGTATTGTAGCAGCTTGTAATGACACCATGAGTGCACCAATCTGTCTGTCTGTGTGTTTATTTCTCTCTCTCTCTCTCTCTCTCTCTCTCTCACACACACACACACACACACACACACACACACACACACACACACACACACATACACAAATTCCGGCTCTTCCTCGTATAATGGGTAACCAGACCTGATATTGACTTCCGTATCATATTGTATCATTACGACGAGACTGCAGCCTTATCAATGACCTTCTGTAAATCTACTGGATGATGTGGGGTAGCTTCGGAACCCGGGGGTATTTGTCTAAAGCGCGGTGGTTGGGCTTTACTACCTAGGTGCTGATGAACCAATGTTGCTTAACCCACCCCGTCCTGACCAATTTTCCACCACTGACTCCCCCCAGTCCCGACCAATTTTGAAAAAAAAAAAAAAAAAATTGGCTCAAACCTCCGCTTTTGGTGAGAAACATCGAAAATTCATAGAGAAATCGTTCACCTGAGGTTTAAAATACTTGATACATTTAGCAGTACTCCTTACCTTACTGGGTTTTCTATCAGGCTGGCTCCAAAGAAAACGAGTTCTATGGAAGGATAACTATTCCACACCACTCATAAACTGTATTTATTTATTTATTTGGTACAAATTTATATGTAGTACGAGAGTATATTGGTTTTGAAACAGTAATATAGGCAATATAAGCATTGTTTCACTCACTAACACATCAACATACCTGACATGTTTTGGCGACATTACCTGATCATCGCTTCTGACTGTTTCTTCCTCTAATGCTACGTAACCTTTGTCCTCCACATTGTCATCAATTGGGGAATCACTTTGGCTCTGAATGTCTTTATTAGCCAGGTCACTGGTAACACGTGAATTGCCGAGACAATGGTGTGCAGGGGGGGGGAGGTCATGCTGGGTAAGGCATCGTCCCTGCCTGGCATCTTGTGGAGGAAGGTGTTCCGTGTATATGTACCAAAAATCACACGCGGAAATTGAAAATTGTGCAAATTATGAATCTTGCAATTGTGCAATGTACCGGTACGTCGATGGGTCTAGCTGTGACAAAACGTTGCGACGTACCCATATGTCGACGAGACGCCTCAGGTTAAGTTTCCTTCGATGCCCCAGCAGCATTCAACCATTACCTTACCGTTGGCGCAGCTTATCCTTTGCTGTGTTATATCAGTTAAGCCTGCCTTTTTTTTTTTTTTTTGATAACGAATGGAGGAAGGAAAAACAAAGGAAAAAAAATAAGTCCATGTGCCTAAAGGCATCCTCCATTCATAAAATACTTATAACAATTGGATTTAAAATCAAGAGGATTAAATGTATGTGGGAAGCAACTCCCAGGAAGTGAATTCCAGAGTAGTAGTTCTGGGGATAAATGAATTTTGATAAGCAGAGGTTCTGCATTGTGAGGGAGAGAGTGTGAGTTCATGGGCACTCCCAGCTGCCTGAGTATTTTAGAAGAAAATGTGAAAGGGAGGTACAATTGAAGCCAGTTCGTTAGAGCACTTACGGTAAAAATTTCGATAAAATAATGCTAAAGAAGCAAGATCTCTGCGTACTGATAACGGAGGAAGGTCCTGCGTTATGGCAGGATTATTAATTAATCTAAAGGCTTTATTCTGAATTTTGTCCAACTGCCTCAATGCAACCACTCCACATCCACTCCAGAGTGAACAGTATTCGATCTGAGAACACACATGACTTTTGTATATTGTGGCCATCTGCTCGTCAGTGAAGAACTCACGAACTCTGTACATAAGTCCCAGTTTTTTAGAAGCATATTTAGCAGGGGATTTAACATAAGCCGTCCAGCTTAGGTTGGGATTTAGAGTAACACCCAGGATATCAATTGTAGTGGATATGGAAATACTGACATCATTTAAAATTATGTGAGAGTCTGAGGGATTCATTCTATTGGAGAAATTATTGTATTTAGTTTTCTGAGCATTAAATGAGACCAGATTTTTTTGTCCCCATTCATTAATTTTAGAATGGTCCTGGTTCAGAGAAATTGCTGTGTTTATTTGGGAATTTATAATAACAAATTGTGTAAAGGAGGTACTAAATGTGAAAGAACTATGAAGGGTCGAGTCATTAGCATAAGAGTGTATTGGGTTGTGCATGACAGATAAGAGGTCATTTATATGAATGAGAAAGAGGGTTGGCACCAAAACTGATCCCTACGGTACGCCAGCATTTATGGAATGAAACTGAGAATAAATTCCATCTACCATGACCTGTATTTTTCTACTATGAAGGTAAGAAGAAATTAGAGGAACCAGTGATGCAAGGCCATAGTGTGACATCTTAGACAATAAGGCCTGGTGCCATACTCTGTCAAATGCTTTTGAAATATCAAGTGCTACTGTGTGTGTTTCACCATGTGATCTAATGTTTTGTTAATCTGAGGGTAAGAAGGCAAAGAATATCAACAGTTGAAAGTTCCTGTCTATATCCATACTGCCGATCGTTGATCAATTTATTGATTTCTAGATGCTTGACTATGTTCGTTAATTAGTGTCTCAAAAACTTTTCCGAGAACGGAAGTTATTGCAATTGGTCTATAGTTTGATGGATCAGAAGTTGCCCCCTTTTTAGGAACAGGATGGATATTTGCTTCTTTCCAAGGGACTGGAAAAATTGAGGTACGGATGCATAAGCGGAAAAATTTTGCTAATACAGGAGCCAACACTGAGGAGCAATTTTTAAGTACTATTGAAGGAATTTCTTCTGGACCAGTGGCTTTGTCTGCTGATATAGATTCTGTAATACAGTTTGTACGTATCTGGTGTGAATCATGAAAGGAGGTATTTGAGGGGAATCAAAATTAAGTACAGGAATATTATGATTTTCTGAATTTAGGGTTGAGTTTGTTGAAAAAATGTCAACATGATGGTTGGCTTTTCTGTGTGGGTCACTTACTAGATTTCCATTGGGGGACTGTAGTGGTGGAATGGAAAAGGTGGTAGCGAAGTTAGTTTTGAATTAATTAAGGGTTGACCAGAATGTTTTGTTATCATTTGGACTGTTTAGTAGTTTGTTAGCTTGTCTATGTAGAAAGTTTGATTTAGAAAGATTGATAATAGTTTTGGCATGGTTTCTGATGTTTTTATAACAGTTAAAGGCTTTGGTTTTTTCCTTGTATAAGTTTTATAGGCTATTGTTTTATGTTCTGTTACTCTAGCACAATTGTGGTCAAACCATTTAGGAGAATTACATCTTTTTCTGTAACTATGATGGGGAATGAATGTTTCCATGCCGACTTTAATGAAATCCTGTATGTGGCCAAATGTGGAATTTGCATCATGGGAGAAAACGGAGGTCCAAGGAACATCCATGAGAAAATTTTGAAGTCCCTCCCAGTCTGTCCCGTCGTAGTGCTATTTAGTCATCATGACATGTGCAGAGCAGGAGGGTATGGTAGGTGTGAAACTAGTGGCTTGAATCAGACAATGATCCGAGTATCTGAGGGGGGACTTCACTTCGACATTACAATTATCTGCATTGGTTGTTAGAAACAAGTTGAATAGGTGGGGATTTTGACCGGGGTTGTCTGGTACACGGGTGGGTTGACTGACTAACTGGGTGACATTAAATGAGTCTGCAAATAGCTCACATTCAAGACCAGGGTCATCAGTTCTGGGTGAAAAAGTGAGCCTTTCGACATTATGGACATTAATATCACCTAGAATAGTAATTTCTGATGCAGTATTAATGTTGAGGACACTTAGTTGTGAAGAGAGTCAAATAAACTCGGCTTTGAAGGAGCATTAGGGGAACGATAAACACAACAGAAATACTTAATTTCACCAAAAGAATTTAATTTGTATATGAAACAGTCGAAATAAGGACAATTAAATTTTAGTAATCTCCTCCAGGGCAATTTCTGATTGAGCAAGGCAACATACACCTTCTTTGGGTCTGAAATTTTGAATCAAGATATAACCAGGATAATTAAATCTAGCTATATCAGAGGTGGAGCTTACTTGTGTCTCTGTCAGAAACAGCAGATCAGGGGATTCAAACTGGAGGAAATTTTGAACAGAGTTGATATTGGAGTGAAGTCCCCTAGTATTGCAAAAGAAAATTTTACTGCACTGGGGCGCCGCAACACTGAAGGTGGCACCATCGCTTGATGGCTACCAGGAAGGCCCTGTGCAGACAACCCAGCCCTGCCGGTGGTGGTCACCCGAGAAACCACCAGACTGATTCCCAGTATAGCAGCAGCCATGGTTCTTTTTATGGGGGGGAAAACAGGGATGTGTTGTGGAATGGGTATGATATGTAATGACAAGATCGGTGTTTTTTGGAGAGAGGATAGCTGGTTTAAGGTAATGTAATATAATGTGAATGTGTGTTGTGTAAAAAGGGCAGCCTGATGCCCTTCGGTGTGTGAGGCAGAAAGTTGTGTAATCAGCTACCAAAGCCTAGGAGAGAAAATGGAATCTAGGCTATTCCTTGAGTCTCCCGTAACCTTGGCAGTAGTACTTGCCTGGGCGGGGCTGCCTACCCCAGCTACACGGTGCATAAAACACACCTTACTTTACATATATAATTGCATTATTCACTGTATTATTTAATGTTTCTATTGGTTGGAAACTGGACCTCATTCAGACTGCTGGGAGATGAAAGTGTGTTCAATGATCATTCGCTGTAGTCACTAAAACCACGATTTTAGCTGCTATATTGGCATGAGTGTGAATAAGTCAGCGAAGTGTATTACCAGACTCCCTGCACAAACACACATAGACTATATACAGTTTTACACTCTCCCAGCAGCACCACGCCACCGACACATTTTGTGTAGCCATGGCCACATACTAAAACCTTGTGTTATGATGGCAGACAACAGACAGACATGCATGGTAAAGGAAATATTCCGCCCTCTGCATGAACAGTGTGTGAACAGAGACACGATTAAACAGTACAATGTGTCTGGAACTAAGGAGGGCCTGAATGTGTAATACTTGTATGAAAACTAATGTACGAATGTTTTAAAGAGAATATATTAAACAATGATCAGTGTTTGGGAATGTTGTGCCACAACTATCCAAATTAATGAAATAACACCACGAAGAAAGCGACATCATTTGTGGACTGGACACCCGTAACACCGTTATTACAATGTTTATAATACAAAATATCCATTCATTATGCAAATACAGTACCTCATTACCTCCGCGTGATCCATCAGTATGATCACTGCACAACATTTCCACACAGCAAGCCAATAGCTGTCCAACACTCAAAGTAACTATAATCCTGTGCAACAGGACATCTATTTATACCGTGGTTTGCGAATATAATGATTGTTTTTTCTCACAATAAAACAGACTGGATGATGCACAACATGGCATCCATAATCATGAATCATTTATGGCCACCCTGGTTAAGCCACAAAAATGTTACAGCAGTTGAGTCGTACACTTGCTAGACTCAGAGGAACCACGTTTCGAGACGCAGGACATCACATCTAACAATTGTGCTCAACTGCATTTGTTCACCACATTGTATGACGAATATTAAGACTCCAACATTCATACAATACATGTTATTGCATACAGAGTTAGAGATTACCTCAGAACATTTGTATAATCACACCCTTCATCTTTCTAAACGAAACATGACGAAGTGCCTATACGTGCTCCCCGACCACCTGTCCCCTCCCCCCCTCCGTTCCACCTCGCCTCACAGTGATCTCCTTTCAGAGAATCAATGGGAGCCAATGGCATTACTATTTGTTTTTCTCTCTACGTGGCAAACACTTGTATTTGCAAACACAATATGACTTGACAGAACATTGTTTCTGGGGGTGCTATATTCTGTAGTGGATGAGAAGCTCTCCCGGGTCTGCCCATTCACTTACTAATACTACGATGTAAACAAACACAGAGGTGCCACATTCCACGAAATACATCACCCTCTGTATTCGTTAGAAATGGAGGTAACTGTACCTCCCCTCTGTATTCGGCTTGGCCCCGTGCTACTGTCTTACAGCAACAGTTAGAGAACAAAATATTGGCAATGTGGTCTGTACTCCCATGCACCAATGCCACCATCATATGTGGAGGGTTCAACGGCCACTTGCCGTTTGCCTCCACTTAGACTCAGGAGCTTGGTGTGGACCTCAATGACTATGACAAGTTGGTGTTTAAAAATATAGGGCTCTGGGAGCCACCCAACTTTAACCCGCCACATGCAAGCTATTTTAAGCCCTATGGGTCACCTCCATGCCGGCCATTTTTTTGACCTTTTTTTATTGGCTAAAATGATAGATTTTGATATGAAAACAACAAATTTCACCATTAAAATGCTCACCGAAGCTCAGAAATGGGTTTTATTGAGTCCTGCATACTCGTATACAGGTATATCAGCTCTCTCACGCGCACCACGTAGGTGAGAGAAAGCCGTTTTCTGTGTAAGGTATACTCAGGTATTTATGCTGTGAAGGTAGTTCAGTACACTTTTCTGATTGCTTATTACTCTAACATCTATCACACTTTGCATGTCTTTCTCACTGTGAATGCATTATCTTACTCTTACTTGAAGATAGGTACAACCTGACTTCATTATGTACAGTCCTGGCACTTACAAGAAGGTATTTACAACTTGACTTCACTATATAATCCTTACACTTACAAGAAAATATTTACATCTTACATTTACACGAAAATATTTACAAAATGCCTTCACTATGTACAGCATTGGGTAAGGCACACAGGCAGAGTGAGGCAGAGCGAGCATGAGGAGGGGAGCTAGTGAGTGTATGGCCTTGGCAGCCTGGGGGATAGTAG
This sequence comes from Coenobita brevimanus, assembly GCF_032717465.1. Lineage (NCBI taxonomy): Eukaryota > Metazoa > Arthropoda > Malacostraca > Decapoda > Coenobitidae > Coenobita > Coenobita brevimanus. The sequence goes on along the minus strand of NC_137003.1, from coordinate 18,599,914 downwards.
AGGAACAGCTTCCATACATGCCTGCCAATTTTTACCCACGAATCTTGAAAAATGCGGTCACAGTGAATGTTTCTATTTTAAACCATTTTAAAACGGCACTGACACTGGCCGCGGAATGTCAGACCGTTTTAAAATGGCATTGGCACGCGGTAGGTTAATGTTGGTGTCTCAAGGCTCCCAGCACCAAAGACCAATGCGCCAGAGGTGGAGGTCCACCATTGGTTCCGTAACATCATCACACGTCATTTGGGGTCCCACCAATTGTGCACCAATGCTCCAAGTCGAGTGAATGTGTGGGTGCTAATGTGTGGTTGACTGAATGTGCCCTCAGGTTTTGCTTGCCTGCTTATATACATCAGTGATCACATCTGAACTTTTTGCTAACGACAAAGCCATAGACTAATGTCTAAATTCTCATTATAATTCATTGGTCATTCATTCAGATTCTAAGTCAACCCTTCAGGCACTACCCATTCTTACGAGATCCAGGAAGGCATCATTATTAAATTGCATTTCTCCCATGAATTCTTCACGCTGATCTGGGTGCCTGGTCATTGCCGAATTTATTGCAATGAGCAGGATGATGTACTTGTGAAGTCGGCTGGGGAACTTGAGGAGACTTGGGACGTTCCTCACGTTCTACAGTCGACTGTCTCCATCAGAAAGAAATCATTACTAGTAAATCTTCTGGAGCAAAGTCAGTGGACCAGAATGAATATTCTGACCTGCAATCTTTTCCCTGGCGAATGGGACACTTCAAACCATCCCAGGCACCTTGAAGAAAAAACATTGGAAAGATGTGGATGAAATCCACACTTATTACTCAATTATTCATATGTTGCCATATATTTAGAGACTATTTTCACTGCACTGTGACTTCTGTGGTGCAGTGCTAGGTATCAGTCATATCATCCTGTGCTTTCGTCGATTTTTTCGTGAATGCAAGTCACTCCTAAATTACTAGGCGCAGTGGACTTTCCCTTTCCACCATTTAGAGCTGTGGGGATATTGTTCTGACTGATAAATTGATGGCTTTCTTGAGGGAAAACGGATTGATCAGAGTGCAGTGACTTTTCTTACTGTGTGGATACGGTTTTTATCGACTGTAGATATGCATATAGTATATAATTTAGTTGCGGTTGATAGTTGGAGGATTGCAAATAATTCCTGTTTCTGACTGCTCCATTTCTGATATTGATATCCCCTAGATTATACCAAGTGCCTTGCCTGATAATAACCAGTTGATGAGTGCAAGTGTGCATTTTCAGTCGATGGTGTTCTGTTGGACAAGATACTTCACTTTTTATAGATAAACAGGTATGCATGGTTTGCAACTGCTCATATACGTTTTCTTAATTAGGGCCGACAGTTGATGTATATAATATATGGAATGGTTCTGGACTCCTCCTCTGGTTCTCTTTCATATTCTGATATCCTCTATATTTAATCCATGTGCCTCGACCGGCAGTCAGCAGGTGATGAGCGCAGGTGTGTAATGTATGAAGCTGTTATAGTATATCTACAGTCGATGGTGTTCTGTTGGTCGACGTATTTTTCCCATTAGCGTAGATTTAGCTATTTGTATCTATAGTTCTTAGTATTGGTTAGAATCTTGTTAAGTTAGGTTTATCAGTTTTATGATATTTGAGTTGGTTTCTTTTTATTTATTTCTTTATAAGTTGTCTCATAGCAGGAATAATATAAAGAAAAAGAAAAATAATAAAAAAATATAATCAAATGGAAAAAAATGCCTTAATGACCTGCGCTTTCGGCCCCAATGGTCGATAGACAAAAAAGAAAATCAGTTCAACGTGGTAGTCAGATATTTTACTTATTAAATTTAGGAGAGCCCATAGCAGTGGTAGAGTTAACCAGAGGTACAGTTGGAGAAATTTCCGCGAGTGGCACTGTGTAGATGGCAGCAGTAGCGACAGACAGAAATGATCTGGTAACAGTGCTGGGGGTTAAGCAGGGGGTGGGAGTTGCGGGGAAGGTGAGTGATGAGGGAGAGGAGGGGTGGTGGAGGGGGTAGGTGGGTGTTAGGAAGAGGTTAAGTAGCTATTAATTGTCAACAAACTCCGCGTAGATAATCATTCCAATTCGATTTTTCTATTAAAAGTAAAAGGTAGTGCCAACAAGCTGCTAATGATGTTCAGTATTTGATGGAATTAGTTCAATACCTAAGGAAACAGGTATCGCCAACTCGTAACCTTATCTTTCGCCTCCGTCATTCCGTCTTCTCATCGGAAAGCTTTATATTGTTGATCGAGAATTTACAAATATTTAGAATCGATTTCAACTGCTTCTCATGCAAGTTGCTTAACAAAGATGCTGTAACTTACATTGAAACTTGTGAATACAGAATTTAGCATCCTGTAATAGTCCATTTTATATTTGTATTAGTCAACTACTGTTATCTTAAAACCGAACGCTGGCAGAATAAGGAAAATACATCCTTTAGACTAACGGCGTAATTTGTTATCCTTTCATAATCGTATAGGCACCTACCCTGGTTACGGATGGATGAGCCTGGCCTTCATACCAGACTATAAATTTAAGCATACTCCTGTCAACACTTCCATAGGGCCAATCCCTCATATCTTAACAGGCCTCTATAACTTTATGCTTATGTGCATACGTGTGTGATTATACGAGTCTTAAACGTGCATAATCTTTCTTAATAGGCCTATATAACTTTATGCTTATGTGCATACGTGTGTGATTATACGAGTATTAAACGTGCATAATCTCTCTCTCTCTCTCTCTCTCTCTCTCTGACACACGCAGTAGAGTACTTACATACAGTCACACTGGTAACCTTGCCGTTGGCAGGAATAAAGATACAATCAGTCTATTTTTCAGTTGTCATATAAAGTGAAAATCGGACATAATGTCTCTGTTAAAGATGGTGATATATTAGACAAAATACACACGACACACACAAAATTATCAGCACTATGTAAGACTTGCATTGCTACAAATTGTGCATGCACCTAAAGTTTTACGAAATCTTCATAATGTAATATCTACAAATATGCTAGCAGTAGCTGTCGCCCCGTCCACACAATTGTTCTAACTAGCCTCCACACACACACACACGCACACACACACACACACACACACACACACACACACACACACACACACACACACACACACACACACACACACACACACACACACTGGCGTAGTGGTAATGCTTACGCCTGACCATCTTCAGTAGTAAGACGCGGGTTCGCGCACGATCGGGTGTGAAAAGTTTCACGAACGAAGTGGAAGGTTACTGTTCCTCTTGAGGGGGGGAATGGTTGTGTGCGTGTGTGAAGGTCACAGCCTTGCCCTAGATCGGACTGTATGGGCATTCAACTATCTTTCTGGAGAGTAATGACGATCACGTCAATCACGTTATCCTGACAGACCCGGTGAATTACACACACTCACCCAGACGCATTAAATTTTGGTAGGCAGTTCTCTCCGTCCACTCCTTCCACACACTCTAAGAGGTAATATCACATACTTATTGTCTCATACAACTCACACTTGAGGAGAATATAGCTGAATAATAATTCTTTCTGGGAATTTGGTCGAAGGAAGGACTTATTTGTCCCACTACATTTAAACAAGAAGTGTTTCTCAACCCAGCTATTCTGTTCTACTGAGTTTCTGATAAGCTTCATGCATCAGTCTAGTACAATGCATTCTAACATTTGTCTGGATAAACGAATATTATTAGCTGAACCAATAGCAAAAAACGCCACTGACAGAATGTGTCAGTACCAATGACTATGTTGGGTTAGCACTGGGTTTGCAATGTTCTTGTAAACCAGTGCTTTCCAAACTGGGGAACACGCCCCCCTTCGGGGTGTGTGAGGTAGATAGAGGAATGGCCTGAAGCCATCTTCCAAAAATTGCTATTATATTGCTGTACGGCGTAGAAGCCTGACCGCTGAGGAAGAATGAAGAGAAACAGCTGGAGAGGACAGAGCTGAGAATGCTGCGATGGCTGATGGGAGTGTCACACAGAGAGAGAAGGAGGAATGATGACATCAGAGCTGAGGCAGGAGTTGCGTCAATTGTGGAGATGGCAAGATAGGTATGTTTGAGGTGGTAAGGGCATGTGACCAGGATGGAGGAAGTTGATCCTGTGAAGGTGGCATGGAGGAGTCAGGTGGAAGGGAGAAAAACTAGGGGAAGACAAAGGATTAGGTGGAGAGATGGAATTGAGAAACAAATGAGGCAGTTAGGCCTGGAGGAGGAGGACGCAGCGGTCAGAAGTTACTGACGGCAACATATAAGAGCTGCCGACCCCAGCAGGGACTAGGGCAACGATATATATATATATATATATATATATATATATATATATATATATATATATATATATATATATATATATATAAGTCACAGGCCATGCATGCTTCTCAGACTCTGGTGAGTCGGTGGTGCTAAACGAATCCATTTCATTCAGTTGCTGCCTACTGACCATCAAGTCATGGCCTTGCCAACCACAGCCAACTAAGTAGTATATAATTCGCTATGATCTGATGGATATTTTGACTTCAAATACTATCATAAGTTGAAGAAGTTACAATGCCCAGGAAATTTCAAAGAATATGCAGTAGAAATAAACAATAAAGTAGGAATATGCGCTTACGCTCATAAATGGCTAGAACATGCATTTGCATATGCACATATGCAAATGCATGATCATCCCAAGCCTATTTATGAGTCTGTGTGAGATAAACTGAGAGAGTTACACAGCGAGAGACCCAGTACTATACACTGCACAACACACACACGCAGACGCTGTTGATTGACCCGAAAATGTCTATGTCTGGTTTATGTATAAATTAGTTTGTGACAAGAAGCCAACATGTGCTTATGATTCAGGAAATATATCAAATTCACATTAACAGCTAGCAAAGATGCATTTGTCTTAAAATCTGACATACTTTAATGTCTTTTGGGGTAAAAAAAAATGCTAATGACTGACTGAAACAACGAAGAAAGGGAAGATTATACTTATACTTTATTTTAAATGCACTACATATCAACGTTACAATTAAAAATGTATGAGCAACTTTTGTGAGACGTATCTGAGGTAAACGTCTGATATTAGTCTGTTACAACAGGGATGTTATAAATACAGAAGGGGGGCGAGTTATTATATAAGGTTACGTGTTGGTTATGTCTGTTTGTTTATATCAGCCTTTCATGATTACTGAACTGACCATTTTTCATCATGTCATGAACCATTACTTTACAGCTTGTTGCTACTTCGTGTGTTCTATCATAAAAACACATTCATTTAAAATCAAAGCAAATTATGTTACAACATTAAATGGCTACTAAGCCTCTCCCCAACATACCCCTACCCCCACTCCCATCCCTCCCAACATAGCTACAACCACTACACCCAATCCCTCACGTCCCACCCCTCCCACCACACAGCTACCCCGACTACCCCCCCCCCAATCCCTCATCTACTCAGCACGTCCCACCCCTCCCACCACACAGCTACCCCGACTACCCCCCCCCAATCCCTCATCTACCCAGCACATCCCACCCCTCCCACCACACAGCTGCCCTCATGTCCCACCCCACCTTTATCCCCAACACTGTTACCAGATTAAATTATTTGCTGCTCCTGCTGCCTCCTACGTGGTGTCCCGCGCGGAAATTTCTCCAACTGTACATCGTACCTCTTCAGTTTGAAAAGCATCTAACAATACAAAGTAAATCGTCTGGTGGCTGCAAAAGTATAAACTAAGATGTGGGACTAAAAGTGTTATGTAAAAAAAAAAAATGAGAGCTCTTGTTAAAGGTTCAACCACAGTTGCAGTCATTCACTGAGGCGTCGAGTAACCCATAACTATATCCACGAATATTTTAGATCTTTAATATCTATGCTCTGCATGCTTTTTTTTTTTTTTTTTTTTTTAAACAAACACACCATTCCAGTGAAGCGAAATACTTAACACCGTTTCATTAGTTCAGTTTGGTCCCTTTGGTTGCAACACACAGATTTCTACCTGTGAACATCAACTATAGTCACAGCAATGTAAAAAAATAAATAAATAAATAAATAAAGTGCTTCCAGGTTACCATGTTGGTCTGTGTAAATTGTAAAAGAATTTGTACAACCCTGCTAGAGACAGTGATGTACTGAAGTTCACCCAGAAATGAGTCATCACATTCGAACCTTGCTGTTAGTGAATTTTACTGATATCAGAAGACAGAGTCGTCAGCCTCAAACGTGGGTATGTGGGGATCGAGATGACATAGAAACAAAAAAGAAACAAAGGAAAAAATTAACACACACACACACACACACACACACACACACACACATATATATATATATATATATATATATATATATATATATATATATATATATATATATATATATATATATATATATATACTGTTTCAATATAAATGCAGTACAGTACATCATTTATCACTATAAAATTTCTGGTGTCTGAAATCTATATACTGAAGTAAGTCTTTGAAAATAAATTAGAAGTCATTCAAGTAGAGCAGAAGGTACGATAAGAGACAGGAATTTTACAGTATCTATTTATATACTGCAAATAAATACTTTATAGATTTTTCTGTTGGAGAACAAGTACCTAAGCAAGTCATCGTGAAATACGAAATACTGTGTTTATTATGCGGTACACATCATATATTCCTTACAGACAGTTCCGTTTTAACAGTAACATTAGACAAAATGAAAAAAAAAAAATCAAGTTTATTCTTTTTATTTCTTGCTGAAGATATTTGGAAGTTTTGCCTATTTTTTTTTTTTTTTTTTTAGGAAGATCCATTTTTCCATTCTAAAAAACAAGATTATTGGGACCGTTTGCATATTTTGAGCCTAACCTTAGTGATTAGAATTTTCTCTCGAGTATGTAAAGCATATTATGAGAGTTCACTATGTTAATGTATCCGTGCTTTTCATGCACCTGTATCCTATAGTTTAGAAATCTACTGAAAAAGCTGTGAAACAGATAATAACAGAACACCACTACCATATAAATCATCCAGCTCGCTGATGTTGGAGCAGCTTGGGGTGTGGGTGTGTTCGAGGTGGGTGTGGCCGGCCAGGACTCTAACATGACGCAAGCACAGCTCTCCTGGGCGGTTGGCCAGGCTCGAAGAGTAAGTCACAACCACATTACAGATGAGGTGGGTAGGTCACTCTCACATCCCTGATGAGGGGGGTGGGTTACTCTCACTTACTGCTTGGCCAGATAAGTCACTCTCACATTTCTAATGAGGTGGGCAGGCATTCTCACATTACTGCTCAGGCAGTTAGGTCTTTCTCATATCACTGATAAGGTCGGTAAATCACTCTCACATTACTGCTGAGGTGGGCAGGTCAGTTCCACATCACTCATGAGGTCGGTAAGCTACTCTCACTTTACTTCTGAGATGGGTAGGTTATTCTTACATCACTGCTGAGGTGGACAGATTACTCTGACATCACTGCTGAGGCGGGAGGTAACTCTCACATCACTGTCGAGGCAGGTAGGTTACTCTCACATCATTGTTGAGGCTGGAGTGGGTAGGTCTGTCTACTTGTTTATGGCCTGATGGAGAGGGTAACCACTGAAAAATTGCAATCACGTCGTTTTATCCTCTGCCATCAGGATGTCCTCTCTCCATCACACACCACCACCATTCTCATTATTACCTCAAGGAAATTGTGACACTTTCCAGCAAATCGTCTCTTACATGCACCGGCATACATACTCTGCCTGAGGGAAATCAACAATTTTCTCTTAATACAGCACTTTCCAAATTCCGTGCCCATCTGTTCCATTATGGCAGCATACAACTGCATTCCATTCTCTAAATGTTTTTCTGCTATACATCTCGTAGACTAGACATTGTCTTTATACTCAATTACCACCCTAAACCTTCTTGTACTGTACCTCTCCTACCATTTTCTCGTTTCCCTGCATTACTGTCAAAAATTATCATACAGTAGATTTTTTCTACTATGTTGAGATAAATACACTTATGATCTCCTCACATTTTTCCTTCCTCTTCTCTCTTGTCCAAGAAAACTAGTAAGTCTGACTTTCTGTCCTCTGGCACTCTCCTATTCTTCTAGGGAAGTCCACACATTTTCCAGATTCTTTCAATCATTATCTCCTCCGCATATTCCATATTTTTACCACGTACTCCTTACATCTCTAGTGCTTCCCTAACTTTGACTTTTTTCAGGATTTTTTAAAACCTATGTCTTCCTGATCCTTTTCTCCCTCTTTACTCCTCCTTTTCCTAGCCAGTCTCCTCTTACTCTGCTGAGATTTGCTTTTTTCCTCACAAGTATTTTGCTGTTTGTATCCATCATGATTTGGCTGTTGCCCCATTGGCCATCTCTTACTTTCTCCGTCTCTTACTTTCTCAAAAGCCATCGAATACAATTTTGTATATGAAAATATTCAAATCAGAGAGCAATCAGTCAATATCAGGGCCACAAGGAAATGACACTGACGAAGGTCATAGAGCAAGGGCTACTCGCACAGTTTTGATCTTATTTGAACTAATCTTCGTGAAAGGGTTAAGGGTCAGAAAAGAACGGAGTAGTTCAAATTTGAGAAAAATCATAATTAAAGGTCACAAGATGAAGTCAAAGTTCTACCTGTGTGTCTATGTATGGACAAAATAACTAAACAAGTTTTGATTTGGGTAAAAAATGGTAGATGAGTTGAGAATACCCGAGGAGGGTAACCTTTTACTTTTTTAAATCAGTAGGCCAAAGGTCAATGCCACTTGGCAAAAAAAAATAATAATAATAATCTGATATACAGTAAACTAAACCTTGTGGAATCGTTAAGCCTGTCATAAGGAAAAAATGTTCGATTCTGAGAATTAAGGAAATGTTAAGATCAAATGGAAAGGTCAACGTTCAAGATCGCTGGGCAAAGTCAACCTAACCAGCAATGGCCTGATTTGAATCAAAGAAGGTGGAGTGATGCATGGTTAGGCAAACTAAAAAATAAATAACTAATTCAGTTCTGAAGGGAATCAGTCGAAGGTCAGTGTCACAGAGCATAATCAAATACTCGATTTTAGACCAGTTTGTTTGCGTGGGTGTTGCACTCTATGAATGGCTCTTCTTGTTTCTTCTGTGAATACCTGATTCACACAATCCACTTCCTCTATCTGCACTTACTTATTTCTGCCAACCTACCATCACACTTTCCACCAATATTTCACCATTATTCAAACATTTTTTTTTTTTTAAATCTCTGTACAGCATCTGATATTTCCTGTCTTCCTGTACATTTCATCGCCCATTTCGTTTGAATCTTTATAGGGTGATAGGCTGCTTCTACACTGTTGACAACCCCTCCCCCCATCCTCCAATATACTAAGCACTATGCTTCTAAAGAATGTGAGAATTATCACCAGGCCCACCTCACCGTGCCATTGCCATTTCCACCTACATCAATGGATACACTCAACTTTCAAACTACTGTACTGTTTCTTGCCTTTCCCATTTTCCTCTATTAAGTCCAATCAAAAGCAGCAGTAAGATGCCCGGGACGAACCCATCTACCACAGTCCCTGCTCCAGCTTCCATAGAAAACCACCGTCGAGGAGACGGGAAGCAGCCTCGCCCCAGTAGCTTCTGTGTACACGTGGGCAGTCATTACAAACTTTATGGAAATACCTGATATAATCACAGGTGAAGTCACTTTTTCTCTTACCTACTGCAGTACTTTGTGTGGTGCTGGAAGTGGCAACGTTGCCTCTCCTTGCGTAACCTCTACCCCCTCTACCTCAACATCACGTCGTCCCAAGCACTCTATGTTGCATTTATTCTGCAACATCATCCGTGGCCTCGCCCTCAGTACTTGTCCACGGGTCATCTGGGTCTTATTTGCTCTCGGTGTCGGTGTTATCCTCAAAAAACTAAGTTTGCAACTTTGAGGGGGCAGATGCTTGGAGTGGCATCTTTGGAGTTGTGATTGTGAGGTTGAGGTTACGTTTGTGGCAATGCTGGAGCACCACACTTCACCTTATGATTCTTTGGCCTTTCCTTCTCCCTCAGAATCACTTGTTTTAGAGGAATCGAACGCCTTTTTGTTGTCTGGCCGCGACTTTCATCCAGTCGGGATGCATTCTGAGACTATGGTAACCACTGCTTTATGCAGGCAGTACCCATCCCTTCCACTCAGAGAGCATATGCATGTGCTATATTAAAAAACTGTAGAGATTTCATGTCACTCCTCTGGAATGCATGACACAGTCTGCCAAGGGAGTAGACTGTAGTACCAGTCGAGCAGAGCAGTACTCCCAAGGTAGATGGAAAGCTGATGACAGGAAAAGCTGGAGCTCTAGTTTCATCAGCCCTCGGAACTAATTCCTGATGATCCCCCTTTGCTGAACTTTTTCAGTGTTTCAGTAACACAGACAGTAGGTCAGCATGCTCTCCAATACATGTTTTTCTAATGGTCAATCAAATTACATGCACATTACACACTACACTTCCTTTTCAAAATTAAAAAAAAAATAAAATGGTGTCTAATAACTAAGCTTTGGAGTCCCCGGGGGGAGGGGGAGACCATAAATGCCCCCACCATCCATCCCTCTTATGGTGACGACTCACCAAGCTGCCTGGAACCACTGTCTGACTCACTTCTTCATTTCTGAAAAATTTGCCCTAATTCCTCTAACTTACTCTCTGTTGAGCACCACCACTCTTCCTCTAAACATCACTTTCGCTTCTTAACTGAGACTCAGCTGTCTGAGGCAACTGATAGCAAACACTTTTCTGTATCCTCTTAAGTTTTCTATACTCATTTCAAAGAAAAAGGTGGCTGTTGTGCATATGTGCGCAACAACTTACCTTGCTCTCGTGTTTCTGAAATTGATTCTTCTGAATTCTCTCTTCTCTGTTTTTTTCCTGTCATTCTCTACATATATATATCTGTGTTGTTTACTTATCCCCTAGTTTTACTGACTATGTAAAAATCATCGACTATCTTGCTTCTACGATGAAACACATCCTATCCATTTCTCCTTTCTATGAAATCTCCATTCTAGGAGATTTCATTGTTCACCACAACCTTTGGCTCTCCTCTCCTTTCACTGATCCACCTGGTGAACAAGCCTACATCTTTTCTATAGTTAATGACCTACTGCAGCTTGTCCAGCACCCTACCCGTATGCTTGACAGCCTTGCAGAGAGTTCCAACAGACCAGACCTCTCCCTTACATGTAATCCTTGTGCTTACACTATTAATCTTTCCTCTCCGTTGGGCTACTCCAATCACAACCTTATTACCTTAACCTGTTCTATCGCTCCAGTACGGCCTATGGGCTCTCATAAGAAACGTCGGTTGTGGCACTTTGAAGCTACTGATTGGGAGGCCATCATGCAGTACTTCTTTGATTTTCCATGGAATGATTATTGCTTCCATGGCCGAGAGCCATCTGAGTGTGCTTTGCGCATTATGGAGGTTAATCTCTCGGGCGTGGAAATATACATTCCTTTCCCATATCGTTTGACTAATGCAAGAAAGACTTGGTTTAATCAAGCTTGTTTTATTGCTGTCCTCGACAAGGAGAGGGCCTATAAATAGTACCGGACCCAGCCCACCCCTGATTCACATCTATTTTATGTTTCTGACCGGAATCGTGCTAAGTCTGATCTTTGCTCTGCTAAAAACAATTTCATCCATACAAAATGCTCTCAACTCTCCAACATGAATTCTTCCTGCTCCTTCTAGCACCCTGCCAAAAACCTTTCTAACAACTTTACGTCATCATACGTCCCTCATCTTTCTACTCTGATGGCTCTGTAGCTATTTCTTCTACTGATAAAGCAGATCTCTTCATTCAGACGTTCTCCTCCAATTCCAGCTTAGATGATTCCAGTGTTGTTCAGTCTCCCCTGTTGTCCTCAAGAACTGTGCTTCTGTGCTTACACCCTGCCTAGGTAAGCTCTTTTGCCATTGTCTATCAACTATACGTTTCCTTCTTGCTGGAAGTTTGCTCTCATCTAGACATTCCCATATGAGGGTGACCATTCCCAACCCTCTAATTATCGCCTAATTGCTTTGATATCCTGTGACTCAAAAATTTTTGAGTCAATTCTTAACAGAAATTTTATAAAGCATCTTTCCTATCACAACATCCTTTCTGATCGTCAGTATGGGTTCTGTCAGCGACGCTCCACTGGCGATCTTCTCACCTATCTTTCAGACTCCTGGTCATCATCTTTCCAAGACTTTGGCAAAAGCTTTGCCATTGCACTTGACATCTCAAAGGATTTCGATCGAGTCTCATAAATCTTTAATTTCAAAACTGCCCTCATCTCATTTATATCCTTTTATCTGTGCCTTCATCTATAGTTTCCTTTCTGGTAGTTCTATAGCTCCTATTGTAGATGGCTACCATTCTTCTACTAGATCTATCAACAGTGGTGTTCCTCAGGGCTCTGTGCTATCACCAACTCTCTTCTTGTTATTCACCAATGACCTTCTAAACTGTACGTCTAACCTTATCCATTCAAATGTTGATTCCATCCTTCACCTTTCCATTCGGTTCCCACAAAGTCCATCTCAACAGATACTTCAACCAACAAGGGATGAGGCTATGGCACACCTAATGTCTGACTTAGCTCGTATCTCTGACTTGGGTAAAAATAATCTTTTTGTTTTTAGTGCACCCAAAACTCAGTTTTTACACCTCTCAACCTGACAAAATCTTCCACAGGAGTGCTTATTAATTTTTAATAATATCCAGCTCAATCCTGAATCATCCTTAAACTTACGTGAGGTTTCATTCTCTCGGGACATGTCTTGGAAAGATCATATTACATCTCTTGTAAAATCTGCTTCCAAGAGATTAGGTGTGCTAAGACGACTCCATATTTTATTTACCCATGCACAGTTGTTGACTTTATTCACGGGTTTTATTCGCCCCCGTGTAGAGTACAACTCTCATGTGTGGGAAGGCTCACCACATACAGCTCTTCTCAATAGGGTGGAGTCAAAGGCTTTTCGTCTCATTAACTCTCCTCTTACTCATTCCATTCAACCTCTGTCTCTTTGCCACGCTCTTACATCTTTATCTCTTTTCTGTTGTTACTTCAATGGTCACTGCTCCTGTGGGAAATATTTTCCCCCAGAGCAGTTGTGCTCTCTGCTTTTTATAATAGTCATCCCTGGTTAGAAGCAGAGGAAAATTAGAGACCATTGTCACTTGTTCAAGCTGTTTTTATAACCCAGAAATTACGTTCTCTTTAATAATTCCTATTGTTGATAAATTAAATGCTACTGTGTTTAACCCTCGTGGACAACTGTATTGCAAATACATGTAATTATATGGAAATTTCCACTGACCTAAACTGCGTCTGTGCATTAGATGATGTGGCGAGGATGAAAAGGTCTTCATGTAAAGCAGATTTGGATTTAAGATATTCATATAGTTAAAGGGAATATTTGGTTTAACTTTAGTTTAATTAAAACTAGGATTAACTTGTTAGATTCGCCCTATATATATCATGATTTAATCTAACTGTATATAGTACTGTAATTTATTAATATTTGGCACCTGTACCATTCTATGAGGGGGGTAGAAGCCTGCCACGTTCACGCACTCTGCTCCTAGACAAGGTTCAAGCAGCACGTTGTACATACGCACCTTAAGGATGCTTAATTGATCAAGCAACTACAGAAAAGCAGCTTCATTGTTATCAGTTGTCCGACACTCCCCCTTCACTAGCTAAATAACCTTTAAGAATTGGCCAGTTCAACGGGGGATTAGCTAGGAGATAGATTAGAAATAGTTACTGTAGGTGAGTTAAGATTAAGTTACGGTTCACCTAACGCAATGAGACATGTTTGAATTTACTTAAGGACAACTTTAGGGACGAGTAACAACCTACGAGTTGTTTATTAGAAAATACAAGAAATTTCTTACATTGCGAGCTCTGAGAGAGGAGCCCCGATTTGTTTAGCAGAACGTCCCAATTATTTTTCATATTTTGGTGCCCCGAGTGAGGATACCGACTTGTATACATTAAATATTTCTGACATCTCGGTGCCCCGACTGAGTGAGGATAGCCGATGTGTGCCAGAGCGCTGAATATGTTTAAAGTTATTTTTCATGGGCATAACCTACTACCACGTTCGGTTGCACTGGATGATGTGGAAATACATACATACCGAGTTCAGGGAAAATGGATGTTTTGGAAATTGAGTGTGGGGATGAAATATAACCCTAGAGGTTTAACCCCTAATACGCAGCCATCGACAGCCGACCTCCCCCAGGTGGCGGCGTTCGATCGAGGTCTGAGTACCTGTAGGAAAATATTAGCCAAAAATCAGAGATTAATCCTAGAACATTATACTTGGTATGGCAGATAGTACTTACATTCAGCTTTCTCCAGAGACAGGTGTTGAGCCTTCGTGGACTACCCAAGGACTTGTGGAGACTTGCAAAGTTGGGTAACAAAATCTTCACTTTCACACCTCCAGCAACTCGGTTTCCCCTCAACCACAGCCTCATTCTGTCACAGTAAACTTTATACTACAACGTACAGGTAGTTTGGAATCCATATTTGTACAATAAGCACTGAAAATAAGGCAAAAATCAATGAAGCGTACGGCCGACATGCAGCGCGGTGGCGGTCTTCCCGTCACTCAAAAAAACATTTCCATTTTCACAGCTAAAAACACGTATACTACATTATTTTCAATCATATTACTTCCCAAAAGATCACCGCAGCGCGATTTTTATTCTGCCTTACGTCCATCACTTTATTCTAGTTCCTGTTGGCCGCTCGCACTGACTCGGAAGAACTAGAACTCGCCATAATGTCATTTTGAAAGCCTGTTGTAAACTGACGCTAAACAGGGGCAAACCGTGTGAAAAAATGCTAGTGTTACAACTGGGGAAACAAGCGTTTCCTATTAGCATAAACTGCTTGTGAGAGGAGAGCGCAGATTTACAGTTCTGAGCAGTCAGAGCGCTGCCATGTATCACAGCCAGGCTGGCCGGGCCGTGGTGGGGGGGGAGGGGGGAAAAACGCGATACTTGGCAACAACGGAGGTCAGTAGTACAAAGGTAAAGTATGCTAATTGTAGCTAAAGGGTGGTGGTACTGATAGACAATACCAGCTGGAACATCCTTGCCTGCGTTTATTCAAAATTAACTTGAATCGCAAACGCAACGCTCCGCCTTTATATCCTTTTTGGCGAGCGTCGCAAACGCGACGCCCCACGTTTTAGGGGTTAATAACCCTGGGAGATAGGTTGAAATTATGGACCTAATCCCTACACTCCTGAAAATAAAATGCATATGTAGCTGGGCCAGATAACGAGTATTTGGAAATGGAGTGGGGGGATGAATACAAGCCTAGAGGTTTAATAACCCAAGGGGAAAGGGTTGATGTAGAGGACCTAATCCCTACCCTCTTCAAAATTTAAAATAATCAGATAATTACTAAGCTGGGGTAAATTTGTGGTTGAAACTCATAATTAAATTATTAAATTAGAAGCCAGTCAACATGTCTGTTTCTTTATTGCAAAGATCTTCTAGTAGTAAGGCAGGATGGGTAACTAGAGCCATAAATGATTGCAAACAGTCGTTGGACGAAATACCTCTGTCCAAGGAGAAATTAAACAGTCTCCTATATATCCTGAAAGACCGATGGAACAAGTATGAAAAAAGTTATATAACTTTAGAAGCAGCTAGTAAAGGCTGATGAAAAGAAACTCTTAGTCAGAAACTACGAAGTTTTAAGGTAAAGTAGAAGATTACTTAACTGTAGTAAAGACACTAGAGTCAAAATTAGCTGAGACCGCCGCGGAAACACAAGTTGTGGAACAGCAGGGTAGAGCTGTGTTACCACAAATAACGCTTCCAGAGTTTAATGGGGAGCAGAACTGGAAGTCCTTCTGGGACCTGTTCAGATATTTAGTACACGATAGAACAGATCTCCCTGAAGTCAGCAAACTCACATATCTGTTAAGACAGGTCAAAGGAACACCATATCAGCTGTAAAAGAATTACCAGTAGAAGAAAATAATTATGAGGTGGCCTTGACTATTCTTAAACAAAACTACGAAGATAGGGAGCAAGTTATTAGTCAATTACTGAAGGCTCTAATTGAATTACCCATGCCTAGACAAGGTTTTGATTCCTTGCAAAACTTTAGAATTGCAATGAGTTGTAATTTAAAGGCCTTAGGTACTTACGAAGATATTAAGACATCAGATTGGGTGCTTTCAAGAAATGTGTCCTTAAAGCTTCCACCGAAAACCAAGGATCCTTTGTATGGTAGGTATCAAAAGGATAATTTTCCTGCGAAGAGATTGAGGAATGCTTGATGCAACTCTGTAAACATTTGGAAGGAACAGGAAAACCTACTGAGGTCAAACAGAAGACTGAAATCAAGAAAAAACCCACTAATCAACTGGTTGGGAAACCTATGTCAGAGAAGACTAAGTATGTGCCTAAAGAAGAGATAGGTACTTTCCTTAGCTCCTTAAAGGCTGAGGACAAGGTATTAAAGACAAGGAACACACAAGCTGAGGATATTAAGGAAGTAAAACCTTCCATGGTAAAAGACAGGAAAGTTTGTGTATTTTGTGGTGAGAAACATTCCAGTGCATCTTGTCAACAGTAGCCTATCCTGATTATGCTTCTAGAGAAGGAAAGCTTCAGGAACAGGGGAGTTTTATAATCTGTATGAACTCCGAACATACTTCCGCGGACTGTAAGACTAAATTAAATCTTTGGTTGAAAGCAAAAAAGATCATCATCATAGTGATTTATGCCCTAGGATCAAAAGTGAGGTTCCTAAACCTGCAAACATCAATATGACAATTGCAAAAGGGAAAGCTCCATCAGTAATGCCAGCTGCAGTTCCCATAGCCATGTGAAGGTATTGGTTGAGAATAGAAACCTCTTAGTATGTACCCTGTTTGATTCGGGTGCTCAGAAAACCTTCATTTCTGCAAACATTGTGAAGAAATTAAAGTTACCTATTATTGGCAAGGTAAATCTAGCCATTTCAGGATTCTTAACAACTAAGAAAGCTCAGTCTTTTGATTTGGTTAGACCTGTAATACAATTAGGAAGATATAAATGCCGTATAACAGCAGCTGTTCTTGACAATATGGAGACACGTATATATATATATATATATATATATATATATATATATATATATATATATATATATACAGTATATATATATATATATACATATATATATATAAGGACTGAAGGAAACCTCTGATCATCTACCAAGCTCAGAGATAAAGTTGGCTAAACAGATTGTGGAATCAGATACTGTGGGTTCCACAGAAATGATAATTGGTTCTGATTATTGTTGAAGATTCCTACATAGGACCTTCAAAAGGAATAAGGTACGGTTGTTCAAGTGTCCAGGAGGTAACCTTATTATGGGTCAGCCGCCTTTTCCAAAACAAGTTAAAGGAGAGGCCAAACTAGTAGAATCAGTCTTTGTTACCCCCACACAGTCATCGATGGTAGCTAGAATAGGTGCAGAATTAGAACCTACTCAGATAAATTACTTGCTGGATAAATATATTGAACTTGTACACAAATTGTTGGACCAGGACAGTGCAGATATAAACTCTGAGGAACTAGCCCCTGAGATAAAATAACCTTGGATTTGCATAACCAGTCTGTAGAATTTAACCCGCCCCATCCCGGAGACATGAATTCACGTCCTCACATGATGTGCACTCATATTCCTGAGACGTAAATTAACGTGGCAACATTGCAAGGTCACTAATTTGCACAATTTTCAATTTTCGCGAGTGATTTCGCAAGTGATTTTTGGCACGTATACACGGGACACCTTCCTCTATTCCTCTACAAGATGCCAAGCAGGGACAATGCCTTACACCGCATAACCTCTCCTCCCCCCTGCACGCCATTGTCTCGGCAATTCACCTGTTACCAGTGACCTGGCCAATAAAGAGATTCAGGGCCAGAGTGATTCCCCAATCGATGACAATGTGGAGGACAAAGTTTACATAGCATTAGAGGAAGAAACAATCAGAAATGATGATCAGGTAATGTGGGAAAAAAATGTCATGAATGGTGATGAGTTAGTGAGTGAAACAATGCTTATAATGCCTATATTACTGTTTGAAAACCAATATGTTTCAGTAACTCCTCCCATACAGACAGTATTCAATTGTAGTAGTAAAGCGTCCAAGGAATCAGCTAGCTTGAAAGATTGCCTCTACTCTGGACCTACACAAACAGAGAAGCTAGGGAATGTGTTACTAGGATTTAGAGAGAAACCTTATGCTTATACAACAGACTTTAGTAAGGCTTTTCTCAGAATAGGACTGAGAGAGGAGGATAGGAAATTTACAACATTCCTCTGGCCTCATGATCCCCGAAATGAGGATAGTCCATTGAAGACTTGCTGTTTCCGATCGGTGCTCTTTGGATCTTGTGCTAGTCTTTTCCTACATTGCAACACTTTAAACATCATATTGAAAATGCCAAATGCCCAGAAATAGGGCAGACTTTTTATATGGATAATTTGCAAGGTGTTGCTGAAACAGACTCGGAAGCATTGAAGGCTCATGAAATAGCCAACTCCGAATGTGGGAAGGCAAATTTGCCGTCACAGGGCTGGAATACAAATTCACCGCTTTTGAGGAATAAAATACAAGAGGACTATCCAGCTTCTGACATTCTCTAAATTCAAAATGTGTCAGGTCTTAACTGGGATACAACAGCTGATGTAATAAGTTTAAAACCAATTAAGTTTTCTGATGTTACTCTCACCAAAAGGTCCTTGTTAAGCCAGGTCTGCTTGTTATTTGACCCATTAGGGTTGGTCAGTCCTATGATTATTAGGGGCAAATGTTTAGTACAGGAGACTTGGCGAGAAGGTTAGACTGGGACACTGAATTGGGTGAGACATATGTGGAACAATGGGAACAGATTAGAGAGGAGTTTGAGACCACATCAAGCATATTTATCCCCAGGAAAATAAACTGTAATGAGAAGTTGCACTTACACATATTTTGTGATGCTTCTTAAAGCGTCCATGGAGCAGTAGCTTACTGCACAACATGAGAGGATAGTAAGATTATTATGTCCAATGCCAGAGTTTCACTAATTAAAGGAAGAACCCTACCTTAAATGGAACTGGCTTCCATGGAAATAGGAACTAAATTGGCCAGGTATATAACTACTCTTGATACTCAGTTTGAGTATATTTACATATGGGCTGACAGTGAGATTTGTGTTTACTGGATAGGAGAGGAAGACAGTAAAATTCCTTTCGTCCGTAATAGAGTGACGACTATTAACCCTTAAACCGCGGGGTTGTTTTTGCCTGACTTGCTTGTCTCGCGGGCATTTTGGCGCTCCAACAGACTCTAAAAATATTTGCCAAAAATCAGTTATTAGTCCTAGAATATTATAATTAAATATGCAAATGGCACATACCTTCAGCTTTCTCCTGGGATGTTTGTTGAGCCTTTGTCGAGTACCATAGGACTTGTGGAGACCTCTGAAGTTGGGTAACGAAGTCTCCACTTTACACTTCCTGACAACCCGTAATATGATTACCTCAGCCTGATATTATCACTAGAAACACTATTCTATGATTCTCAAATAGTTTGGAATCCATACTCTAAAAAAAAAAAAACACTATGAAAACAATGAAAATTACGAGTGCATATAACCTTCCCACTTGACATCGTTTGCCAGTGGTGTTCTGTCATTTATTATTCATAAAAACACTCACAGTTTATATTTCTATTACTATATAACACTTACATATATCTACAGTCTTTATCCATAAGTTTCCTTCAGTAATAGTAGTTTATTGTCACTGTAGGCATTCAATTTCTCTTTCAGTAAAATATGTAGCATTCACTTTCTCGTCCTGTATAGTAGCTTTGAGAGTGAATCTGTCACTTTCATTTTCACTTTCATAACTCATAGTATTCATACATGCTAGAGTGAAACTTTCACTTTCATTACTCCTAGTATATATACTCGTATTCTTATATTACTACTCATTTATATTTCTATTTACATTCTCTATTTTATTTACATTATTTACATTTCTATTTTATTTACACTGTGTTATGCAGTCATTTGCAGTAACTTATAAAACTATTTTCCACTGTTCACTTATATTTACATTCATTGCTTTCACTTGCTGTTTACACGTTATTTACACATTATTTACATTTCCACTTGCACTGTTTTACTCACCAGATAGATCGTAGTCACTGTCTATCATTTTCATTGACAAATTAGCCAGTTCACGTTCCACAGTCACTTACCCCTTTACCTCTTTCTACATGAGGTTTAGTAGGGGGTAAAGGTCACAGGGCCCTTTGCATGGGGCTAAAAAGCGGCGTAATTGGGCAGGCGTGAATCGGACGTGCTTTCACCTTGAAAGACGACAGTAAACTGAATACATTGTGGTGGCCTGCCTTCCTAGGGGAAGTGCAATGCTGCCAATGTCAGCGGGGTGAAAGCTGCTAATGTATACGCTACGAAATTATTGGCAGGAAATCTAGACAATACATAATAAATTAGGTAGTTCCAGGTGAATGTAAATATCACTTAGGCTTCTCCTTTCCTTTTTTATATATATTTTTATTACGAGAATAGATTATACGGCATATTTCAAGGGGAAATGAACAGCAAAAATTAGCGAACGAGTGCACGTGAGGTGTTGTCAGGTGTATGGCACTATCACTTACCTTATTTCTTTCTTGTATATATTATTTGGTATAAGAATAGGGCATAGGGCTTATTTCAATGGATGAAATCAGTGGAAAATTCCAGGGAAATTTACTTAGCATAGCACGGCCGGGCAGGCGAGAGGAGAGGGTAATGGAGGGGAGGTAGGGAGGGGAGTCAAGAACAGGGAGAAATGGCTAAATTGTCAACAATGGATGGGAGTACAGATGAGATTAGGAGTGCTGACTAGTGTTGGACATTGGCAGTACTGATAGATGATACAAGCCACCACTTGAAAGCCTGGGTGAATTCAAAATAACACAGAATCACAAAAGTGACACCCCGCGGTATTATCCCTTGCTCCCAAGCGTCACGAGAGTGACGCCCAGCTGTTCAGAGGTTAAAGAGCTGTCTTCCAAATTTAAATTCATGCATGTATCCTCTAAGCAAAACCCAGCTGATCTGCTCTCGAGAGGTTCGACCGTAAGAAGTCTGATCAAAGATAACTTGTGGTTTAAAGGTCCTAAATGGTTACTCACTAAGGATTGGCCTGAGCAGAAACAGTACAGTATTGCTGAGGTTAGTGTAGTGAACTTGGATCCTGTAGTACCTGAGCCAGAAGTAATTGACATCAGCTGATTCTCATCAATAAGACAACTTATAAACATTACTAAATTGGTTGTTGAATTTTTTAATATGAAAGTGGGGTTTCAGAAGTTAGATCCCCTAGAATATTTGCTGAAAAGAATACAAAAGAACTGTTACGGCGAAATATATAACTTTTTAGGTCAAGGCACTGGGAACAGGAATTAGCTAATAAAGGATTTAGGCTTGTTCTTAGACGGAAAAAGTCTGATTAGATGTCGGGGTCGATTAGTAAAGGTTGATTTGCCCCTCCAAACCAAACACCCCGTTTTATTACGCAAGAGCACATATCTTGTACAATTAATTATAAAGGAAGCCCATGATTCCACTCTCCATGAAGGTGTGCCACAGACCTTTGTCCAAATTTGGGAAAGGTATTGCATTCCTAAGGGTAGACAGGTCATAAAAAAATATCTCAAAAACTGCATCATTTGTAGGAGGTGTGGACAACGACCATATGACTATCCAGGACCACTGGCCCCACCAAGGGATAGGTTAAAATGTAAGTTGGCCCTTCCAGGTAACAGGAGTGGACTATACAGGGGCTATAACTGTTACGGGTGAGGGAACTCTCCATAAAGTTTACATTTGTCTATTTACTTGTGCCTACACAAGGGCAGTCCATCTAGAAATTGTGGAAGATCTGAGCTCAGAGACATTCCTCAATGTCTTTTGAAGATTTGCTGCTAGAAGGTCTTGTCCTGGCAAGTTAATAAGTGACAAAGGAACTAATTTCGTTGGAGCAGCACCTTTACTGTTGAAAGTAATGAATGACCCAAAAGTTAAGTTGGCGCTGGAAATCCGAAATTGTACCTGGCAGTTCACAGCTCCAAGAGCTCCATGCCAGAATGGATTTACCGAACGAATGATTGGTATTGTCAAGAACTGCCTGAGGAAAACAATACACAGAACTAAGATCACGGGAGAGGAATTAAGAACTGTAATAACTGAAATTGAAACCAGGATTAATAATAGACCCCTGACTTATCTAGGTGACACTAGTGTCTTGCTAGAGGCCTTGACACTGGCTCATAGCCAGTGCCTTGTGTGTGTATCCAGGAAGAAGTAGATGATCCCATCATAGAAAAAAATCATTTTGGACAACATCTGCGGGAGGGATATCAATGTCTGAAAAGGGTGTTGGATACTTGGAATAGACATTGGAGCGAGGAATATCTTTTGAGCCTACGAGAAAGATTTTATGGGGCCCAGGCTGCCAGCAACAAATCTGTTCTTAACATAGGGGATGTGGTCTTAGTGAAAACCAAACAACCAAGATCCCAGTGGCCATTAGCTAAAGTGATCACCATGCATCCAGATTCAGAGGGGGTGCTGAGACTTGTAAAAATAAAAAATAGGGGACATACCAGTGTAAAAACTATTGATTAACTTGAGTTAGCGGCTACTCCAGATACAGGGGTTGGTGAAGATCAAATGGGTCAGGATGTGCAACCTAGAAGGGCCGCAGCACAGGGTTCTCGAGATCTATGGAGGGAACTCCTTGCTATGGGTCACATTACATGATACAGCGTATCATTTTCCGCCCGGCCCCAAAACTGTGGGAAATATTTTCTGCCAGAGCAGTTGCGCTCTCTACTTTTTATAATAGTTGTCCCCGGTTAGAAACAGAGGAAAATTAAAGACTGTTGTCATATGTTCAAGAGGTTTTTATAACCCAGAAATTATGTTCTCTTTAATCATTCTTCTTATTATTGATAAATTAAATGCTAATGCGTTTAACCCTCGTGGACAACTATATTGTAAATACATGTAATTATATGGAAATTTCCACTGACCTAAACTGCATCTGTGCGTCAGATGACGTGGCGAGGATGAAAAGGTCTTCATGTAAAACAGATGTGGATTTAAGATATTCACATAGTTAAAAGGAATATTTGGTTTAACTTTAGTTTAATTAACATTACGATTAATTTGTTAGATTCGCCCTGTATATATCATGATGCTAGTGCCCCTCCCCGGAAAACAACTAACTAAAAAAAACAAACAAGAAGCCTCGGACAAGGACTTACCAAACGATGACGACCCAGGACCGGACAAAGGACTTGGTAATGGGTACATGGAATGTAAGAGGAGCGAATGATGAGGTGAAAGAGAGATTGTCCAGGTACTTGAGGGTGCGAAAGTGGATGTATGTGGAATAACTGAAACAAAATGGAGAGGAGAAAGTGTGAGAGAATGGGAGTATGGATGGGGTATATGTGC
This sequence comes from Coenobita brevimanus, assembly GCF_032717465.1. NCBI lineage: Eukaryota > Metazoa > Arthropoda > Malacostraca > Decapoda > Coenobitidae > Coenobita > Coenobita brevimanus. The sequence continues at coordinate 18,576,310 of NC_137003.1, read as the reverse complement.
AGGAGTAGGTGAGAATGCGAGGGCAAAGGGAGGAGTATGTATAGTTGTGAGTAAAAGATGGAAGAAGAGCATAAGACAGTATGGATCAGTTGGGTCAAGGATTGTGTGGGTAAAGTTGAAAGTTGGAATAAAATGTGGGCGATTGTCTGTGTGTATGCGCCAATGCAAGATCGTGCTAGAAGAGTGAGAGAAGAGTTCTGGACAAATGTGGAAGTGTGCATGGAAAAGTTTGGAAGGAATGAGAGAGTGTTTTTGATCAGTGATATGAATGGTAAAGTTGGGAATGTGAAGGTGGATGGAATAGTTGGTAAGTGGGGTGTGCCTGCTGAGATAGATGAGAATGGGAGTGCGTTAGTGGACATTTGTGCTGGGAGGGGGTTGGTGATAGCCAATACCCTCTTCAGGCATAAAATGATCCACAGGTATACATGGCGAGTGATGAGAAGGGTGGGTGGTGAACTGATTGAAAGGAAGGCAATGATTGTTTATGTGTGTGTGGATGAAAGGATGCGAAGATGTGTAATGGATGCAAGAGCTTATAGAGGTTGGAGGAGTGGACTTTCTGACCACTACTTGGTGGTGGCCAGAATTAGGATTCAAGTAAGATGGAGGAATAGAAGAAGGGAAAGACAAGAAGAAGGAGTAGTTGCAAGGAGAGTGGAAAGGTTACACGAGGATGAGAAACAGGCAGAGTATAAGAGAGAAGTGGAGGAACGATTGGGCAAATATGAATTGGAGCAGATGGGAGACGTGGAAGGTGTGTGTAGGATATTTACAGAAGAAATATGTGCAGCATGTGATGTGGTGTGTAGAAGGAAGAGAAGATGGAGGGGGGTGCAAGGAACAGCGTGGTGGACTGAAGAGGTGAGACAGGCTGTGGCACAAAAGAAGAAAGCATACAATGAATGGATGAGAAATAGGGGCGTGGAAGAAGTTGAGAGGCGGAAGAGAGAGTTATATGTAGAAAGAAAGAGGTAAAAAGATTAGTAAGAGAGTAAGAAGAGAGTGGATGAAGAATTTGGAAGGAATTTGAGTGTAAAGTGGAGGGACTGTAAGAAAATGTTCTGGAATGAGGTGAAAAGAGTAAGACAGGGTGGAAGTGAAGTTAGCAGGGGAGTGAAAGATAAAAATGGTAGATTACTAGTGGAGAAGGGAGAAAAAGTGAGCAGATGGAGAGAACACTTTAAGGAATTGTTGAACATAGAGGATGGAAGTAATGCGAGTATAAGTGGCTGGGGAATGGCTGGGAGAAGGAGGGAGGTGAGAAGACAGGAAGAAATCAGTAGGATAGAAGTTGTGGAACCAATGAAGAAAGTTAAATCGGGGAAAGCCCCAGGAATTGATGGAGTTTGTGGTGAAATGCTGAAGCATGGGGGACAGATAGTAGTAGAATGGATGTGGAAGATGTGCAGATTGGCCTGGGAGGAAGGTAGAGTCCCGGAGGATTGAAAGTCAAGTATAATTATTCCCTTGTACAAAGGAAAAGGGGAAAAAGAAGTGTGTGGTAATCATAGGGGCATTTGTCTTCTTAGTATAATAGGAAAAGTGTATGGTAGGATACTTATTGACAGAGTTAGAGAAAGAACAGAGAAATGAGTTGGAGAAGAACAGGGAGGCTTTAGGAAGGGAAAAGGTTGTGTAGATCAGCTATTCATTCTTAGATCTTTAGTGGAAAAGTTTCTAGAGAAGGGAAAGAAGTTGTATGCGGCTTTCATGGATTTGGAGAAAGCATATGACATGGTGGATAGACAAGGATTGTGGAAAGTATTAAGAATATATGGAGTAGATGGGAAGTTGTTGAATGCTGTGAAGAGTATGTATGATGGTGCGAAGGCTGCAGTGCGTGTGGATGGTGAACTAAGTGAATTTTTCTCTTTTAAAGTTGGGTTGAAACAGGAAAGTATCATGTCTCCATGGTTGTTCAATCTGTACATGGATGGGGTAATAAAAAAGGTACAAGGTAGGGTAGTGGATGTTGGAGTGGCCCTGGTGAGAGAGGATAGTGTATGGAAATTCTCTGTACTGTTGTTAGCAAATGATACTGTGTTGTTGAGTGAAGACGAAGGGGAGCTGCAAGGCTTGGTGGATGGTTTGGGAGAGTGTGTAAGAAACGGAATCTAAAGGTGAATGTAGGGAAGAGTAAAGTGATGGTCTTTGAGAGAGGTGAAGTCAGTGAATGTACAGCGAGGTTGGATGGTGAGGAATTGGAAAATGTGAGTACATTTAAGTACTTGGGTAGTGTGATGAGTAAGGATGGTGGTTTGGAGGGTGAAGTGCTTGAAAGGGTACAGCAGGGAAGAAAGGTTGCTGTTTTTTTTTAAAGCAGTGATAAGACACAGGGAAGTGAGCATGGAAGTGAAAAAGTTACTACATGACAGTATTGTGATACCAACTCTAATATATATATATATATATATATATATATATGCAGCCTTTATCCATAAGTTTCCTTCAGTAATAGTAGTTTATTGTCACTGTAGGCATTCAATTTCTCTTTCAGTAAAATACGTAGGGAGCCAAGGTTTCATTTTCACTATCATAACTTCAAGTATTTGTACTCATATTCTTATATTACTAATAATTTACATTTCTATTTACATTTTCTATTGTATTTTCAATATTTACACCTCTATTTTACTTACACTATGTTATGCACTGTCACTTGCAGTAACTTATAAAACTATATTACACTGTTCCATCATATTTACATCCATTGCTTTCACTTGCTATTTACACATTATTTACACATTCTTTACATTTTCCACTTGTACTTTTAGAACTGCTTCAGGCTGTGGTAATAAAAAAAGCAGGTAATGCAGAGGGGAATCTGGCACTCAGCGTGCTGCCAAGATGTGCGTTTGTGCTCAGGTGTGCGTCGGGTGGTATGTGCACACACCTGGCACCTGTGGATCGCAGCCTTCCTCTTGGTTGTGGCAGGCATTTGCACCAGTCTGTGCCGATCCATGTATGCCCTCTGCTCAAGTCTGTCAGGAAGTCTTACTGCATGGCGCCTTGGAGTTGCTGCTGTCACCCTACCATATCTCTGAAGTAGCTGCTGAACACAAGTCCTGGCGAACAACCTCAGGGAGAAGGACTTGGATGGCTTTTCCTTCATCTTGTACGGGATGAAGGCGTTCAGCATCGTCATGTCAATGAGGTGCAGAAAAACTTTCCTGTACCACCTAGTATTCTTCCTGAGGCAGTCGATCTCTCCAGTCATCATGTCGGACTTGTCCACCAGCCGCATGTTGATATTATAGTCGATGACAGCATCTGGTTTCCTCACAGGTTCGCCTGTCCTACAGTCGACCTTCCCACTGTCTTTCATTTCCCCTTTGTGTACGGTGGTGAGCATGTGCATGACCCTTTTGTCATGCCACCGTATTGCCAGCATCTTCTTTGACTTGCGTAGGTGCATGTCTCCTCGCTGCGAGGTTCCTGCCTCTGGGAATATGGGGAAGTGGGCACGATTGCTCTTCACAGTGCCACGGGAGTTGATGCCGTGCTCTGAAAGATATTTAGCAAGTTTCAGTGCTGTATAATAGTTGTCAGTATACAGCACATGATTCCCATCAAAATGCCTTTCAAGCAGCACTTTCACTACACAGCCTTTGAAGCCAAGGAGGTGTGTTTTGTCCAGATCGACAGTGCTGGCTGAATAGATGACGAAGTCAAGGATGTACCCCGTCTTACAGTCACACAGTACAAAGAACTTGATTCCAAAGCAATGGCGTTTGCTTGGAATGTACTGTACAAACCTAAGACGTCCTCTGAACAAAATCAAGGATTCGTCTATGACAACCTTCTGAAAGGGGTGGAAGAATGACATAAACTTATCACTCATTTTGCTCAGAATCTCCTGGATCTTCCAGAGTGGGTCGGTTTGGGAAGGTACATCGTTGTTGTCGAAGTGCAAGTTTCCCAAGACGTTTCAGAAGCAATCTCTGGCCATGTACTTACTGAAGGTGGGTGAGGGTAGTAAGGGGTCCATTGACCAGTATTTTTCCAACTCATGCTTCTTTTGAATGAGGCATGAGAAGCATGAGGGTGAAGAACACATTCAGCTCCTGCACTCCCAGCACAGTCCACTGTTGCATCTTTGCTGCACCTGCACCACTTGCAGCACATTGTGATTCGTACCTGTTAGTCTCATCACATATGTGCTGCATGACTTCGTCACTGAGGAAGGCCAAAAGGAAGTCCACACACTCAGCATCCTCGTCAAGAGTGAAGGTAGGCTGTATCCCTGAGGAACTTTCATTGAAATGGAGATGTTCAGGGACGAAATCAGAACCTTTCGTCCACACGAAGGCGTCCAGGATTCCCTGTCATGGCGGTGTAGGGTGGGTGACGGTGGAGGGTGGCTGTGAGACAGAATGGGCTGTTTCAAGGTCACTTTCACTGACCCTAGGTTGCCGTGTAGCACTAGCAGCCCTTACTCTAGTTGCTACTCTACTTTTACGAGTCAGGGATTTACCTCGTCCCTTACGGCATGCCTTCACTGTAGGTGCTGGTGGAGACTCTGACGACGAAGACTCAGGAGAAAATTCTGCTGAAGATGAGGAAGAAATTAGCGAAGTGGGTCTGGGGGAGCGGGGAGGTGATTCACCTTGGGACTCATGGCGGGCTGGGTCACACGGGGCCATTGTTCCGGGGCTAACCTGCCGCCTTTTCACTCCTTTCCCCAATTCATTCCCTTGCTGCACTAAGGGCTCCTTTCCCTTGGAGCTAGGCATAACTTGGGACACCGAAGCACTCGTACGAGGAGTTTCTGTCACGATTTCCTCCCCAGGCTCATCACATGATTCACCCGAAAAATCAATGTCACTATCCATCATTATCATTGACAATTCTGCCAGTTCACATTCCACTGCTGAGTCACTAAGTCCTTTACTACATCCCATGTGAGTTTTTCTAGGGGTAGAGAGGTCACAGGGCCCTTTGCAATGGGCGCAGAAGTGGCGGAAGTGGCAGGGCGAGAGTGCGACATGGTTTCACCTCAGAGGATGACAAGGAACTGATTCCCGTGGTGTATATGGGAAGGTAAGGGTTGACAAGCTCAATAGGGTGACGGCTGCTAGTTTACATGCTATGAAATGATCAGTAGGAAAGCTTGACAATACATAAAAAGATAGGTAGTTGCAGGTGAATGTAAATATCACTTAGGCTTCTCCCTTCCGTTCATATATATATTTTTTTATTACGAGAATACATTATACGGCATATTTCAAGGGGAAATAACCGGGGGGATATTAGCGAACGAGTGCACGTGAGGTGTTGTCAGGTGATCATTAGCCAATTCCATGTGTATGACACTATCAGTTACCTTATTTTTTTTTTTTGAGGGGTATATATTATTTTGTATAAGATTTGGGCATAGGGCTTATTTCAATGGATGAAATCAGTGGAAAATTCCAGGGAAGATTTGCTTAGCGCAGCGCGGCTGGGCAGGCGAGAGGAAAGGGTAATGGAGGGGAGGTAGGGAAGGGAGTCAAGAACAGGGAAAAATGGCTAAATTGTCAACAATGGATGGGAGTACAGATGAGATTAGGAGTGGTGACAAGTGTTGGACATTGGCAGTACTGATAGATGATACAAGCCACCACTTGTAAGCCCGGAAGAGTTCAAAATAACACAGAATCACAAAAGTGACGCCCTGCAGTATGATCCATTGTGCCTGAGCGTCACAAAAGTGATGCCCCGTGGTTAAGGGGTTTACATGCCCAAGGTATTCTTCTGTACTGCAGGTAAGTAACAGTGACAGATCCATGAGATTTGTATTGACTACCAACAACTCAACAATGTAACCATCAAAGTCACCACAGTGCCAATAGTAGCCTTCTCTGACTACACACAACCTTTTTAGTTGTATACCAACATCTTGTTTGAAATAGGTGCCGTCCTCACCAAATTTCGGAAGGAAAAGAACATATCTTTGCTTGTACCACCAGGACCCTAAACCATTCTGAAGCAAGCTATGCAACTACAAAACGTGAATGCCTCAGAGTAGTCTGGGCTCTCAAGCACTTCTGGTCATACATCCTCAGGGCCCCACTCATGATCATGTGGCCATACATCCTCAGGGCCCCTTCAGCCCCTCTCCCGGTGACGACTTGAGCTGCCTGGAACCACTGTCTGACTCACTTCTTCATTTCTCCAACATTCGCGGCCTTTCCTCTAACTTTCGCTCAGTTGAGCACCACCTCTCCTCCTCTAAACCTCACCTTCTCTCTTTAACTGAGACTCAGCTGTCTAAGGCAACTGACAGCAAACCCTTTTCTGTATCCTCCTACTTTCTCTATACTAATTTCAAAGCCAAAGATCGATGTTGTGTATGTATATATGCAACGACTAATCTTGCTCTCGTGTTCCTGAACTCGATTCTTCTGAATTCTCTACACTCTGGCTTCGGCTTTCCTGTCATTCTCTGACTAAATATATCTGTGCTGTTTACTTATCTCCTAATTCCAAAGCGATGGCGTTTGCTTGGAATGTACTGTACAAAAAAAAAAAAATAAATAAAAAATTCTATGACTATCTTACTTCTACGATGGAACACATTCTATCCATTTCTCCTTTCTCTTAAATCTCCATTTTAGGAAATTTCAGTGTTCACCACCACCTTTGGTTCTCCTCTTCTTTCACTGATCCACCTGGTTAACAAGCCTACATCTTTTCTATCCTTAATGACCTAGAGCAGCTTGTACAGCATCCTACCCATATCCCTGACCACCTTGGGGAAAGCTCCAACATACTTGACCTCTTCCTTACACTAATCCTTCTGCTTACACTGTTAATCTTTTCTCTCTGTTGGGCTCCTCCGATCACAATCTTCTCACTTTAACCTGTCCTATCACTCCAGTACGGCCTATGGACTCTCCAAAGAAACGTCGTCTGTGGCACTTTGGAGCTGCGGATTGGGAGGCCCTCAGGCAGTACTTCTTTCATTTTCCCTGAAATGATTATTGCTTCCATGGCCGGGAGCCATCTGAGAGTGCCTTGCACATTACGGAGTTTATTCTCTTGGGCATGAAAGCATACATTCCTTTCTCCTATCCTTTGTCTAACGCAAGAAAGCCTTGGTTTAATCACGCTTCTTCTAATGATGTCCACAACAAGGAGAGGACCTACAAAAAGTACCAGAGCCAACCCACCCCTGAATCACATCATCTTTAAGTTTTGCCCGGAATCGTGCTAAGTTTGTTCTTTGCTCTGCTAAAAATAACTTCATCCGTGCTAAATGCTCTCAACTCTCCAACTTGAATTCTTCCCGCTCCTTCTGGCACCTTGCCAAAAATCTTTCTAACGACTTTACCTCATCATCCTTCCCTCCTCTTCTCTACTCTGATGGTTCTGTAGCTATTTCTTCTACTGATAAAGCAGATCTCTTCGCACAGACTTTCTCCTCCAATTCCACCTTAGACGATTCCGGTGCTGTTCCTCCATCACTTCCTGCCTCTGACTTCCTCATGGCTGACATTAAAATTTCTTCACCTTATGTATTTTCCGCCATCACAGGCCTCAATGCTAACAAGGCATATAGGCCTGATGGAGTCCCTCCTCTTGTTCTCAATAACTATGCTTCTGTGCTTACACCTTGCCTGGGCAAACTCTTTCACCTTTGTCTGTCATCTTGTACCTTTCCTTCTTGCTGGAAGCTTGCTCTCATTCAGCCAGTCCCAAAGAAGGGTGACCATTTCCAACCCTCTAACTATCGTCCAAATGATTTAACGTCCTGTATTTCAAAAAAGTTTTTGAGTCATTTCTCAATAGAAAAATTATAAGGCATCTTTCCTATCATAACCTTCTTAATGATCGTCAGTACGGGTTCCGTCAGGGACGCTCCACTGGCGATCTTCTCACCTAACTTTCAGACTCCTGGTCATCTTCCTTTCGGGACTTTGGCGAAAGCTTTGCCATTGCACTTGACATCTCAAAGGCTTTCGATCGAGTCTGGCATAAATCTTTAATTTTCAAACTGCCGTCTTACAGTTTCTATCCTTGTATCTGTGCCTTCATTGCTAGCTTCCTTTCTGGTCGTTCTATAGCCGCTGTTGTAGATGGCCATCATTCTTCTCTTAGATCTGTTAACAGTGGTGTTCCTCAGGGCTCTGTCCTATCACCAACTCTCTTCCTTTTATTCATCAATGACCTTCTAAGGGCTGTACATCTATCCCTATCAACTCATACGATGATGACTCCACCCTTCACCTTTCCATTCGGTTCCCGCAACGCCCATCTCAGCAGTTACTTCAACAAACAAGGGATGAGGCTATGGCACACCTAATGTCTGACTTGGCTCATATCTCTGACTGGGGTAAAAATAATCTTGTAGTTTTTAATGCATCTAAGACTCAGTTTTTACACCTATCAACCCGATAAAATCTTCCTCATGTATATCCACTAATGTTTAATAATATTCAGCTTAATCCTGCATCATCCTTGAACATGCTTGGGATTTCATTTACTCTGGACTTATCTTGGAATGATCATATTACATCTCTTGTAAAATCTGCTTCCAAGAGATTTGGTGTGCTATGCCGACTCAGTTCTTTCTTTACGTCTGCACAATTGTTGACTCCATACAGGGGTTTTATCCACCCCTGTGTGGAGTACAACTCTCATGTGTGGGGAGGCTTCCCACAGCTCTTCTCAATAGGGTGAAGTCAAAGGCTTTTCATGTCATTAACTCTCCTTCTCTTACTGACTCCCTTCAACCTCTGTCTCTTTGCAGCACTGTTGCATCTTTATCTCTTTTCTATCACTACTTTAATGGTCACTGCTCCTCTGAACTGTCTGCATGCATTCCTCCACCTCTACGACGGGCGTGTAGCACCCGTCTAGCAGCAAACTATCATCCCTTTTCTGTCCAAGTATCTAATGCAAGAGTTAACCGTTACTCCCAGTCCCTCATTTATCCAACAGGTCAACTCTGGAACTGTCTCCCTCTGTCTGTATTTCCTGCTGCCTATGATCTCCAATCTTTTAAACACAGTGTTCAGGCATCTGAAAATGATCGGATCTTGAATTTGACTCTCTCTTGTGTTTTGTTTTTCTCTTCAAGGGAACTGTTATTGCAGGCTCATGGCCTTTGGTTCCTTCTTCCTTGCATTAAAAAAATGATCATTGCCGAGATTGCAAACAACCAATGCTTTCCTAGTTAGATGACGAGAAACCCTCGAGGAATTCGACTGTACCAACACCGACACTTTGTCGAGGCTTCCACTTGAATTTGCCCACCAAACCACAGAAAACACACTGCTGCATTTCACAGAAATCATTGCTTGGAAACAAAAGAAAAACCCAACTGGATGTTAGCCAACACCTTCAAGGATTTTGAAGGCATAGGGGACCGCCTACACACCCTTTCAGGCCTCGTCGTCATCGACTCAACTGAGGTCGAAGGAGTAATGGTGAAGCCACACTCCAGCAAAGAGATCCACCAAGATCAACAAAAACTACCTCAGGTTTTTAAGGATGTCTACTGGACATCCCAAACATCAACCATGCGAGTCACTGAAGCCTGCAAAGCTTGCACGTTAGGAAAAGACATCTCCAGGACACCAGGACAAATCAGACATTTCATAGCCAGTAAATCATGGAAGCTGCCTGGAAGTTTGCTCTCATTCAGCCAGTCCCAAAGAAGGGTGACCATTCCCAACCCTCTAACTATCGTCCAATTGCTTTAACATCCTGTACCTCAAAAGTTTTTGAGTCTATTCTTAACAGAAAAATTTTAAAGCATCTTTCCAATCACAACCTTCTTTCTGATCGTCAGTATGGGTTCCGTCAGGGAGGCTCCACTGGCAATCTTCTCGCGTACCTTTCAGTCTCCTGGTCATCCTCTTTTTGGGACTTTGGCAAAAGCTTTCCCATCGCACTTGACATCTCAAAGGCTTTCGATCGAGTCTGACATAAATCTTAAATTTCCAAACTGCCCTCGTATGGTTTCTATCCCTCTATCTGTGCCTTCATCTACAGCTTCCTTTCTGGTCATTCTATAGCTGCTGCTGTAGACGGCCATCATTCTTCTCGTAGATTTATCAACAGTGGTGTTCCTCAGGGCTCTGTCCTATCACCAACTCTCTTCCTTTTATTGATCAATGATCTTCTGTGCTGTACAGACAACCCCATCCATTTGTACGCTGATGATTCCATCCTTCACCTTTCTATTCGGTTCCCGCAATGTCCATCCCAGCAGATACTTCAAAAAACAAGTGATGAGGCTGTGGCACACCTAATGTCTGACCTAGTTCATATCTCTGACTGGGGTAAAGGTAATCTTGTTTTTAATGCATCAAAGACTCAGTTTTTACACCTATCAACCCGACAAAAACTTCTACAGGAGTACCCACAAATTTTTAATAATATCCAGCTCAAGCCTGCATCATCCTTGAACATGCTTGGGGTTTCATTCACTCGGGATTTACTAGGAAAGATAATATTGCATCTCTTGTAATATCAGCTTCGAAGAGATTAGGTGTGCTAAGCCGACTCCGTACCTTCTTTACCCCTGCACAGTTGTTGACTTTTACATGGGTTTTATTTGCTCCTGTGTAGAGTACAACTCTCATGTGTGGGGAGCCTCCCTACATACAGCTCTTTTCAATAGGGTGAAGTCAAAGGCTTTCCATCTCATTAACTCTCCTCCTCTTACTGACTCCCATCAATCTCTGTCTCTTTGCTGCACTGTTGCCTCTTTATCTCTTTTCTATCGCTTCTTCCATGGTCACTGCTCCTCTAAACTGTCTGCTTTCATTCCTCCACGTCTCCGATGGTCACATAGCACCCATCGAGCCAGAAACTCTCAACCTTTTTTTGTCCAACTCTTTAATGCAAGAGTTAACCGTTACTCCCAGTCCTTCATTTATGCAACAGGTTAGCTCTGAACTTTCCCTCTGCCTGTATTTCCTAGTTCCTATGATCCTTAGTCTTTCAAATGCAGTATGTCCAGGCATCTCGAAATGAACAGATCTTGAGTTTGGCTGACTTTTGTATTGTTTTTGTTCATTTTCTTAGAAGGAATTGTTTGTGGGATCCTGGCCTTTGGTTCCTTCTTACTCGCATTAAAAAAAAAAAAAAACTTGTCTCCCAACCATCCATGAGGAAACTCCATTTACGAACGAAACCACTGGAGCCTCGCCAATCAACTCAGAACCAGGATAAGCACCTTCAAAACAGAATACTGGCCATGCCAAGTCATAATCGTATAATGGGGCATGAATATTTGCCCTAGACAAGACGGCATCACTCCCCATGAACGTGTTTTTGGCGAGTCCCTACTGCTATTTCCATTATGACATTTGGCCCAGCCACTTCCAACTGCACCAGCCACACAAAACCCACTATCCCACCTCAAGATCGGACTTTGTCAGATGCAGCACTGCCAAGACCTGCAGAAGGATGAATCTACACCCGACAATCCACACCAAGTGGGCCAGCAAGTCATGGTTGCTAGACTGCCCCCAAACCACAAACTCTAGACAAAGTTTCTATGTCCCTTCAAAATCACACTTGTGCTGAAATGATACCAAGTCATCATTGATTTTCATCGTGAAACCATGGCACGTCACACCTGACATTTCCATTGATATAACTCCATCAAAACCGACCAAACCAACACTGAGACCAACGAATCTCAAATCTGTTCTCCATCACCCCTGATCACCCACAGTCCTATCACCTACAACTCCAGTTCTCTAACCCCAGTCATTCAGCTATCACCAAATTCATTTTCCTCTCTTGCCCACCCCACCCATCAACTTCTCTTCCCTCTCATCACTACCCAACCCCACTCTCAGTCAGCCATCCGCAGCCCACCAAGCCTTACCCTCATCTTCATCATCCAACCCAACCACCCACAATCTCCTAACCATCAACCATACTCATCATCTACCTCACACGCAAATATCCCATCCCAACCCTCAGCCAACCCACCACCCTAAGCACTTCCCCTTGCCCCTGTCACCCATACTGCAACCATCACTACAAGCTCGCCCAACCTCATCTTCATCAAGCCCTAGATCATCAACCAGCTTCTCATCCTCATCCATACACCTGTCAAACAGAAGCTGCATTCCCATCATCATCAGATAAGGCCACCAATCCCTACCACTGTAATAAATATAGCCCTACATTATCATCAAAAGTTGCCACCCTGCAACCCACCTCCCATCCAATGCCAACTACAAACAAAATCCAACCCGCAACTCAGAAAAATCGAAAAACAACGCCACGAACTAGCACATATTCCATCCAGCCAGTCCTTATCCCAGCCCACCACACTCATTCCACTCCCACGTTTGCATCCACAGTGGATGACTTCAAGCCTAACCCTGGGTCAAAGGTCTTCATTTACCTCTTATCCACCATTGCAGCCACAACCTCTTCCACCATCTCATCTCTTCAGCCATACCCAACCCACACTTCCATGTACATCTGTTATGCCTTTTGGATCTCCAATGCCGGACACAAAAAAAAGAGTCCAGGGGCCTCATCTCCTACTACACTTACTCAAAACTCACGACCAAGCAAGGTCTCTCATCCTCGTCAGAGGCGTGAAGAGCAGACCAGACGAGAGGTCCAAGCATAGTACTATGCCTTGCGAGACTTCAAGCCAACCACAGTCACCAATGAAGAGAAAACGTTCGACCTCCAGTCACGAGGACGTGGCTTAAAATATGGCAAGGGTAGCAAGATGCTCGAGACGATGCACTCTACCACAGTCACCACTCCAGCTACCACAGAAAACCATTGCTGAGGAGATGGGAAGCAGTCTCACCCCACCACCAGGATCACCACCATATGAGCTTAGAAGCCAGAGGGACACGGGAACCGTGTACACACTACCACTACCCGCCCCTCTTGCCCTGAGCTGCAGCCCACCTGGTGTCGCGACCTGAGCCCCAATTACTGCAAACGGCCAGAGCTCTTCATTCCAGTACTGGCTTGATGCAAAAATAAGGAGAAGGCTCGATGCTTCCCTGACTCCTGCTTGGCTCGATGCATCATCACAAGAGAGTTGGCATGATGCGACTCCGTGGATTCACCAACTGATCTGGCCCAAAGCGGCTCAGCTAAGAAGAAGCCATGATGTCTCCATTCCCTAACTGAACTGTCCTGATGCAGTTCAGCCATGATGAAGCCACAACATCTCCATATCCTGGACTGGCTAATGCAAGACACCACGACCCAAGGAATGACCCCTCTCCCTGTGCTTCCCCTTCCATGCCCCTCAGTCCACTTCCCTACACCTGGAAAAGAGATCCTAATGATACAACTGTATGACTTTCTTCTACCATCTCTTTTGGGTCCCTTATAACTTCCCTGTGTGCCCACTCTGGTAAAAGTCCACACTAAAGTCTGTCATCTAGGTCCTTAGTGAAAACTAGATATCTGGTTTCCCCTTTCAGAATTAGAATCGCAATTTCTCCCTTTTGGCCTTTACCTTCCTGATATACTTTTAATATCCTACAGTACAGATGTAAACTCACCTCCCGGATCTCCCCCCTTTTCTCTGTATATAGACTTTGTGGCTACCTCCCTAATACACCTGACGTAGAGGTTCCTCGATGACCTCAGATGAAGACCCCATCTCCCGGAGTGACCAGTTACCTTGTAGGTCCTATATATCTTTGGCTTAATGTTATCAGTGTTGTATCTAGAGGATAAGGATAGTAATAAACCTGTTGTATCGCCATCCTGAATTTGTGTTCTCCCCTTGTACCACTGAAGTATAGCATAAGTGTGTATTGTGTTCCTTCCTGTTTAGAAGAATCCATAGAAGCCAGGTTCTGTTATGCATAACATTTGCATTTCCCATTTTTCCTCTGTTACATCCAATCAAAAGCAATCTTTCGCACTTATCACACTTGTCCAAACATTCTTTAGCATTCTCTGCAGCTTTTCTCATACTCTATCCGGCCATACATGCATACCATTCTCCATACTAGTATTCCTTGTTTCTTTCTTAGTATGCAATCATTAATGTAACTGAACCATATACCCTGACATTTAGACTCAGCTAACTTATACCCTGGTGACGTCAGCAGCTCCGGCAGGTGTCATGGTGCGTGACAGTGGTGGTGTTGAGTGACGACCCAACCTTCCTCGCTGCCTTTGCCGAGTGGTCCCTCAAGGGTCGTCTCCTGGTGTGGTCGACGAGGCTCCTGGTGGTCACTCACCTGGCCAGGGAGACCCTTAGGGCTTTACTTGCCTCTCACTGGACCTTCTCCATGAACAACGCCATGGCACTGAACATTGATCAGACACTGAGAGACAAAAGGTAAAAGTAATTTTATTAGATTAAGATAATAGAAGGATTGTGGCTGGTGGATGAAGAGTAACATGTTATACAAAAGTGCATTTAAAAGAAAACAGATGGTTTACGAGGAAGTAAGTCTGGTATCTGGTTGTGAATGAAGGGAAACTTGATGTAGGAAAGGAATTTAAATACCAATGTACATTAATAGAAAAGAATTATGTATGTGCCATGGATTCAGAGAGTGGTGTAGCTCAAGAAAGAAAGGTGGTATGCAGGCTTCTGTATGTAATAGATGCTTAAAAGTAAAGGCTGTAAAATCATTCCACAAAAGTACTTTAGTCCCGACATTAATAAATGGGAGTGTGATTCTGGCATGGCGTGAGTGTAAAAATTCTAAACTGAGAATAATGGGACTGGAATTGCTAGAAAACGTGTATGTGCCGTGTTGAAAATTAACACAGATTCGAGAAAGATGTCAAATACCAATGGTGAAAAAGTAGAAGGAAATGTACGGTACCTCAGTGGTAGGGCAATACAGTAGAGAGCATATGGATGTGGATAACATGATTGGTTACAGTAGAACCGTGCTGGTATGTCAAATCCACTCTTATTTGAAGATGTACCCAGTGGACTACAGGGTGAAGGTGCCCACCTTATGCAGTCTACCGTCCCCATTTCGAGGAACAGGGAGATGACACTTCTATTTGTATAACCTGGCAACTTAGCCTCCACCACGTGACATCATCCCTTTCAAGGTAAAGAGAAAGGTATATGAACATGTCTGTAGGTGGAAAGTGGAATGCTAGAAGACACAGATGGATAGATCTGACAAATGAATGTGTATTATCAGAAATTAGGTAACTGAAAAAACAAACAAACAAACAAAAACTGTTGGGATTGAGTTTCATGGATTAATTCTGCACTCAAAAATACATGACAGCGGTTGTATTGGTGAAGTTAGGAATTCCTTTGTACCAACTGCAATTATGGCACCATCACACACGATCTTGAAATATAATACAAACAAAATATGGCTGTATACCAAAAGTGCTAGTAGGGGTGGTGGCTAAATCGGTAGAGAGGAGGCCTGCAGTCCTAATGGACCCAGGATCGAATCCTGGCTAGGGCAGGGAACAGTTTAAGGATTTGAATTTCCTAAAAAGCAGACTTTCCTGATCAACCAGATGACCTGCCGACATGTCGTAAAAATACCCCCGCTAATACCAATACGCCAATCCTGTATAAGTCAGCCCTAGCATGTATTCAATATGGATGGTGGGTGTTAACGCCGAAGTGGTGACATGTGGAGGTGTAGGAGGACTACTGGGCCTTGGGATAGGTCACTGCTCCTGAGAAATAGGTCCTGAAGCCTTTGCCCAGTGTCGGACACGTAAAAAAAAAAAATAAATAAAGCCAGTATGTGATACATATATGGGACGTTTACAACTTTGCCACAATTTCAGTTCAGAGATGGCAGGGTGGACAGGAGTATCTGTCCTCAAATTATACTATGTTTCAGTTTAGTGGGTAACCAAATATCTATCCCAAGGGAGTGTCTGAAATATGATTATGACTATAATATACACAGAAATGTGTGGAGATAATTTTGCCAGTGTGGTAGAGACAGTTTCCCCGAGTATCCTACATGATAATTCTATATTTATGTTTTCATATGCTACCACATCCCGTCTCTTTCGTGGGAGTTAGCTATGTGATGAGTGTAATTAACTGCCATTTGAAGTTCCTTTTTCCAATATTAAAGAGTACTTGAAGCTCAGAATAAGACCAGAATTAAGAAGTGACATTCCGATGAACTTAACCCCCCCCCCATCCCGACGTTATCTGGACAGTGGTACGCCCCAGTCTCGACATTTTTGGACCTTTTTTTTTTTTTTTTTTTTTTGCTCAAACATCCGCTTTTGGGGACAAACATCGAAAATTCATAGAGAAATCGCTCAGCTGAGGTTTAAAATACTCGATCCAGGTAGGAGTACCTCCTTACCTTACAGGGTTTTCTATCAGGCTGGCTGCAAAGAAAACGAGTTCTATGGGAGGATACCTATTCCACACCACTCATAAACGGTATTTATTTATTTATTTGGTACGAATTTATATGTAGTATGAGAGTATATTGGTTTTCAAACGGTAATATAGGCATTATAAGCATTGTTTCACTCACTAACTCATCACCATTCCTGACCTGTTTTTGCCACATTACCTGATCATCATTTCTGACTGTTTCTTCCTCTAATGTTTGTCCTCCACATTGTCATCGATTGGGGAATCACTCTGGCCCTGAATTTCATACCGTGGCATGACATGGCTTTACTGGCCAGGTCACTGATAACAGGTGATTTGCTGAGAAAAGGTCATACAGGGGGGGGGAGGAGGTCATGCTGAATAAGGCATTGTCCCTGCCTGGCATCTTATAGAGGAAGGTGTCCCGTGTATACGTGCCCAAAATCACTCGCGAAAATTGAAAATTGTGCAAATTAGGGACCTTGCAATGTTGCCGCATTAATTTACATCTCCAGGATATGAGTGCACATCATGTGAGGACGTGAATTCACGTCTCCTGGACAGGGCGGGTTAAAAAGCTAGTTTTGTTCTTATTATTTTCGGGTAAAGGGAGAGGAAAAAAAAAAAAACTTTTGGTCAGCCTAGATTCTGCTGAAATTAAAAAAAAAAAAATGTGCATAATACATATATATATATATATATATATATATATATATATATATATATATATATATATATATATATATATATATATATATATGAAGCCTCTGTGGTACACTGGCAGAGTGTGCGTTTCATACACGGGTGACCCAGGGTTCACGCCCCGCCAGGGTAATAAATTTTGGGAGTGTTCACCCGGCCACGTACTGCATTGGCGGACACAAGGGGTGCTGTGGTTGAACCAGTGTCACTTACTATAAAGTATGCTTGCACCCACTCGGCTTGCGTGGGCTGATTACACTTGGTTCACAAACTACACCCACATCCAAAGCCACTATAATTACACTTGCAAGCACTTCTCACCTTACATACAATCTCTACTAGACAACCTAAGCTACTTGGTAAAGATACATATGCTGTATCGTCCCGACTTCGGCTGGGATAGGCCGGTCGTGCAGTGGATACTCAAACAGCTGCTGCTGCTGATATATATATATATATATATATATATATATATATATATATATATATATATATATATATATATATATATATATATTATTAAGGATCGCTAATCGTTATTAACTTTACACAAGTCGTACAAAACACGATATATATATATATATATATATATATATATATATATATATATATATATATATATATATATATATATTATTAAGGATCGCTAATCGTTATTAACTTTACACAAGTCGTACAAAACACGATATATATATATATATATATATATATATATATATATATATATATATATATATATATATATATATATATATTACTAAGGATCGCTAATCGTTATTAACTTTACACAAGTCGTACAAAACACGAACTTCTCATGATATCGTGACTCAGTCGTGTTTCATATCTGTATGGACATCGGCAGATGTCGTCCATTCATACATAACGTGATCCAAACTCACAAGACGGTAACCCCTTGGATGGTGGGACGGCTCATTCTGCGGGTGTGGGAGATGCTGCCTCAAGAAACTATAGTCGCGGCGCACGACTCTGAGGTTGTCATTATCGTACCCTGGCAACCTACCATTCAAAAGTGCGTCCGATTTCGTATCATACACGAATCATATTATTATGCACGAATATATTGTACACGAATATTATTATACACGAACATATTATACACGAATCACTTGCGTCTCATGTTCTACACGAAATGGGAAGCACTTTTGAATGGTAGGTTGCCAGGGTACAATAATGACGACCTCAGAGTCGTGCGCCGCGAATATAGTCATAAATCATACAATCAGTTACTGTATAAGAGAGGCCCTATTGTGCATGAACACAGGTTAAGGATGTAGAAAATAATGCAGTGTAGTCAATGACAACCTTAATTAAATTGTAACAGATTAAAAATATTACAAGAATTAGAAAATGACGAAAGGTAGGCATTGGGAACGCTGACTGAGCTTTAATTCATGAAAACGATAAAACAAGCAAAATGAAGCAGGGCATACACAAGTAGTAGGGTACTGATTTAGAAGTTTCTGGTACTCCAGAGAATTCACCAGTTGAGTTCATGGAGAGTGATGTACATGGCCCACCTGTTAATATAATGGATGAATTATTCTGACTCAGTGTTTATTTATTTCTATTACTTGCACTCAGATCACAACCTGATTGTCAGTGCTGTCCCCACTATTATTCGTAATATGATCTAAGTATTCTGTTTAGAATTTCCTCCAGCTCCATAAACAATAGTTGCTTTTATCTTTACTCCAAGCATCCATCCATCCACAGGTACAGTCTGTTGGTGCACCTGCCTTATAGCCCCAACGGTGCCACTGCAGTAAAATTGGCTTTGTGGTCTCCTGACACAGGTCTCCAATACCTCACTCCTCTCACACTTTTTCCAGAGAAATATCGCAAGTAAATTTAACCTATATTGTTGAAAATGCTTCTGTCTGCTCGCGTGTTTGTCCGGTATGGAAATATCTTGAGGACGGGAAAAGGGGTCTAGCGGAGATATTTTTTCATGGTGAATTGGTTGAACGTCGATAAGATAGCTTCCCTGATGGCAAGAAATAGAAAGGATTAGGACTAATCAAGCCAATATGGCATAAACATGGTGGTCAATATTCTGTACAGATTTTAACGTCCTCCTACAACCATAAATATAATATAACGGGCAAGGTGGGTGGGCCAATGGATCGGATGGACAGAGTGGGTATGGAGAGGTGAGTGAATGGGTGGTTGTGTAATGAAGGATGAGTCTGTGAGTGAGTGGGTGGGCAGGATGTTTCGGTGAGTATGTGGCTAGGGGGAAATGGTAGGGAGAAAAGGTGGGTTTGGCGAGAAAGATACGTTCATGATATGAAGAGGTCCATGTGGACTATATCCCTGGGGAAATGGCTAAGGAGGAACATAGGACTAATGGGGAAAATGAGACCCTGGGAGTCGTCTCCCACAGAAAGGTATCGCTCCCCCCGTCGTCTCCCAGGCAGTGCCAGTATGCACGGTATTTTTTTTTTTTATCTTAACCCAGGCAACACCGGGTACAGCTGCTAGGTTACACATAATCGAGGAGAAGCAGTTTTATATTTAGCCAGTATGGTCTGTATCATAATGACCTTAGAAGAGTACTTGTTCAAGGCTCTCTCTCGGTCAATCAATTAATTATTGATCCATGGGAAACATAGAGCCCCAGGCCTTAACTGCCTAGTCCTGACATTAAGACATGGGGAACCACCCCCCTTCACCAAATGGCACTGTGTCAGTAATAATTCCCAACCAGACTTTGTATTAAAACTGTTTTGGGATACATCCTATCGGAGCCATTTATCGTAATAAGCCTCTTGCCATCTATATGGTTATATGGTTACCATCATGCACAGAAAATGGTGCCCTGTATTAAAAAAAAAATAATAATAATAAAATCGACTAAAATTGGATTATATTATTGGGTAAAACTGGTTTATAAATACCGTGAATTAAAGAACTACATCTCAGCTGATTGGAGAAACTGTCACCTACGTAAACAGATATATTCTTGCTTTATCATCATTTTGCATGGTCTACTAACTCCTTCTCGTATGTTAATGGCTCAGTGATGCAAAGGTGTTTCAACACTATTCATGGTCCATGTGGTCACTCATTAGCAAATCAAAGAAAGTAAACATTAATGATAATACAGTGAATTGTGTCATCACAACTCCTTGGCCACAGTTATGATGAGGAAGATTATTAACAACTGCCTAGCTGCTATGATTATAACTTTGTATGGCTGCAATTCATCTACTGTGGGAACTTAAAAAAAATTAATTTGTAACGTTTCGGAATAGATAAAAAAGTTTGTTGTTCGTGTGAGAGAGTATTCCTGTCGTTAGTGAAATCAAAATTGTAGCAAAGATATGTGGAGGATGGTTACCATGAAATGCCTGACATGTTCTGTACATTGTAATCATAATTCAGTGGAAAATGTTGGTTTTAGAGCAGACATTGACATCATGACTAGAAGGACATGAACCTAGTGCTGTCCAACTTTGTGCGACCCCAGTAACCAAACAAATAATGTAAGTTCAGGAATACCTTCCATTAGTCACGTGTGAAATTTACGATGAAGATACAGTTTGTCTGATTCTCCACATAACTGGTCATTGCAATCTTTAATGTGTAATGCAGGAGAAACATATCTACTAGAACAGTCAAACTGTATTGACGGATCTTTGAGAGCTAAGACAATCTTGAAGGGGTAATTATATTCATGAAGAACCCTATGTTATGTATCTTTTAAAAAGGAAAATTTATTAAAACAGAAATAATGGGAATCTTTTTCATTATGTCTCAAATCCCAGGAAAACCTTTCATAGAATCCTATTAGACACAAGGATGGGTGCTTGAGCCGCACTAGAGACTCCAGTCTTATTTGGCGATAGCACGTGACTGTTTATTGTGAGTGATTTAGAGACTAATATGTTAGTGGCCTTGCCCCTACCACTAGCAGCGTACGGTTAATATTTCCATGCGCTAGTGACGTGCACATAATTTCTCCCTCTTACATATAAGCCCACAGCTAAAATGATTAAGCCTTTAACAGTTTCTTTGGAGCAACGGTAAACGTGACGGTCCTACCCTACGAGCCTTACTGGGACGAGACTATGGAGGGCAACACCACCAGGTAACTTAGTCAAGGATATAAGCAAGTATAAGCCTACTTGTTTATATGTTTATGTTCTGTAAGATTAATTTTCATACTTTCATCTTCACTCAGACTGTTTGTGCATTGATTTTGATTCTTTACAACCGTTCCAGGTACTCCGGCATCAACTACCACCTGCTGGCTACACTATGTCAGGTCCTCAACTTCACTTTCCATATCATCCCTTCACGCAGCTGGGATGAGGTGAGTCTCTAGTATGGATGTATATCGCCACCACCAATTTCGTGATGAAAATGAATATATGGGAAAATAAGACGTGACCTTATGGTAAATATGAGTTTGCATGTAGTTAAGTATCAATTACGTTTTCTCAGTTAAGTTAGGATCAGTGGTTTTGTCTAGGTGCCCCGCCTCCACACATATATAATATAAACAGGCCAGTAGGAGAGGATGGCCAGCTCTAAGCGAATCAAGCTTTGTCAGGGACTGGAAGTGAATTTCGGTATGACAAGTCACTCCTGTACGGCAGTACTGAAGGGCAACATTTCACCCAAGAATCATGGCCCTGGCTTAATAATCTTTGGTGCCTTAGGATTTCGTAAACAAATCATTATTTTAGCTCTTTTCATATTTTCTGAACTCGATGACCTTTGTCCTCTGACCTGGTGGATATATATCACGCATGTACGAAGCAGACTTGTAGTACTCATTAACGTCTATAAGCATGCAAAGTTTCATTTGATTCCAACCTCCCACTGTGGAGCTAGGGAACTTGAAATTCGCGGAATGGCCCACCTGAGGTACAACTTCTAGGCGAAGCTGCCAGCGACTGGAAGTTTCGACACTGAGTATCATCTTTATGTGGAGGCATTCCAGTGCCACATTCAACTCATGAATCACTGCCCTGGTTCAACAGTCTTCGGAGCCTTAGCATTTCGCACGAGCCTAGTCATTATTTTAGCTACTTTCACCATTCTTTCATTTGATAACGACTGACTCCTGACCTGGCCAAGGCCAATATAGCACACAGATGTACAGCGGAAAGTTCTACTACTAGATAATGTCTATTAGCATGCAAAACTTCAATTCCATCAAGCCGCTGGAGAACTAGGTGGGGGGGGGGATTTTTGAAAACCAGTAATGGTTGCTAGGGATGTCGAGGCCAAAATTAGCAAGGTTGCCACTCGAAAACCAAAGGAGAGAGAGAGGAAATAGATGGTACACCTCCAATAGGGAATTAACTCAAGATTACGCCTAATGTCATCAGAGCTCTCTGTGCCTGTTACTAATGTTTACACAACTCAAAACGTGAAAATTACGAAAAAAGCGGTTTTTCGGCCACTGCTGGGCAACGAGTAGTTGCTTAGCAAACAAAACCTTGCGGAAGCAACTGGGTCATAGGCTGGCCATTGTTTCTAATTTTGGTTGGAATACAGTAGATTAATTTTGAAAGGTAGAAGTGCCTGCCACAATTAAACATGAAACCAAGTAAGAAAACGCGACTAACAATGTGGGCAGCATGAGTTGGCCAACAAGTTGAATTCTGTTGAACACCACCTTTCCTTCTCTAAAACTCCACTTCTCTTCCACACTTAGACTCAACTGTCGAAGCCGACTGATTGCAAACCTATCTCTGTATTCTCCTCATTTCCATATACTCCTGTCGAAGCCAAAAGTGGCTGTTGTTTATGTGTAAGCAACAACATATCTTGCTCTCATGTTGCTGAATATGAATCTTCTAGATTCTCTTCTCCCTGGCTTCGGCTTTCTTTTCATTCTCTGACTAAATAACTATATCTGTGCTGTTTATTTATCCACTAATTCAACTGACCATCAAAAATTCTTCGTGTACCTTACTTGTAAGATGGAACATATCCCATTAATTTCTCCTTTCTCAGAAATTTCCATTCTAGGAAATTTCAATTTTCACAATCACATTTGGCTCTCCCCTCCTTTCACTGATCCACGTGGTGAACAAACCTACATCTTTTCCATCCTTAATGACCTAGTGCAGCTTGTACAGCACCCTATCTGTATCCATAACTGCCTTGGAGACATTTTCAACATACTGGAACTCTTCCGTACAACTAAACCTTCAGCTTATGCTGTTATTCTTTGTTGGCCCTCTCAGATCACAACCTTATCACCTTAACCTGTCCTATCACTCCAGTAAGACCTACGGACGGTCCAAGAGGTGGCGGCTGTGTCACTTTATAATTACTGATTGAGAGGCCCTCACGCAGTGCTTCTTTTACTCTCTGGAATGATTAGTAATTCCATGGCCAAGAGCCATCTGAGTGTGTTTTGCACCTTACAGAGGTTATTCGCTTGGGCATAGAAGCATACATTTCTTTCTTATTTCCTGTGACTGATGCAAAAAAGGAAAAATGAATTGGTTTAGCCACACTTGCTCTAATGCTGTCCACAACAAGGAGAAGGCCTACAAAAGATACTGCAGCCAACACATCCCTGAATCTCATCAGTTTGATGTCTGGCCGGAATCGTGCTAAGTCTGTTCTTTGAGCTGGTAAAAATAATTTTATTTGTACCAAATCCTCTGAACTCTCCAACTCAGATTCTTCCTGCTCCATCTGGCACCTTGGCAAAAAGCTTTCTAACAACTTTATCTCAACATCTTTCCCTCCTCTTGTAGCTATTTCTTCTACTGATAAATCAGAACTCTTTGCTCAGTCATTCTCCGCCAGTTCTGCCTTAGACGATTCTGCTATTGTTCCTCCATCATTTTCCCCCCTCTGATTTCCTCATGGCTGACGTTAAAATTTCTTCAGTTGACGTATTTTTTGCCATCACTAGCCTCAACATTAACAAAGCATATGGGCCTGATGAGGTCCCTCCTGTTGTTCTCAAGAACTTTGCTTCTATGTCAACACCTTGCCTCGGTAAACTCTTTCGCTTATGTCTATCAATTTGTACATTTCCTTCTTGCTGAAAGTTTGCTCTCAGTCAGCCTGTTCCAAACAGGGGTGACCATTCCCATCTCTCTAAACATCTCCCAATTGCTTTAACATCCTGTTTTTTAAAAGTTTTTGAGTCTTTTCTTAGCAACAAAATTTTAAAACATCTTTCCAATCATAACCTTTCAGATCATCAGTATGGGTTCTGCCAGGGATGCTCCACTGGCGATCTTCTTACCTACCTTTCAGACTCCAGGTTATCCTCCTCTCGGGACTTTAGCGAAAGCTCTGCCATTGCACTTAACATCTCAAAGGTTTTCGATCGAGTCTGGCATAAATCTTTAATTTCCAAATTACCTTCTTATGGTTGCATTCCTTCAATCTGCACCTTCATTTTTAGCTTTCTTTCTGGTCGCTCTATAGCTGCTCTTGTAGACGGCCACCATTGTTCTCTTAGTGTTATCAATTGTGGTGTTTCTCAGGGCTCTGTCCTATCGCCAGCTCTCTTACTTCTATACATCAGTGACCTAAGCTTCACATTTAACCCTATCCAGTCGTACGCTGATGACTCCACTCATCACCTTTCCATTCGCTTTCCACAGCATCCATCTCAGCAGTTACTTCAACAAAGGAAGAGGCTATGGCACACCCAATGTCTTACTTGGCTTATATTTATGATTGGGTTAAAACTAATCTAGTTTTATTTCTTATATCTGTCAACACCACAAGACATTCCGCAGTAATATCCTCTACTTTTTAACAATATCCAACTCAGTCCTGCAGCATCTTTAAACATACTTGGGGTTTCATTCTCTCGAGATTTATCTTGGAAAATCCAATTATTAATATTATTAATAACCCTGCTATTACTAATAAACTACCTCCCCTACAAGTAAGAAGGAGTGTTGTGTCCCTTGCGTTATTTTACAGATATTTCTATAGCAAATGCTCAGACGAAGTTGCGTCCATTGTGCCACCTCTCCATGCCTTCCATCGTGCTACACGGGCAGCTGGCAGCGCTCATGACTGGAATGTCACAAGGCCATACTGCAGAATTTCTGCCTATCAGAATTCTTTCATTCCCCGAACTGCATCTCTCTAGAAGTCGCTTCCCCTGAGTTGTTTCCCTCCAAACTTCAACCTACTGCTGTTCAAGTCAAACTGTTACAGATACTTTATGAACAGAGGACACCAGTAATCTGGTGCATGGATTTTTTTTTATTCATTTGGTTTTCCTTCCTCTGTTCTGTTATTTAAAAAAATAATAATAATAATAATAAAACTTCTTTTCTAAAATCTGCTTCCGAGAGATTAAGTGTGCTAAGACGTCTCCGTGCCTTCTCTACCCTTGCACAGTTGTTGACTTTATTCACGAGGTTTATTCGCCCCTGTGCAGCGTACAACTCTCACGCGTAGGGAGGCTACCCACATACAGTTCTTCTGAATAAGGTGGTGTCAAAAGCTTATTGTCTCATTAACTCTCTTCTTTTTACAGGCTCCCTTCAACCACTGTTCTTTGCCGCACTGTTGCATCCCTATCTCTTTTCTATCCCTCTCATCTGAAAGGTCTGCTTGCATCCTTCGACCATTATAGCAGGGGTGTTGCACCCGTCTAGCAATAAACTCTCATCTCTTTTCTGTCCAACTCTCTAATGCAAGAGTTAATCGTTACCTCCTGTCCTTCATGTACGCAACAAGTCAACTTTAGAACTGCCTCCCTCTGCCTGTATTTTCTACTGCATATGATCTCCAGATTTTCAGACACAGTGTGTCTTGGCATTTCGAAATGAACGGATCTTGAATTAGGCTCTGTTATCTTGTTTTAGTTTTTTCTTGGAGGGAACAATTTGTGGGCTCCTGGCCTTTGGTTCTTTCTTCCATGCATTGCATATATATATATATATATATATATATATATATATATATATATATATATATATATATATATATATATATATATATATATATATATATATATAATGTGAAATTTTGTTGATGAGTCTTTGTAACAGTGACATCCAATATTATGATCATGGAGGTATAGAGGCCCGAGTCTCGATTACCTCAGTCCACATAATGTAACTGTTGGCTACGGAATTACATCCTTGATGACAACACATGACGGAATAACTTTAACCTGCCTCTTGAGCATCTGAAGCTAGGCGGCGACCTATATTTACCTCATTAACCTTATTAGTGCATTTAAACACCGAACTACTAGTCATGCCAAATAAATAACATTACCATTGGTAGAATGTACTGTGATCTTGATGTGTTAATAACTGAAGTGTTTCGGGTGTGTAATATTATTAGCTGTATCGACCAACAACTTACAATGGACACAGTAGCTTTGGCCTCCTACACCGTACTTGGGGAAATAGTCGTCATGGTGCAATTTTTTGAACGTCTATTACTTGTAAATTATCCGACTTAAACACCATTCCCAGAAAACTGTATATATAATTACTCACCCCATACGTTCTTTTCTTCAACTTTGCAGGTGAAACATCTGGTGGAGATTCGGAAATCATTTATGACAGCCGTCATTTATGGTGTACTCCAAGAGCGACATCAAAGGCGAGTTATATTTACAGAACTGAATTTAGTAGACCAAGATATCATGATTGCTTTCTAGGCTGAACTTTGATCTATACAAGAGTAACAACCTGCACTGCATACTCTATGCTCATTTTTAGTGAACAGTTAATGATACAGTCGCGTTTATAAATAAGAATACACATATGGTGTGTTGTCTACTGTAGTGTTCATAGTTAGTGGAATATGGAGCTTTTCCACTTAAATTAATATGATAAGTGGACCGGGGTGTAGGACAAACATTTTTGCATCCAACCAGCGGTGGGTTCTACACGAGACAACACGATTACATGTGTATCCTTACCTGTGAACGCGACTGTGCACATGACACTGTACCGTCTCATCCCATGTATTTACAGACTTCTCAACGAACATTTTCAGGTGGGACTTTACCTATGTCTTCGAACATTCTGGCATGTACTTTGTAATGGCCACCCCAGTCATAACCCCCAACTGGCTGAGCTTCTGTTACCCACTTGACGGGTATGTCTGGATCGCCATCCTGGTCTTGACACTGGCTGTCTGCATCACCCTTGTCCAGGTGGGTACGGCTTAAAAAAAAAAAAAAAAAAAAAAAAAAAAGTTGATTTTATGACATCATGATCATATGGACGTAAATCCAGTGGAATGAAGGCTGAAGCCCTTCTGCAGTCCACAATCCTCCTTTAGGTGTCATGGAGGGAAGTGAGAGACGTTTGTAGAATTAAACAACGAAGTCGATTATTTATAACAATGCTACACGGTAATGTGTCGCTCTCGGAGAAATGAAAGGCGGAAATGAATGCAAAATATCCTATATTTCGAAACAAAATAATTCCCTTGTGTATAGTTGTAAAAGTTAATGTTGCTCGACTTAAGGTCAGAAACATGGGAAGAGATAATGTCATATAATTTAACAGAAGAGCTGAATGAGAGCAAAGGTAAACTTCAGGATAAAAACTGCATAACTTGAGGATAAATACCACAAAAATATATATTTAGTTATTTTTTGTGTAAATAAATGCAAAATTTTCTTGGGTGATGGAAATGACAGAAGGCATGGAGAATTTTAAAAGTATGTTTGCTACATGGGGAATTTGCATAAATGAGGTATACACGAATGTGGAATTTTAGAAATGTTAGAAGTTTTGTACAAGTAAGAGTTAGTAACATGAGAAACGCCATTTAGGAAACTAATATAAGTAATTAGTTGAGAAACACATAATTTTAAGTTTATGGAAAAGGAAATCTAACATATTTGAGGGACACATTCTATTGCAAGGCAAGAGAAAAACTGGATGGTGTTGGGGATGATGATGATGAGCGAGGATGGGATAAGACGCATAGTAGCAGATGCAAATAGTCAGTATGCCAGTCATGTTTCAGATCATGGACAGAGATACAGTAAAGAATGCAATATGTACTAAGAAAGTGCAATAAAATATAAATATACGTAAATCTATTATACTATTACTTTCTTGAACATAATATGGCCTGAAAAGTTAGTTTCTGATTGTACCATGGCAGCTCACAATTTTATAGCATTTCAACTTAATTTCTTCTTTCGTCATTATTAAAGAAATTATCATCCTTCATAGTAGATCATTACTGTTTCCACACTGTATTGGAAGGATGTATGAACGAATGAATATAACACTGGGCAATACGGCGTGGATGTTTACTTGGGAAATATATCGAAGCATTATCAGGTGAGCCTTCCAAATAAAACTAACGGAAAGAATGAAACAAGACTAGGTTAATGTATGAGAGTGGATCTGCCTGGAAGAAGTAAGCAACAAAGATATGGAGGAACAGGTTCAGGGAGTATATAATGGATGGTAGTATCACTAATGGACTAGGAAGAAAATGCTGAGACATCCTTCCATCGAATCTATGTCAAAATGAATTTGATGTCATACATATATTGAAATTACAAGTGTTTAACAACTGGCTTTACTTCTCAGATTACGAGTACCAAGACGTGGCAGAGGCGTCATGGAGTCCTGAGTACTGGGTCTGTGGTGATGGAGGCACTGGGCAGTCTGCTGGGCCAGGGACTCTACGGCCGTCTGTCAACCAGCCAATCCAACCACATCCTGGTGGGCACATGGCTGTTCTTTGGTGTGGTGGTGGGCACAGTATATCGCGGCAGCCTCGTCTCCTCCCTCACCCTTCCTAAGCTGCCTCCCAGGCCGGAGACGGTAGAAGAACTCGTCAAAGCCGTGGATAGGTGAGGAGTTGTTAGTATACTGTATGTACAGTAAAGCTTTATTGGTTTGCTATGAAAATACGAGCTTGGACAAATTAAGAGGGAAATGGGGATTTCATGGCACTTTTAACATATCTCTGAGATAGTGCAGGTGTCCTTTCTAAGTCTTCCCACTACACAGTCGAACTGAGTCCATTTTCACTGATGCTTCACAAGGAGAATGAATGAATTAAGGAGTACATACGCGGTCACTCGTCACTCTATGTCCAAAGTAGCTCCTGGTTTTAACTCCTATCACCCCTAGGATCACAGTTCAACCTTCTCTCACGACAAGGATGATCCAAGCGGTACAGAAAATTAGGTTGCAAAAAGAATGCATGGAAATGAAGTGATGCATAATATGGTTTCCAGCCCTTTATTGCTCAGCACAGAAATAGAACCCTCTACCGAAAGGCTCACTTCAGACTGACAAATCTCCTACATACCTACAAAGCCCGGGGACTCAGACTTATAGAGCGGCAGTTCCATTAGGGTACCAGTAGACTTTATGTAGAGATAGCTCAGACACACCCAAAAACCTTAATAAGCAAAATCCTTTGTAACTCCATGAAACAGAGGTTTTATTACTTTATATATACACAACGACTTATCTTGCTCTCGTGTTCCTGAACTCGATTCTTCTGAATTCTCTACACTCTGGCTTCGGCTTTCCTGTCATTCTCTGACTAAATATATCTGTGCTGTTTACCCCTTAATTCTACTGATTATCAAAAATTCTTCGACTATCTTACTTCTACGATGGAACACATTCTATCCATTTCTCCTTTCTCTGAAATCTCCATTCTAGATTTCAATGTTCACCACTACCTTTGGCTCTCCTCTCCTTTCACGGATCCACCTGGTGAACAAGCCTACATCTTTTCTATCCTTAATGACCTAGAGCAGCTTGTACAGCACCCTACCCGTATCCCTGACCGCCTTGGAGAGAGCTCCAAAATACTTGACCTCTTCCTCACAACTAATCCTTCTGCTTACTCGGTTGATCTTTTCTCTCCGTTGGGCTCCTCCGATCACAACCTTATTACCTTAACCTGTCCTATCACTCCAGTATGGCCTGTGGACCCTCCAGGGAAACGTCATCTGTGGCATTTTGGAGTCGTGGACTGGGAGGCCCTCAGGCAGTACTTCTTTGATTTTCCCTGGAATGATTATTGCTTCCGTGGCCGTGAGCCATCTGAGTGTGCCTTGCGCATTACGGAGGTTATTCTCTCAGGCATGGAAGCATACATTCCTTTCTCATATCCTTTGACTAACGCAAGAAAGCCTTGGTTTCATCACGCTTGTTCTAATGCCAACAAGGAGAGGGCCTACAAAAGGTACCAGAGCCAACCCACCCCTGAATCACATCACCCTTACGTTTCTGCCCGGAATCGTGCTAAGTCTGTTCTTCTCTCTACTAAAAATAATTTCATCCATACTAAATGCTCTCAACTCTCCAACTCGAATTCTTCCCGCTCCTTCTGGCACCTTGCCAAAAAACTTTCTAACAACTTTACCTCATCATCCTTCCCTCCTCTTTTCTACTCTGATGGTTCTGTAGCTATTTCTTCTACTGATAAAGCAGATATCATCGCATAGACTTTCTCCTCCAATTCTACCTTAGAAGATTCCGGTGCTGTTCCTCCATCACTTCCCCCCTCTGACTTCCTCATGGCTGACATTAAAATTTTTTCAGTTGATGTATTTTCTGCCATCACTGGCCTCAGTACTAACAAGGCATATGGGCCTGATGGGGTCCCTCCTGTTGTTCCCAAGAACTGTGCTTCTGTGCTTACACCCTGCCTAGGCAAATTCTTTCGCCTTTTTCTGTCAACTTGTACCTTTCCTTCTTGCTGGAAGTTTGCTCTCATTCAGCCAGTCCCAAAGAAGGGTGACCACTCCCAACCCTCCAACTATCGTCCAATTGCTTTAACGTCCTGTATTTCAAAAGTTTTCGAGTCAATTCTCAGTAGAAAAATTTTAAGGCATCTTTCCCATCACAACCTTCTTTCCGATCGTCAGTATGGGTTCCGTCAGGGACGCACCACTGGCGATCTTCTCACCTACCTTTCAGACTCCTGGTCATCCTCTTTTCGGGACTTTGGCGAAAGCTTTGTCATTGCACTTGACATCTCAAAGGCTTTCGATCGAGTCTGGCATAAATCTTTAATTTCCAAACTGCCCTCCTACGGTTTCTATCCTTCTATCTGTGCCTTCATCGCTAGCTTCCTTTCTGGTCGTTCTATAGCCGTTGTTGTAGACGGTCATCGTTCTTCTCCTAGATCTATCAACAGAGGTGTTCCTCAGGGCTCTGTCCTATCACCAACTCTCTTCCTTTTATTCATCAATGATCTTCTAAGCTGTACATCTAACCCTATCCACTCATACACTGATGACTCCACCCTTCACCTTTCCATTCGGTTCCTGCAACGCCCATCTCAACAGTTGCTTCAACAAACAAAGGATGAGGCTATGGCACACCTAATGTCTGACTTGGCTCGTATCTCTGACTGGGGTAAAAATAATATGGTTGTTTTTAATGCATCTAAGACTCAGTTCTTACACATATCAACCCAACAAAATCTTCCACAGGTAAACCCATTAATGTTTACTAATATTCAGCTTAATCCTGCATCATCCTTGAACATGCTTGGGGTTTCATTTACTCGGGACTTATCTTGGAAAGATCATATTACATCTCTTGTAAAATCTGCTTCCAAGAGATTGGGTGTGCTAAGCCGACTCCGCTCTTTCTTTACCCCTGCACAATTGTTGACTCTATACAGGGGTTTTATCCGCCCCTGTGTGTAGTACAACTCTCATGTGTGGGGAAGGCTCCCCACATACAGCCCTTCTCAATAGGGTGGAGTCAAAGGCTTTTTGTCTCATTAACTCTCCTCCTCTTACTGACTCCCTTCAACCTCTGTCTCTTCGCCACACTGTTGCATCTTTATCTCTTTTCTATCGCTACTTTAATGGTCACTGCTCCCCTGAACTGTCTGCTTGCATTCCTCCACCTCTAAGACGGGCGCGTAGCACCCGTCTGGCAGCAAACTCTCATCCCTTTTCTGTCCAACTCTCTAATGCAAGAGTTAACCGTTACTCCCAGTCTTTCATTTATGCAACAGGTCAGCTCTGGAACTGTCTCCCTCTGTCTGTATTTCCTGCTGCCTATGATTTCCAGTCTTTCAAATGCAGTGTGTCCAGTCATCTCAAAATGATTGGATCTTGAATTTGGCTCTCTATTGTATTTTGTTTTTCTATTTGAGGGAACTGTTACTGCGGGCTTATGGCCTTTGGTTCCTTCTTCCTCGCATAAAAAAAAATATATATATATATATGCACATTCAACCTTGATTCTCGTGCATATCTACATAAATTATAATTTGCAATGTAATTTAAATACAACGCTTGAATATTAAAACACAAATGGCAGAAATCCCTAACTCTTAACATTTTTTTTTGTGTGTGTGTATGTGTACTGTATGTTTGTTTTGTTTCTGGGTCGTTTGAAAACATGGGATACTACCCTTCCGGTGATTTCAAATCTATACTCCAAGCCATACAGACACACTTTATTTATTTTCATGTATTGCCTCATTTTTGCGGTAAATGTTGTGTAAAAAATATATATATATATATCGTTTTGATTCATTACTGTCCATAGAAGCCGTGCGACCTCTATGAATAACATTAAAATTCTTGACGATGGTTTGTCTGCTACTTCTAGTATGTCAAATGTTAATAAATGACATAACTGTTCACAACTTCCCTAAAAATGTTACTGTGCTACTCAGACTATAAATGACTACTGTATCATTGAAGTTGATATTGCCTCATCCTCTTCGCTAGGGTGACGATGTCCTACGGTCCTGATTACAAAAAGCTTTTCTCCAACTCCGACTCTGAGGCATACAAGACATTAGGGACTTTAATGCACATGGGAGGAAGTTTGATGGAGGGACTCAATAATACTCTTAGGAACAGGTGAGTTCTGTAGCCCTAGGAACTGTGCAGGATTGGCCATAATTATATACAGGCAATCAAAAATGTACTGCTCAAGGAAGAGTCAATGGTGTCCAAAATTATATAAAGAGGATGTAAAAATAAAAGAAGATTAATCTCCTGTCATCTCGATATGTCTATACTAAAAGTAATCAGAGGAAATGTTAATAGCCAGCGATATATGACATTCTCATCAAAGCAGATGTACCAATGAGGTTAAATAATCAGACATTTATCAGTAGACATCATCCATGGTGTCAGTCTATTTAATGCTTACAGTGCACAGACAGCTTTTTTTTATCAACTGTACCATGCTTTGTTTGAACACTAACCCTTATTAGTTTTCTCATACACATTTTTGTTCATAACTCATTTTGCCTGTTGGGGATGTTCATACACTCGAAACTCTTACGAAATCTACCACATCATAAACATCATTTTATTTCATACTCACTCTTTCCTTGGTCCAGGCAGTGCAGCACAATCATTGTTTGTGCGTTGGAGGATTGGTAGAACCGTGTAAAGGGGATGGAGGAAAGAATGAAATGTATTCTCGGAAAAGGCCAGACAAATTGGCGGGCACACTGAGAATTTTCCCCCCTCAAAATCTATATCTATCTATCTATCTATAGCCCGACGCCCTAATCCCGCAAAGGGTGGCCGCAGACAAAACGCCTCCAAGTCGCTCTGTCACCCACCATTTGACTACCCTCCCCCCAACTCACCCCCCTCCCTCATATACTCTCAACTACATCCCTCCACCTCATCCTCGGTCTACCTCTCCCTCTCCCTCCCTCCACCTCACCTACATACACCCTCTTAGTCAGTCTTTCATTCTCCATTCTCTTCACATGTCCAAACCACCTCAGTGTATTTCTCCTAATCTTCTCAACCACATCCATATCCACCCCACAGCGTTCCTTCACTTCTTCATTCGTCAACCTGTCCCTCCACGTCACTCCACATGCTCCTCTCAAGTAACTCATTTCCACTGCTCTCACTCTTGACTTGTTCCCCTCTTGCAAGGTCCATGCCTCGCTTCCATACGTCAGGGTAGGGATCACAATACCATCATGCAGTGACTTCTTAACTTCCATACTCACCTCCCTATTTCTCATCACTGCCTTCAGTGTACCAACAACCTTCCTTCCCTGTTGTACCCTTTCACGCACTTCATCCTCCAAAGTTCCAGCCTGACTCATCACACTACCCAAGTACTTGAATGCACTCACATTCTCCATATCCTCACCATCCAACCTCACTGCACACTCTGTGACTTCATTCCTCTCAAACACCATATCTTTACTTTTGTTTACATTAACTTTCAGATTCCTCCTCCTACACACTGTCCCAAATTCATTCACCAAACCTTGCAACTCCCATTCATCTTCACTCAACAGTACTGTATCATCAGCAAACAGCAACACCGGAAGCTTCCAAATCTCACCCTCATTCATTAGAGCCACCCCCACATCCACTGCCCTACCCTGCACCTCCATTACAACCCCATCCATGTATATATTAAACAGCCATGGAGACATCACACAACCCTGTTTCAGTCCCACATTGAGATCAAAGAACTCGCTCAGCTCACCATCCACTCGCACCGTAGCCCTAGCTCCCTCGTACATACTCTTCACAGCACTCAACAATTTCCCCTCCACTCCATATATTCTTAATACCTTCCACATACCTTGCCTATCTATTCTGTCATAAGCTTTCTCCAAGTCCATGAAGGCACCATACACTTTCCTTCGCTATATGGCACTGAGGAAGTTAATGTGTTCTCTTGTAAGAATTTTGATGTGAGCTAATTTTATTTTTTTTTTAATCTTTCAATATGAATTATGTTGGACATTGTCCTTCGTTTCACTGTTATCTCTCTCGACTGTAATATGGGGCTATGGAGAAGGTCATTGAATAGGAGCGGTTGGAAATACACATCAAATACCCTTTCATTTCATGGCCACCCTAAGTTGTGGGTAGTAGGCAATGGATACAAGACGAAACTGTATACAGAAAATTTTTTATCACCATTAGTCCTAGGAGTTTTCATCATATTCATATTATCTCCAGATATTTGTATTTGGCTGAGGGAGATATTTGAAACTCAAGGGAATTGGATTTACCCTTCTTTAAAACCCCTTCATTACTGAAGGTCTATCATAAACTGACCATGATTGACAGGAAGTAGTGAGAATAAACAAGGCGTCACCATTCTTAAAGAATGAAACTTTTCAACCCGATGACATAACTCAATGAAATGATAGATGAAGGAATTATTAATAACAATTTTATATCAATACGGATGCCATATTTTACACTTATGGAGTTAGAGTTACTGATGACCTTATGGGGGAAATTGGTCTCCCATAAAGTCTTACCGATAAGTGTTTCAGTAAAGGTAGCTTGGTAAAGGTCTTCAGTAAATGTAGCTTGGTAGCGGTTAAGAACTGAAGCCATGTAGATCAACATTTGTTATTTAAATATACTTCATCTCTCATTTCCCGAAGTTATTCCCACCTTCCAGAATACCCTGTACAGATTTTGTTAGCCTTACACCTGCCACACGATTAAGGTCAGTTTAGAAAAAACTTCCTAGTAGACAAGTTACTGAGGGCTATGTCTAACTTCTCGAGTTGAAAGATCTATTTAAGGTAAATGAAGGTGCTGGAGAGGGACGCCTTCATGTGGGGGTACCGATATAACTGAGCTGCTCCACTGTCCGGTTATGTAAACGTCTCTCAGCTCGCTCCCTATCCCCTGAAAGGAAACAAGTGAGCTGCGGGAAAAGATAATCTTAAGACTGCAGTCCACGGGGTTCACATTGCAGAAGAACTTGGTGCCATTCAAGGTAAGTAACTGGAGCCAGAAAGAATAGCAAGCAGACTTATTATTTGGGCCTGTCGACCCCACAAGGGCCATTAAGGGAGACAGTTAATGTTTTACTTACTTTAAACCTTACGCTATACAGTGGGGTCTTCCTATATGTGGGATCTCCATATGCAAAACACCTAATAATTATGCGAACTCGATTCAGGCATATATATACATATATATATATATATATATATATATATATATATATATATATATATATATATATATATATATATATATATATATATATATATATATATATATATATATATATATATATATATATATATATATATATATATATATATATATATATATATATATATATATATATATATATATATATATATATATATATATATATATATATATATATATATATATATATATATATATATATATATATATATATATATATATATATATATATATATATATATATATATATATATATATATATATATATATATATATATATATATATATATATATATATATATATATATACCTAGGCTGCTTCCCCCTAGGAAAGGGAGGTAGCCAAGACAAGACGACACACTCCCCATTTACTCATCCACTCAAACACATTCATTCGCATCTTAACCCCAAAGGGGAGAACGGACAGATCCTCACCACACCACATCGCACAAGGGTCAACTGCGCAACGCAATCAGTGACATCCGATAGGAAGTAGGAACCAAAGGCCATGAGCCCGCAATAACCGTTCCCTCCAAGAGAAAAACAAAATACAGGAGAGAGCCAAATTCAAGATCTGATCATTTCGAGGTGCCTAGACACACTTTGTTTGAAAAACTGGAGATCATAGGAAGCAGGAAATACAGACAGAGGGAGACAGTTCCAGAGCTGACATGTTGCATAAATGAAGGACTGGGAGTAACGGTTAACTCATGCATTAGAGAGTTGGACAGAAAAGGGATGACAGTTTGCTTTTAGACAGGTGCTACGCACCTGTCGTAGAGGTGGAGGAATACAAGCAGACAGTTCAGAGGAGCAGTGACCATGGAAGTAGCGATAGAAAAGAGATAAAGATGCAACAGTGTGGCAAAGAGACAGATGTTGAAGGTAGTCAATAAGAGGAGGAGAGTTAATGAGACGAAAAGCCTTTGACTCCACCCTGTTGAGAAGGGCTGTACGTGGGAAACCTCCCCACACATGCGAGTTGTGCTCCACACAGGGGTGGATAAAACCCGTGTACAGAATCAAAAATATTGCAGGGGTGAAGAAGGAACAGAGTCTGCTAAGCACACCTAATCTCTTGGAAGCAGATTTTACAAGAGATGTAATATGATCTCTCCAAGATAAGTCCCGAGTAAATGAAACCCCAAGCATGTTCAAGGATGAAGCAGGATTAAGCTGAATATTATTAAACATTAGTGGTACACCTGTGGAAGATTTTGTCGGGTTCATAGGTGTAAGAACTGAGTCTTTGATGCATTACAAGCAACAAGATTATTTTTACCCCTGTTAGAGATACAAGTCAATTCAAATATTAGGTCTCCCATAGCCTCATCCCTTGTTTGTTGAAGTAACTGCTGAGATGGACGATGGGGGAACCAAATGGAAAGCTGAAGGTGGAGTCATCAGTGTACGAGTGGGTAGGGTTACATGTACAGCTTAGAAGGGCATTGATGAATAAAAGGAAGAGAGTTGGTGATAGGACAGAGCCCTGAGGAACACCACTGTTGATATATCTAGGAGAAGAACGACGGCCGTCTACAACAGCGGCTATAGAATGACCAGAAAGGAAGCTAGAGATGAAGGCGCAGAAAGAAGGATAGAAACCATAAGATGGCAGTTTGGAAATTAAAGATTTATGCCAGACTCGATCGAAGGCCTTTGAGATGTCAAGATAGTGCAATGGCAAAGCTTTCGCCAATGTCTCAAAAGGAGGATGACCAGGAGTCTGAAAGGTAGGTGACAAGATCGCCAGTGGAGCGTCCCTGACAGAATCCATACTGACGATCATAAAGAAGGTTGTGAAAGGAATGATGCTTTAAAATTTTTCTATTAAGAATTGACTCGAAAACTTTTGAGATACAGGATGTTAAAGCAATTGGGAGATAGTTAGAGGGTTGGGAATGGTCAACCTTCTTTTGGGCTGGCTGAATGAGAGCAAACTTCCTGCAAAAAGGAATGGTACAAGTTGATAGATAAAGGAGAAAGAGTTTGCCTAGGCAGGGTGTAAGAATAGAAGCACATTTCTTGAGAACAACAGGAGGGACCCCATCAGGCCCATATGCCTTGTTAGTATTGAGGCCTGTGATGGCAGAGGATACATCAATTGAAGAATTTTTAATGTCAGCCATGAGGAAGTCAGAGGGGGGAAGTGATGGAGGAACAGCACCGGAACTGTCTAAGGTGTAATTAGAGGAGAAATTCTAAGTGAAGAAATCAGCTTTATCAGTAGAAGAAATAGTTACAGAACCATCAGAGTAGAAAAGAAGAGGGAAAGATGATGAGATTAAGTTGTTAGAAAGGTTTTTGGCAAGGTGCCAGAAGGAGCAGGGAGAATTCAAGTTGGAGAGTTGAGAGGATTTAGTACGAATGAAATTATTTTTAGCAGAGTGAAGAACAGACTTAGCACGATTCCGGGCAGTAATGTAACGATGATGTGATTCAGGGGTGGGTTGGGTCCGGTACCTTTTATAGGCTCTCTCCTTGTTGCGGACAGCATTAGAACAAGCGTGGTTATACCAAGGCTTTCTTGCATTAGACAAAGGATATGAGAAAGGAATGTATGCTTCCATGCCTGAGAGAATAATCTCCGTAATGTGCAAGGCACACTCAGATGGCTCCCGGCCATGGAAGCAATAATCATTCCAGGGAAAATTAAAGAAACACTGCCTAAGGGCCTCCCAGTCTGCATCTCCAAGGTGCCACAGACGAAGTTTCTTTGGAAGGTCCACAGGCCATAGCAAAGTGATAGGATAGGTTAAGGTGATAAAGTTGTGATCGGAGGAGCCCAACAGAGAGAAAAGATTAACAGTGTAAGCAGAAGGATTAGTTGTAAGGAAGAGGTCAAGTATGCTGGAGCTCTCTCCAAGGTGGTCTGGGATACAGGTAGGGTGCTGTTCAAGCTGCTTTAGGTCATTAAGGATAGACAAGATATAGGCTTGTTCACCAGGTGGATCAGTGAAAGGAGAGGAGAGCCAAAGGTGGTGGTGAGCATTGAAATCTCCTAAAATATATATATATATATATTTAGATATATATATATATATATATATATATATATATATATATATATATATACAGATAGAGAGAGAGAGAGAGATAGGTAGATAGATACCAAATGTGATTGTAAGATGCGAATCAGTCGTCTGAAAGCAAGAAGAAACGGTGATCCTGCTCAAAATGGTAGTATCTGAAGCCATCTTCAGATGGCTGATCGATTTCCCACCCTTTCCCTCCCTCAGGGTGTCTTGCAAGTCTCAAGACTCTCAGACTGTGTTTGCCCCCACTGCGCTTCCATATTTTGGTGTTTTTAGCACTGTAGAAACCCGCTCTTGCTTACCTGTTACATCATGGCCTCATTGCTTCAAGCCAAGAGTAAGATCACTTTGGAGCTGATAATGAAGGCTATAGAACTGAATTAGCAAGGTAAAAGGAAGTCAAACATTGGATGTGAACCTGGCTTGGGTGAATCGACAGTGAGGAATTCAAGAACAACGTGGTTTTTTTTCGAACTATCAAGACTTACGGAGGCCACCAAGTGGTCTGCTGCAGCAAGGTTACTAATCTTGCAATTATACAAATGGAATGCTACCTAGTACACTAGATTCCCAGTCCTATTATTCTTTCTTTGAGCAAAAGACTTTCTTGAAATGATTGCCAGTAATGGGGAGGGACTATAAATAACAGAGATAGGGTGGGATGTCGACCATATATATTTCTATTGATTCAATGGTTTCGAGTATGTGAAATTTCCAATATGTGGCACTTTTTGTGACCAAATTCTTGCATACTGGGAGAACCCATAGTACTCCGTTCGTGGCCGCTGCCATGTCATTAATCTGGGGTTTGACCATCTATTGTGATCATGTCAAGACCCTGAGTCATGTTACCTTCGCTTCTGACTCAACTACAACCCATTTTGGAGCACGGCATATAAGCAATGAATAGGATCAACGTATGTCGAATTACAAAGAGGGAAAGTAGGTAAAGCCGATCCCAAGTGATGAGCACTGCTCACACAAAATGCAGAAACCAATTCCACCTGAATAATCTAGTGTTACCATCCTCTCGAAGCATTGTACAAAACATATATTGCCGCTGCTCAGATAGGTCAGTGAAAGAAAAGAACCATGGCTGCTGGGATACATGAACAGAGCACCTCTCTCTCTCAATTCCACCCTCCTTTAAATCCTTCCCTTAGTTAATGATTAAGTAGTACTCCAAGACATCAAGTCGTCAGCTTTTATAAGAATTTGTAATTTACTTGTACATAGCAGCCTAGTAATGTAACTTCCTATTCAGTAAACTATTGAGGTGTCTGAGATCTTCTTTGGGAAGGCTTGTCAGTGATTCTGTTTCAGTCAGAAGTGTCCCACAGTGCATCTGTTTTTTTAACCCGCTGCATGCCAGTGCCGTTTTAAAATGATCTGACATAATGTCGCAGCCAGTGCCAGTGCCGTTTTGAAATGATCTAAAATAAAAAACTTCATTGTGATCGCATTTTTCAAGATTCACGGGTAAAAATTGGCAGGCATGTAAGGTAACTGTTCCTCTACCATCCCTCAGGCTGTCAAGGCCATACACTCACTCACTACCCCCCTCACGCTCGCTCTGCCTCACTCTCCTTGTGTGCCTCACCCAGTGCTGTACATAGTGAAGGCATTTTGTAAATATTTTCATGTAAGTATAAGTTGTAAATGTTTTTGTGTAAGTGTAAGGACTATATAATGAAGTCAAGTTGTAAATACCTTCTTGCAAGTGCCAGGACTGTACGTAATGAAGTCAGGTTGTACCTATCTTCAAGTAAGAGTAAGATAATGCATTCACAGTGAGAAATGCTGTAGTAATAAGTGATCAGAAAAGTGTACTGAACATTGCTATACCTTCCCAGCATCAACACCTAAGTATACCTTACATAGAAAACGGCTTTCTCTCATGTAAGTGGTGAGTGTGAGAGATTGGCTATTCCTGTACACGAGTACACAGGACTCAATAAAACTGATTTCCGAGCCTCGGTGACCATTTTAATGGCGAAATTCGTTGTTTCCACATCAAAATCTATCATTTTAGCCAAAAAAAGGAAAGGTCAAAAAATGGCCAGCACTAGGGTGACCCAGAGGGC
The DNA here is from genome assembly GCF_032717465.1 of Coenobita brevimanus. Lineage (NCBI taxonomy): Eukaryota > Metazoa > Arthropoda > Malacostraca > Decapoda > Coenobitidae > Coenobita > Coenobita brevimanus. The sequence continues at coordinate 18,535,294 of NC_137003.1, read as the reverse complement.
TAAAAATAGCCGACACACGACGGGTTAAATAAAAGAACCTAATTCAGTGATGTGCTGCGTAGATATTTTGTAAGTAAGGTATATTTATTTAAGTGTCATTGCCCTTGATTTAACCCTCAGAACCAGAATTCTCCCTGCATATTCCGCAGCAGAAATAATATGGTGGCCTCTACCAGGATAGCATAATAATTTTGGTCTGAATCTAATTACATAGTTATATACCCTGGTACTGACAAATCTTGATGTATGATAATTTTTTGTAAACCGTGCCTCGACATATCTAAAGTGGAAAATCTTAATAAATTTTAGCTTAAGTCGACTGCTCCAAGACAGATGCTTATCAGTCTCTTATCCTGAATGAAGATAATAGATGTTGCTGATCCTGATGAATGTGTCTTATTTCAGTGAGTAGCTGATTATGTCCCTGTTCCTCTGGCTAAAGTGGAGCTTCAGTCAGAACTAGTTACAGGTCCATTATGTGTGGGCATCGTTAACCAGTTTCCCTTGAAAGGGGTCCATTTCCTTCTGGATAATGACTTAGCAGGAGGACAAGTGAGTGCAGTCCCCTATGTATCAAAAAGTCCCATAAGTGAGGAGAGGCCAAAGCTCTGGAAGATGAATGACTTTCACTGTTCTCTGCCTGTGCTGTAACTAAAGCCGTGATGGCAAAATTCCATCTTGATAGTGGTGATATTCATACTAATGAGGTGCCACATGTTATTTCTAAGGCTGATACTTTCTTTGCCATGCTGACTGACTCTGAGGTTGATGACCTTTCACAGAGTACTGGAGATCTAACTAGTATTGGCTGAGGTGCAGAGATCTCATTCAGAGACTGCAGCTTTGTCTGACTCTGCAGTGAGTGAGGAAGAATGTGAGGCTGAGATGTCAGAGTGCTTCTCCCGATGAGCGAATGGTATGTTGATGCATCGTTGGATACCTCCCCTTGCTGATCATTGTGATGTGTGGGATAACGTATGTCATATTGTTGTTGCAAAGGTATGAAGGCAAGAGATTCTAGCAATTGCTCATTATTCAACTTTGGCAAGACACTTGGGAATAAAAAAGACTGTTTCACAGCATGTAAAATTTCTACTGGCCTGGAATTCGCCGAGACTTCCCAGTATTGTATCTCATGCCACACCTGCCAAGTAATTGGTAAGAGTAACAGCCTGTTCCTGTAGCACCACTGGTTCCACTTCCTGTCTTTGATGTCCCACTGACTAGAGTTCTTGCAGGTATTGTCGGCTTTAAGGACCTCATCGGGCCACATGTATATTCTATGTTGGACATGGCCTCTAGGAATCCTGAAGCCATCCCTTTGAGAAACACTGCAGCTAAAGCAGTGATAAGAGTGATGATTAGTTTTTCACTAGAGTTGGTCTTCCGAAAGAGGTGCAGTCAGATCATGGAAACAATTTCATGTAAAAATTATTCAAACTCTCAAAGAGTTTGTGGTTTCCCAGATCACCTCAGCCTACCGTCCTCAGATTCAAGGAGCATTGGAGAAATATCAACTCACCCTCAAACAAATGTTTAAAAATTTTGTATCGTCCATGAAAAGGACTGGGGCAAAAGTCTTCCATTCCTGTTCTTTGCAACCAGAGAAACGCTAAATGAGTCCATATGCTACTCCCGATTTGAGGTGATACTCAGTCACAACATGAGAAGTCCATTAACGTTGCTTAAGGAACAATGAGTCAGTGATGATGGTCATGTCAGTCTGCTAAACTATGTCTCATATATCAGATAATGACTAGCCAAGAAGTATAGAAGTACCGAAGGCAAATCTGAAGTCCGCTCAGAAGAAGTCAAAGAGTTAATATGTTAAAAGCAAGTGGGCTAGGAACAGTGTTTCAACAGGGAGACAAAGTGCTAGTACTGCTCCCTGTTCATGAACAGCCAAAACAGGCAAATTTCTCAGGTTCTTATGTAGTAGAGAAGAAGGTAGGTGACGTTAACCATGTTAAACAGAATAAAGAAGAAGAAGAGACGAAGGTTGTGCCATGTCAGAGTATAGAAAGAGTACTGTGAGCGACAGAATGCGAGACCCCCCTAATGCTGCATGTGTGGTGTCAGCTGTAGAGACAGTAGATGAGCCAGGCTGCCCCATGATGTTGGATCAGACTGCCACTTAGAAAGAGAACAAGGAGGCGTGGATGGAGTAATGGAAACACGTTCTCACTTAACGGCTGAACAACGTGATAACCTAACTCTCATTCTAGGGAAGTATCCTCATGTTTTGCAGAACACCCCTGGGCTAATGGATGGAACACAGCACGATGTAGATGCTGAAGACGTCTGTCATGTAAAGCAACCTTTCAACTGTGTGCGTTCACAAACGCCGTCCATTATCCAGCAGGAGCTGACCTTCATGTTGCAGCAGAAATTTATCGAGTCTTACCAAAGCGAATGTTGCTCCCTAGTCACCTTAGTTCCAAAATCCGGAGAGTCCTATCGTTTTAGCATAGATTACTCTACGGTTAACTCCCTCACTAAGTCTTATACCTATCCACTTTCTAGAGTAAATAACTGAATTGACAATATGGGCAGTACAAAGTTCATTACCAAAGCTTATTTGCTTGAAGAATATTGGCAAGTCTCACTTACAGAAATGGTCCAAGAAACTTCCTGTTGTGTAGATGATGGTCACAACAAAGACAGTCATGCCATGCGGAATGAAAAATGCTCCAGCCACGTTCCAGAGGCTAATGAACAAACTTGCTGGTGATATCAAGCAATGTGCCGCATACATTGATGATTTGTATATGTTCAGCAACCCCTGGCAGGGACACCTGATCCAGCTAAATGCTTTGCTGCAGAGACTGCCATGTACTAACTTAGTAGTCAGCGTAGCAAAGTGTGACTGTGTAATGGCCCAGGTTCAATACTTAGGTTATATGGTATGACTGGGTAAATTAAGTCTGTTTAATGACAAAGTTGAGGGCACTGTTAAGTTCCAACAATCCAAAACAAAAGGAATTGCAGAGAATCCTGGGTGTGATGTGTGAATATCGGAGATGTGTCTTAAACTCCTCCTGATGCAGTCCCCTTTTGCACTTTTTTTTTTTTTTAGTTAACAAGAAATGGTGGCAAGGCACAGCAAACTCGTCCTCAGCAGTCATTTTAGTGCTGACGTATAAACACAACGGGATATCTAGTCAAAGATGTCACATATCGAATTTGGAGTAAATCGGATGTAAAGTGACGATTTTATGCCCATTTGAAATTTTAGGCCCGACCCACCTGACATTGACCCCCCCTACTGCTAGTTGGGGGGTAACTCCCCTGGTGTAATGAAGCATGTTACATATGATGCAGATCAGAAAGATGAACCTTCAGGTTTTGGTTTCATGTCGATAAGACGAATTTGGAATGAGGTATGGCGAAAAAAGCTTTTGTTTTACAATTTTTTATTTTTACATTTTTTGGGCCCCGGCCTGAACCTTGGGCCAATTTGGCCCAAAAATTAATCAGGTGATCAGAGGGTCATAGCTCATCATCCCTGTTGCTTTAGTCAAAATCGCACCAGTAACTTTCGCATAAAGTTCTTAACAGGGAAACAAACAGACAGAAAAACCGGGTGGAAACAATACCCGTCCCCGAGCCCCTCCGGGGCGGGGACAGGTAAATATGGGTGGAAGGAAGAATACAAAGGGACATTCTCTAAAGTTACGGTGATTCAGCCTGTGCTCCAAACCCCGAATTTTGGGAAGTCTTTTAATTTAGCTGTTGATTCTAATGGTGCTGGTGTCAGTGCAGTTAGGTTATGAGATAATTATCATGGTGTTGAACTATCTGCTGATGACTTTAGCAAAAAGTTAAGTGTTACTCAGAAGTATTACTCCACTAATGAAAATGAACTCCATGCCTAGCAACATTTCTCAGTGTATTTTGGTCTAGTCCAACCTCTATTGCTGTGAATGCAGATTATCACATACTTATATTTTTGGCAAAATTTACAGATAAAAATCATCACTTAACCTGCTGCGCTGTGTTCCTCCAAGAGTAAGCCCTGAATGTCCAGTATGTCAAGGGGGAAAGGAATCTTTTGGTAGACTGTTTGTTTGGAATGTAATCTTGTGAGATGGAAAAAAAAAAATGTATCCTTGTAAATTTCTATCTTCAGGAAGGGAGGTGTTACTGGCCGCTGCCAGGCCACTGTCTCAAGTTTGACCATATGAAGTGACCATATGATATCGTCCTATCTCGACTGGCCCTGGTTCAGTTTACAATCAGTACTGACTCAACTACGACCCAGTTTGGAGCATAGCATATCAGCAGTGATAAGGAACAACACATTTTGATTTACAGAGAGAAAACGCAGGTAGAGCTGAACCCAAGTGTTGAGGACCGCCTCCACAGAATGCAAGAACCAACTCCAGCAAAATAACCTGGTGGGACCACCTTCTTGAAAAGAGTATTGGAAACAGATATAATGCTACTGTTCAGGCTGATGAGTGGAGAATAAAGAAGAGTGGCTATTGGGATATATGAATAGGGGCTAGAGGTGAAAGAGCACTTCTCTTTCGACTTTAGTGTCTTCTAACTCCCTTTCTTTGTTTAGTGATGTAGTGTTAGAAATACTCTAGGAAACTGAGTTGTGGTTCAAGAGTTTGTCTTCAACATGTACACAGCAGCAAAGTAATGTAACTGTTTTCATTTAGTTCTCTGTTTAAGTGTGTGACTGATCTTGTTTGAGTAGATTTGTAAGCAATTCTAATTAAGTAAGACGTGTCCTGCTGTGCTCATCTTTATTGCATACCCAATCTTGTGATGTGCTGTGTAGTGCTACGATCCTAAATGCTTCCCATGACATTTAATGACTAGCAAGATATTTTTGTGCTAAGCTATTGCAACAATGCTGCTTTCAAGACAGAGACGACAATTTTGGCCCAAGTGAAAAAAGTATAGTATACGTTTCGTAACGTAACTTCCTATCTCTAGTTGTACGACTAGGGGGAACATGAACGAGGGGAAGCAAACTGCACTGAACAGTCTGACCGGTCCAAAAATCAAGCAAACACTATTTATTTTTCCCTTTATGATTTGGATGTGCTCACCAACGAGCCGTCACTTTCCCTTGCAGTAGTAGTAGTAATATCTGGAATCCCAGACTCATCTGAATATGAACCAAGCAAACTTCAGGCTCAAATTTCCGTAGCTGTAGTGTTTCTTTTTCTACGACTGAGCTACGCGAAATAAGGTGCAAAAAGACAAAAATGTTAAACTTATGTAAAAAAAAAAATTACATACCCTAACAGGAGGCGTGCGCACATGGAATTTTTGTTAAACGCCCAACTGATCGTGGCCAAGCACTTCGCAAACTTGGATGGGACCACGTCCTTGTACCTGGGTAAGCAGTGTTTACTGGAAACGCTTTTTGCATGGAAACTACCCGCTGATGCCCCATTCAAGCCAGCACTGGATGACGTTCTGAGATTTGTAACACAGGTGAGAATTTTAACAGTTGATGATTAAAAATAAAATGTTGAGGATTATAACAGGTCAGGGTTTAACAAGCAAAAGGATTATAACGTATGTAAGGATTCCAATAGTATTTGTGATTATCACAGTATTAAACATTATTACACTATACTCGGTTCCACGGAGTCTGACGCACTGATTTTGCCAGCCGAGGACAGGTGGATCTGGTAACACTGCGCGACGTACTCGGGCGGTGATTGGTGGATTTCCGTTGTGTTTGAACGTGCTCCAAAGTGACTTTGTATTTCAACCAAGGCCCTTATTGATTTGTAAGATACCGGATTATACAGATACAAATTAAAGCAATGATATCTTTAATGATAAATATGTGCCTTTTAAATTACTAGAGATAAACCGGAACGACATTGATAACATAAACTAAATAAAGTCGCGACTGTATGCATACGAACAACAATCAGCAACTGCAGCGGGAATTCAGACGTTCATAGCGAGGTGGGCCCGAGGTCCTGTGAAGGCTGGAATGTTTTTCCCACCACTATTACACAGTGTCACAATACAGTCTTCACCATGCCCTTCATTACCTCATCTACTAATGTACAATCTTACTCTAGATATGCTTAGCTTAGCTTCTAATAATTATGATTTGTGTAAGCACACACACACACACACACACACACATACACACACACCTCACTGGGGCCAATACATGCTATTCTATTCTCAATACATATAGTGTACATACATATTTTCATTACCTTCATAGGTAACAGTAGCTTTAAAAATCTGCATTTGTTTGTATTCATAGTCAGATTCAGTAAAATTATTTCTTACATGAATAAGTTTGGTGTTTGATTTTCCCTAACATTTTTGTATCATAAGAGACATACAGACAGACGGACACCCTATCCCTGGTCACAATGCATCCTCAAGCATGTATCTCTGCCCCCTCGACAAAGAGCCGGGAAAGTAATGGATTACATCATTATAAAATAAACCGAATTTTTGTTAATGGTGGAAGACAGGAAAGGAAGATAAAAGCAAACTCCAAGAGAAAATAATAGTTGAAATATGCTGCTATAATAAAACCGCGTGCAGTATAAACGAAATCAAACATAATGAAATGAATTTAAATCAGTCGCTGACTTGTCCGTATGCGTCCAGTCGCGACTTTACTTAGTTTTTGTTATCATTGTCGTTCCGGTTTATCTCTAGTAATTTAAAAGGCACATATTTATCATTAAAGATATCATTGCTTTAATTTGTATCTGTATAATCCGGTATCTTACAAATCAATAAGGGCCTTGGTTGAAATACAAAGTCACTTTGGAGCACGTTCAAACACAACGGAAATCCACCAATCACCGCCCGAGTACGTCGCGCAGTGTTACCAGATCCACCTGTCCTCGGCTGGCAAAATCAGTGCGTCAGACTCCGTGGAACCGAGTATAGTGACTATTATTACACATTGAGCATTATAAGTCATATTTCAGAATAAAGCTGTTAAAATTACTAATAACCCTACTGTTACAAATGAACTACCCCTCCTACAAATAAGAAGTGTTGCCTCCGTTGCATTACTTTACAGATACTTTTATGGCAAATCCTCAGAGGAAGTTCCATCCATTGTGCTATGTCTCCATGCCTTCCTCCATCCTACACAGGCATTTGGTAGCAGTCATGACTGGACTGTCATGCTGCCATACTGCAGATCTTCTGCCTATCAGAATTTTTTTATTTCCCAAACTGCATCTCTTTGGAAATCGATTCCCTACAGTGGTTTACACCCCCAAGATTTCAACCTACGGCTGTCAATTCCAACCGTTACAGATTTGTTACGAATGGAGAACACATGCAATCTGGTGTATGGATTGTTTTTTTATTCATTTCTTTTTCTTGCTTCTGTTCTGTTATTAAAAAAAAAAATACATAGGCGAGTTTAAAAACAGGTAGGTATTTCAGAAAATACTTCAGAAAATACTTAATGAAAATAACTGCGGATTAAACACTACTGAGGATTATAACACTGGTGAGGACTGTAATACAGGTGAAGATTATAACACACGTGACGATTAACACTAGTGAGGATAATAACACTGGTGAGAATTATAGCACAGGTGAGGATTATAACACATGATTATAACACTAGAGAGGATAATAAAATAGAAATGAATTTTAACACCAATGAGGTGTATAACACAGCTGATGATTATAACTTTGGAGATTATTATAAAACAGGTGAAGTGTATAACACAGGTGAGCAGTATAACAAAGGTGGGGGTTATATCTTAGATGAGCATTATAACAGCTGAAGATTACCACTAAGATGAGTCTTCTGATAAGTCCAACTACAGTAATCACTCAATTATCCAGATGCTTCGTATACGGTCATGCTCCGTATGCTGATGTCAGGTCATGGCTCAGTTTGGTCGTTATCCACATTTACTTGTTTGTACCCAAACATAAAAGTTTTGGGATTGGTGACCAACAAGCCTACAAAGTTATAAAAGGCAATTGGATGACTCACTGGCCTCTCTGTCCACGCGTGGGTAATAGACCGTTAACCACAAGCAGTGCAAACAAGGCTGTCCAGCTCCCTATCGAATAGTCAAAGTTCCCCGACTCTCCCAATCACTGTTTACATATCAGCAGCGTGCAAGTATTGCAGACAATAATCCACAAGCTGAGCGCCAACACCTGTCCAGCTCCCAGGCGAAGGGTAGAACCCCCTGAGTGCCTGATGAACTCGAAAACTGCCATCAGCGCCAGGTTATCAGACATAGTCTGATGAGGAGATCTCCACTGCCATCTCTGTGGGGTTGACAGAGGAAAGTGATGAGTATAATGACCCTGACTCTGGCCACCCCACCACTTCATCACTCTCTCATCTTGGTGCACTATGGGATATTCTAAGCACTCTCAATGCAACAGGAAGTTGGTGCCACTCAAGTTGGAAATGGATCTGTGAGCAGTCAGGGGCGCTGTCATCCTCCAACAGAATCACTGTATCTATCGTCAGACGAAGAGTGACTGCTTCTTCAAGCCCGCAACCCCCACAAGTGCCAGTCTCTTCCCACCACCACCACCACCCTCTAGACCCCAGTCTTCACTCTTGGACCCACAACCAAGCACATCGACAGCCTCTGACTCGCCATTTGACATGAGCTTGAAGCTGCCTTCAGAATTTTCTGAGGTGGGTTGGGCTCCATCACCTCACTGGACGTTCCCTTTCATTAGCCAGCTTCAGCAGATGGAGGAGGAGGAGGAGTTCTTTGATCATTCCTAAGTTATCATTTTAGCCACGAGACCACATGAGATACCTGTACACCTGCTGGAGCCTTGCAGGTTATGAAGCCTGTCTGCAGTTCACTGGGTGGTTAATATTGTGGATCCTTATATAATTTTCATTGTTTGCATTGTTTTCATTGTGCTTAGGATTATATTACATATTTCAATGTGTGTTTTGATGAATAAAAATAGTCGAAAGGCCGCAGAACACTGCCAAAATTAGGAGGGGTACTGTGCACGTAGATGGGGTTGGGTTAGGGTACAGGGTTGGGTTCAGGTAGGGTTTGGGAACAGTTGAGGATATTGCTCCACATCCGAACTTTACCCCTATCTAGATATGCCTTTGGCTCTTTTATGTCAGATAATTGAGGGATTACTGTATGTCCTCATTTTCAGAGAAAAAGATCTGTTTTTTCAGTTTTAAAGGAAATTAGTTTATTATCTGCACTTATGTAGATAAATATATAACAGTTAGATAGACAGACAGATATATACCTGGATGGATGGATTGATAGATAAACCATCTATCTATCTATTGCCAGATGCCTTAATCCCGTAAGGAGTGGCTACAAACAAATCGCCTCCATGTCGCCCTATCCCGCCGTTTCATTGCCCTGCTCCAAGCTCACACACCCCTCTCTCATATACCTCTCCATTCCATCACTCCATCTCATCCTTGGCCTCCCCCTCCCTCTCCCCTCCTCCACCTCACTCACATATACTCTCCTCGTCAGTCTCTCACTTTTCATCCTCTCTACATGGCCCAAACCACTTCAGTGTGTTTCTCCTAACGCATCCTATCACATCCACATCCACACCACGATGCTCCTTCACTTCCTCATTTGTCACTCTGTCACTCCATGTGACTCCAGATGCTCCTCTAAAATAACTCAATTCCACTATTCTCACTCTTGACTTCTGTTCCTCCAACAAGGTCCCATCTTCACTTCCAAACGTCAGAGTTGGTATCACAATACTGTCATGTAGTAGCTTTTCACTTCCATGCTCACTTCCTTGTTTCTTATCATTGCTTTCAAAGAACCAGCATCATTTCTTCCCTGTTGTATCCTTTCGAGCACTTCACCCTCGAAACTTCCATCCTTACTCATCACACTACCCAAGTATTTAAATGCACTCACCTTTTCCATTTACTCCTCACCCAGCCTCACTGTACATTCACTGACTTCACCTCTCTCAAAGACCATCACTTTACTCTTCCCTACATTCACCTTTGGATTGTTTCTTACACACTTTCACAAACTCATCCACAAGCCTTGCAGCTCCCTTTCGTCATCACTTAACATCAGTATCATCTGCAAACAACAGTACAGGGAGTTTCCAAACACTGCCCTCTCTCACTAGGGCCGCTTTAACATCCACTGCCCTACCTTGTATCTCTTTTATCATCCCATCCATATACAGACTGAACAACCATGGAGACATGACACATCCTTGTTTCAATCCAACCTTCAAAGAAAAATTCACTCATTTCACTATCCACATGCACTGCAGCCTTAGCACCCTCATACATACTCTTCATGGCCTTCAACAACTTCTCATCTACCCCATATATTCTTAATACCTCCCGCAATCCTTGTCTAGATAAACAGATTTATTAATTTGCAGATAAATAGGAAGCATGGCAGAAACAAATGAAGAGACTGATAGGGTTTCTGGCCACAAGAATACATTTCGAAGGAATTATATTCATCACCAGAGACAACAATAACAATATCAATAATAACAATGATAACAATAATAAATAATAATAATAATAATAATAATAGTAAGAACAGTAACAATAATACAAAACAACAATAATTACAAGTAACAATAACAATTTCAAATGCACAAAATAAAAACAATAAATACAATAACTGTATTAACAAAAACATTAACAACTTTTATAACAATAATAAGAACAATTACAAAAAATTACATATCTATTACTACTTCATCTACTACCACCACCACTACCACCACCACCACAACAACAACAACAATAACTACTACTCCTACTGCAACTGCTACCACTACTACTACTACTACTACTACTACTACTACTACCACTAATAATAATAATAATAATAATAATAATAATAATAATAATAATAAATTAATAATAATGTGAATGTGATGGCGACGATGACCTTGACGATGACGAGGATGATTAATACGAAGACAACCATTTCAACCAACAGGCAGGTTTGTACGAACAGTGGACAAAAGAATCACTAGAAGCTGCTGCTCGTGGGCACCGGATAGAACAGCGGGAGGAGCACAGGAGACAGCAGAAACAGGACGGCATCTCAGATAACCCCACCCCCAACACCACAATGAGGAGTCTGACTATCACACACATACAGGGTCCGCTGTTGCTTTTAGCGTTGGGTCTTGCCCTAGGGTTGGTAGCCTTTGTTCTGGAGAAGTTGCTAAGTCATTCACCTGTTTCTCTTTCAAGGCATGATACTACCTACTAACGTTTGCCTAAAAGGATATTTCTTCTCCTTTTCTGATTGAACCCAAACAATGTTCTGCGATGTCTTTTTGTTTGGTGTACTCCTTCATTAAGCACTATCATACACATATACACTAACCTCTTCCACTCAGACACCATCATAGGTGTTAGTGTATTTGTACTGGAGTGTATTTGTACGCACTGTAACTCTCACACATAATATTATACTGTCCTATAATATTTGTCGTGTTGAGTCTTAACGTAGGTTCTGCACTCTTTTTGAGGGAATGGTTACCAAGTCCTTCACTTCGTTCTGTTTCATAGCAGGAGAGTACAGACATTATGTAAAAGGTTTCATATTCTATCCTCTCTTGAATCTAGTGCTGGATCTAGGGCTCGGTATTCAATTCTACACACTGAATACCACACACATTTCTTACTTCTCTTCTTCAGCCTCATATTGGGTGCAACGGTCTTTGTGTCAGATAGGTTGCTGGTTCATATGCCTTATTCTTTTTCATTGTGAGAGGTTGCTAGGTAAGCCCTCCATTTTGGAGACTAATTGGTGCCCCCAAAATTGCCAAACTCATTTCGCCAAATCCAAGGGCTTAATTAAATGGGGAAACTTTTAATTGGTTCTGAGCGGTCAATAAAAATTTTGATTTTTCTCCTGTTCCACTTTTATTTTATTGTTGAGAGGTAATATGTAATTAGTGTATAAACATAACTCTTGAACCCTAACTCGTAAAAAGAAATTGTGATGCGCTGATGGACTAAGCTATTATCCAGTGCTGACAGAGTTTGGCTAACGTCCAACTCAGTGGACTCCTTTGCAGGCCTCTCCTCCACCCTCCTCCACCACAGCCTCCGCCGCTGCTTCCGCCTTTGCCAACATTTCATCAGACCCTTCAAGTCAGTATCCATTGGCAGGCTATGCTCATCTTTTTCCATGTCATCTTCCACATTTACTCGTTCAATGCCTGAGCACTTGCTAGTTTTCTTCTCGTTTGCGGTTGAAACAGTGAGTGATGAGATCTTACTTATGATCCCAGCTGACTGGGATAAATAATAGGGTTGCTAAGTAGGCATTTTTCAAGCCAAAGATCATAAATTTGGCTGCTTGAAAACCGTTTGGCCTCAAATTTTTGTTTGGCAGCAGTGGTTCATGGTTCATACTCGGGAATTATTCGCCATTTGTGAGACTTTAGTCGCCAAAACAAAAGGGTAAATTATTTTAAATTTTCCTGCCAACTGCAATTTTGCCAAATATAAACCCGACAAAGTGGAGGGCTCACCGTAAGTTATGGCTGAAAGTTTTTTCCAGCAACATTCTCCATCTCCTTGCATTGTGTCTTAGCCTGTGTATTGCGACCTTTGTACTACTGATGCTCCTACCCCAGGGTTGCCAGATTTTTTTGGTCGAGTTATCGTACTGATGTTTCAAAATTATCGTTTTTTCCACCCAAATTATTGTAGAAATAAATCTGATGCCTGTGAAAATTATTGTATATTTTTTCTGCTACTACTACACTACGCTCGACAGTAATATGCTAAAATAAATGATGGAGTTCTTACCAACACAACGTGTCTTCAGTGGTGTTTTAAATTTAAATAAAGAGCATTGGTCTCATGTAATAAAAAAGAAGAACTGAAAATTCATAAAAGTTTCGATATATGTAATGGCTAATGTAAATACTGTATAGAGCAGGTATCATTTAAGGGAGGTTTTTATAACAATATTCAATTTAGAAAACTTAATTATATTCATCAAAATTTATTAAATAAAATAAGCAATTTCTCTACAATATTTACAGATCAATGATTACACAAGATACTTTTAGGTAATTCTTTATCAAAATAAATATTTCTTTTATGCTGTATAGTACTTCACGGTGACGAATGACGAATATCAAACTGTAACAGTCAACCGTCAGTGTGACTCGAAATGTGCCTGTACATTTCGTTCAGTACAACAAGCCTAGCTATCTCATAAACACAATTACCCTACATGCTGTAAGGAATATTACAACCTCTCATTCTACAGATAACTGACTATCTATGGAAAAGATTTACTCTAGATGAAAAGGCTTTTTTTAATATCATTTTTTAAATTAAAACTCTTATGCCATAAAACAGAATTATTGTACAGAACATACATAATAAGAAAAGGTATCGTACACGTACCAGAGGCAGTTTAATCGTACATGTGCCATAATTATCGTACAAATGGAAACCCTGTCCTACACCCTCTACTTAAGATGACACACTATCCCACACACATACTAGGTCTCTCATGGCATTTGAGCCGAATGTTGTCCCGAGTACTGTGGGCCCTGTGCTGGACAGATTGCTCCATCATCTGCGTTTTTTTTTTTTTTTCATAATAATCATGGCGGCGCAACTGCCACGGTCATATGCCGCCGTATAACAATGAAGTAAAAAGTAAAAACAAAAAACAAAGGATAAGCCACACAATCAAAAAGGAGAAATTCTAAATATCCTTAAGAAGCCCTGCCTCCTTCACAAAGGAGAGGGTTGCCCCTCCCAAGACACAGGCATCCTCCCCAAGCACAAAGGAAAGATGATACACACCACCATCCGTTTAGTGGTCAGAGAGGAACCGACGCCACAAATCCTCAAGACTAGGACACTCCACCAACAGGTGCCGAACAGTCAAGGGAACGAGACAGTCATCACAGAATGGAGGAGGAACCCTCTCCATTAAAAAACCATGAGAGAAACGGGTGTGGCCAATGCGGAGGCGGCACAAAGCAGTCTCCCATTGATGAGGGAAGCCCTGGTAACTGAATGAGCCCACCTTCTGGCAAATCGAGCGCAACTTATTGGCACCCACAGCATCCCAATGCTCCTGCCAACAGCACCAAATCCTGAAGGCAATAAAGGAGAGCATATCTGCGGCAGGCAGACGATACAGAGGGGACTGTGCAAGAGGGGGACGAGCCACTGCCGCCTTGGCCAGCTGATCAGCTCGTTCATTCCCTGCCACTCCTACATGAGCTGGGACCCAACAGAAATCTACACGACGTCCACGACGCCCTAAAAGGAAAAGCCACTCCAAAATGGATAAAACCAAAGGATGAGAGGGATTAAAAGACTCCATTGCAGAAAGAGCACTTAGTGAGTCACTAAAAACAGTAAAAACAGTGTGGGGGAGAGTGAAGAGAATCTGAAGGGCAAATAAAATAGCAGTCAGCTCAGCCGTAAAAACAGAAGCAGTCACAGGGAGGCTCCCACCTTGACAGAAGGTGGGAAACACCACACCAAAGCCCACACCTGCATCAGACTTAGATCCATCAGTATAAACTGATATGGAGTCCCCATGAGAAGAGGCATGCTCTAAAAACAGAGAAAATAAAACCTGAGAAGGAAGGGAGGCCTTACTGGATGAGAAGAAACGACAAAATGTCACCCTGGAGAGAAGCCAGTAGCCCACCCTCGGGACACGGTGGGGAGTGATCGGCGCAGAAGGAACAGAGAAGCTAGACATAACTGACTGCACCCTGAAACCAAAGGGCTTTGGAAAGGATGGCCGAGTGGCAAAAATAGGTGACCGAGAATCTTGAGAGACCTTGACAAAGGGCACAGAGTCTGGGAGACGAGATAAGCGATACCAACATCTCATCAAAAGGGAAGAGCGGAGCAAGTCTAGAGGAAGGACACCAGGATCAACCAACAAACTCGAAATCGGGGAAGATCGGAATGCCCCAGTGGCGAGACAAACACCAGCATGATGTATGGAATCTAAAATACGAAGCCGGGCTTCTGAGGCAGAGGAATAAACTTCACATCCATAATGAAGTTTGGATAAAATCAGAGACTGATGCAAGACGAGGAGGGTCTTGCGATCAGCTCCCCAGTATGTGTGCGCTAAAACTTTCAAGAGACCCAATGCTCTGAGACACACAGCTTTTACGTACCTCAAGTGAGGGACCCAAGTCAACCGGCTGTCAAAAATCAGCCCTAAAAACCGGGTTTCCTTTAAACACGAAATACGACGCCCATCTAAAAAAAGGTTTGGGTCAGGGTGGACTCCACAAACGCGGCAAAAATGCATGGCAACGGTCTTCTTGAAAGAAAATCGAAAACCTCGTCCATCAGCCCATCTAGAGACACAGTTGAGAGCCATCTGCATCCTCCTTTCTGCCATTGACATCCGTGAGGCAGTGACAGAGATTGATAAATCGTCAACATAGAGAGAGCCACGAACACCATCAGGGAGCACAGAAATAACACTGTTAATTGCCACTGCGAAAAGGGTAACACTTAGTATGCTTCCTTGTGGCACACCATCCTCAAGGGGACGTGCCGTAGACAGCTCACTCCCGACTCGCACCCGAATAAAACGATTAGATAAACACTCCCGGATAAAAGCGGGGAGTCGCCCACGGAGACCAAACTCATAAAGAGATTGTAATATACCATGATGCCAGGAAGTGTTGTACGCCTTCTCCAAATCAAAGAACACTGTGATATGATGCTGGTTAGTTGCAAAAGCCTGGCAGATGGAAGATTCTAAAGAAAGGAGAGTATCTGTGGTCGACTGCATCTTCCAAAACCCACACTGGACTGGAGACAAGTAACCACCCTTCTCTAAATACCACATGAGCCGACTATTCACCATCTTTTCGAGGACCTTACGAAGGCAAGATGTCAGCGAGATAGGGTGATAATTAGTGGCCTGCAAGTGATCCTTACCCGGCTTAGGGATGGGGAGAACCACAGCAACACCCCATGAGGTCGGAAACCCACCAGTGCACCAAATTCTGTTATACAGTGACAACAGAAAATGAAGGGCTGCATCAGACAAGTGGTGTAAGAAGGCATATGGGACATCATCCAAGCCTGGAGACGAGTCGTGACACTGCGACAATGCTGTCTGAAGTTCACAAGCAGAAAAAGCAACATTATATGACTCCTCCGCAGTAGATGGAAAACTAATGCCCAAAGATCCCAGGTGCCGTCGGCGGCGTGCCGACGGATGAAGTGTCCTTCCTAGAGACATTAGCAAAATGAGCTGCAAATATCTCGGCAACAGACAAAGAATGAGCCACCACCACACCTGCATGAGATAAAACAGGAGAAGGAACGGGAAATTTCCCTGAAATCTTCCTCACGCGTTTCCACACTTTTGTGAGAGGAGTCTGTGAAGAAATTGAAGAAACAAATGATGCCCAAGACTTCCTCCTAGCCTCCTTCATAACCCACTGGGCATGAGCTCGGGCCCTCCTATATGCCGCTAAGTAACCAGGTTCACCTCGGTGACGACGAAGTCGCGAGAAAGCAGCATGTTTAGCCCGAACAGCAGAAGCACACTCATCGGTCCACCAGGGAATTGGACGGCAAGGAAAGTGACCAGCTGTTCTCGGAATACTCTGCAGTGCCACCGAGTGTAGTAAGTCTGTGAAATACTCAACAGCAGCATCAGTGCTGACAAAATCCTCCACACATCGGTTCGGGGAACACAGCTCCTCAAAAACCAGCCAGACCGCCCTATCCAAGCGCCAGCAGGGAAGACGACGCTGAGGCTCACTCTTTGTCGATCTTAATAAAATAGGGAAGTGGTCACTGCCATGTAAGTCCGGTAACACAGCCCATGTAAAATTCAGGGCTACCCCTGCAGAGCACAGAGACAAATCAATAGCAGAAAAAATACCCGTTTGACTATGGAAGTAAGTAACTTCACCAGAATTTAAAATGTACAGATCCACATCCTCCACAATGGAGGCTAACATAGTACCTCTAGCATCAGCTGTGGAGCCACCCCACAGGGAATGATGACTGTTCATGTCGGCCAGCAAGAAATAGGGTGAGGGAAGTGCATGGATAAGATTTTCAAGGTCAACCCTCTCAATAGTGGCACTAGGAGGGAGGTACAAAGAGCACACAGTATAATGACGGGGAAGGAAAATCTGGAGAGCAACAGCCTGCAGTGGAGGGTTAAGACTCACAGCAGTGAATGGTATGTCACTGCATACTAGAATAGCCACACCCCCACCATGACCCTGTCCAGGAAGAGGATCTGAATAAAAAACCTGGTAACCAGGTGGACTGGGAGGTGCAGCATCACCAACCATTGTCTCTTGTAGGGAAACACACACAGGTGAATACTCAGCCAGAAGCCAGCGGAGTTCCTCCCAGTTGGCTCATAAACCACGGCAGTTCCATTGAATAATATTAGCCATTAAAACAATTGAAATAAAAAGGGGGAGGGGAGAGGGACAAACAGAAAACCAAAAAAAAATACTAAAAATATTAAAATGGAGGAACTATATACACAAAAGAAAGGGTCACTTAGTGGAAACCACTGAGCGACCCTGGGAGACAATCTTCTTGAGAATGCGGATACGCCCACTAAGGGGCTTGTCACGGACACCAGCATGGCTAGAACGAGGGCCTGGGGTCTGCGAAGTGTTGGAAGATTTCACAGACACCCGTCGCTGCCCAGCAGGAGAGGAAGTGCTACTCCGAACCCTGCCCGGGGCCCCCAGTGAACCAAGAGGTCGAGCAGGAGGGATTGGGGTCCTGGCCTCCAAACGTGGAGGGGGCAG
Organism: Coenobita brevimanus; assembly: GCF_032717465.1. NCBI lineage: Eukaryota > Metazoa > Arthropoda > Malacostraca > Decapoda > Coenobitidae > Coenobita > Coenobita brevimanus. The sequence goes on along the minus strand of NC_137003.1, from coordinate 18,517,534 downwards.
GACAGGATCCTCCGAGGTAACCGGAGGAGGAACATCCAATACCCCAGAGGAAGAGGTGCCAGACTGACCTGACACCCCAGAAGCCCCTGAAGATCCAGAAGCAGGGTCCGAGGGCTGTTGCACAGATGGACTAACTACATAGGATGTGGACTCCACGACCGACACCTTGCTTGGAGGATCTTCAAGACTCAAAGTCTCTGAGGAACCACGATGACGTTTAGCGAATAAAGAATGTGCACCACGACTACCAGGGGATACCATAGATGTAGAGGTCGAGTCTTAAACTGTAGCGGCAACCGTCTCAAGTGCGAGAGATTGTTGCACTGGCATGGAATCAACAGATGAAGGCATAGGAGCTGACACAACAGGAGGAACTCGGGTCTGCTGCTGGACAGGACGATGAGGACGGCTATGACCGGACAAAACTGACTCATAAGACACTCCGTTATGGAAAACAGATGACATGGCTGTACTCCTGGCCTCAGGAAAGCTTATTTTATCACGATTACGGATGAGGAGGATCTCCTTCTCCAAGCAAAACCAGGCACAGTCTTTAGATGAAGCAGGATGTACCTCGCCACAGTGCAAACAGCAAACAGGTCCAGGACAGTCCTGTCCTGCATGAGTGGATACTCCACAGCTGACTCACACCACTGGGAGGCCCTGTTGCAAACAATGACAGACTCGCCCAACATGCCCGTACATCTGACAGCGGTAGCAGCATCGTGGATTTGGTACAAAGGGTTTGACCCTAAGGGACAACTAAGCCACCTTGATGGATGAAGGGAGAACAGTACAGTCGAACGTCAGCAACAAGGATGGAGTTGGGGTAAGAACACCATCAACCTTCTTCTGAAACCTCTCCACTTTAACAACCTTGTGGACCTGGAGTTCTTCAAGCAGCTTCTCTTCACTGTAACGCAGTAAGTCTTTGGAAAAAACAACACCTTGACTATGATTGAAAAAGGCATGAGGAACACAAGTGAACAGCGTATCCAGGTCCTTACACTGGGCAGCCAGCCGGGAACCCTCTTCAGGGGATGTAACCTCCACTAGGAGGCTACCATCCCCCTGAGGTGAAATCTTCGGCTCTCTCCCACAGATTGACATAATGCGCCGATGAACAGCAAAAATGTCCAGATTCCCAACAGGCTGACCATCCAAAGTACGAATGGTGTAGTACCTTGGGAAATCAACCCTCTCAAAGACACCCGGCAGGACCTCACAGGTATGTCCACAAGATGTTGTTGTCTGTTGCCGGCTCTTCTTCTTTGTAGTGGCCACTGACCGCAAACCACTGGAACCAGGCAGGTATGGTTCCAAGGTGGCAATATGGGCCTCATCAGCCAGAGGCACAGGTGGCGCACAGGAGGGAGACTGTGAAGGATGGTCAGGGACGGAACCAGGGTCGTCAGCTGCAACAATGGTGTAGGAAGCCATTTATAATAATAACCACCTTCATTTCCCCACCCCTCCACCCACCATGGAGCCCAACAAGGGGAGGCCATATGCCAGGGAAAACACCAGTGGCGACCCCAGAGGTAGTGGGAAAGTATACACAGGTCACCACCAAGGGACCCTGACAAGGGTGACTCCAGGACGATAGGAGCCACCGAGTCCCCAAGTGCCCACTTGACCCTAAAGCCACTAGGTGACTAGCCTGGATGGCTAGCCAGTGACCAGCCGACTGACCTGGTCGGGCCCAACCAGGCCACCCGACTAGCCCGAATAAGGGACCAAAGAGGTGTATTGCTAGCTGCAGGGCGCACCATGCAGCATCACTCAACCTCCAGGACTCCTGTCTCCCCGCATTGCGGGACGCCACACACGGCAAACACGTGGGGAGGCAACAGTCCCGCCCTAGATGGAAAATGGGCAGGGACTAACATCACCAGTAGGCCTCCTCTACCTGTGATGTAGGGGGTGCTTGGTCCACGAGGCCGACAAATGCTGAACCCTACAAAGGTAGGCATGCCTCCCAAGTAGGTGGCACTGCCAACCACGCTTCAAGCCCCACCACCACGTCAAGGTGACCCCCTACAGTGGGGCATCATCTGCGTGTCTTTCACAGAAGAGAGTTCTGCACTAATGCACTGTTTCATAATCTCTGGTAGTGGTGCCCCCAGAGATGGGTTGGGGGTGTATTACAGAATGATATCGTCTCGGTGAGTTGTAAGCTGGAAATCTGTTGATGTGTTAACCCTATCAGATTTCTGGGCCGGGCACATTATGTCTGTACTTGAGTCAGCCACTCTCTTGCTGACCCACTTCTTAGCGGTGCGATATTTGTCTTTGAGCCCTCTGTCTAAATACACTTTTCATGATAGATTCTTGGTTGTGGTGTCATTTTAAAGCTGGATGATTGTATTTTATCGTACAGTAGCATGTTCAGAAAAGAACAAAGAATATAATGTGAAAATGACAAGTTGAAGTTAGGTGAAAACCAAAAATTTTATACCTTGCCGTAGAAATATATTCAGCAAAAGAAAAACTAATAAACATACGTAAATCTGATTTAAACCATGCAAAACTACAGTTATTTACCTTTACAATGATATATAGATTATGGTAATTTTTGCATTTTATTGCACGGTAAAACAAAAGGAAAGTTATTCACAATTTTATTTCAGTCGCGGCCGCATACTTATTTTGCAATCTTTTTTCTTTGATCAGTCAGTGTAAATACAATTTTTAAGATACGATGCTGGTTATGATGCTATTTGGAAGCTGAATAGTTGTAATTGCCCGTAGTATGTTCAGAAAAGGCAAACAAAGAAAATAGAAAGTCATAAAGATGAGTTGAAGTTTGGCAAAAAAACAAAAATCTTATACCTTGCTGTAGAATGCTATTTGCCGACAATAAAGTGATAAAGAAACAAAGCCATGAGTCAGACCAACTGTGCAGTACCCGCCACACATAGAGCAACCATTTCATGATGTCACCCTCGACTCTCTTTGTTATGACACATAAACGCGATTTATGGTGAATATTTTCCAAAAATTTCTTAAATTGACGATTAAAAGCGTCATCGGAATCTCTGAGGCTGGTATTGTTATGTCCCCACCCCACAATACCACAGGCTCCAACAGCAGTAGCACAGTATAGAAAGGGTGTTGCCCAGTGAGTTGTTCTTCCTAGAGGCATCCTCTTGGTGTACAGTTCACAAGATCAGCTCAGGCGTCGTAAATAAACACTGACTTCTTGAGTTCACTGTCTTTATTTTTCAAATTTTCACACTTAATGTTCTCCAGCTTCACTATTGTCACAAGCACTGGAGCTATACAAACTTTGCTAACTGCAGTTACACTTAATGCTTCAGAACACATCACTGTTTTCACAAGTACCGATGATATACTGTACAAACTTCAATAACACTTCACTGTTTGCCAACAACACTACACTGTTTTCACAAGTGCCGAAAATATACAGACTACACCGAAACTACACTGACACTGCACTATACTCAAACTAAACTGAAAATCAACTGACACTGACACTAGGCCCTTCCCCATCCTTAAAGAGCCTTACATTACTCTAGAAACTTCTAGCACACACTCGATAGGGCAACAGTTAAAACAGTTACCAACTAGGAGACATCAAAACATCCAGAGTTCACCTACACTGCATAACACTCTGAATTATTTAGCATACAGACTTAAATTAAACTATATAATTTAACAAACAATCACAGAAATAAAACATTAAAGATGAAAAGAGCACAGAAATTAATGTACAGCTTACAAAATAACTATGCTCATAAACAGCAGGCTAACTGGCAACTCTGACACGCAATGGTAAAATACCAGGAAAATCGAGAAACTTCTAGACTACCTAACTAGCAAATCCTGCTTCTCAACACTACCCTCTCCCTACATCTTTCTCATCCCAACAAAACTACACAGTATATACAAACATAATCCTTAATCCAAAGTAATTATACACAAAGTAATCCTTCTGCTTATCAGGACTTCTCCTATGCTGCTTCTGACGATGTCCCTGCTCCTCCACACAGTCCACTCCTCCTGGAATGTCTTGGTCCTCTTACTGATGCACTTCCTTCGGGAAACTGCCACCATCCTCTTACAGTTCAGCTCCTTGGTCTTCCTTGACATGCTCGGTTATGGGAAAGCACGAATCCTCGAAGATGTCACAGCTGTACTGTCCTGGCCCATGGTACTGCCACAGATGATTCACGTGTATCACCTTTGGGAGAGACTTCCTGCCTCCCTGGATCCGGTATGTTACGTCTGATAGGCAGTCCAGCACAGTGTAAGGCCCGTCCCATGGGCTTTGCAGCTTTGTGACTGTCTCTTCTCTCACTGAGGATTGTATAACCAAACTTGGTCACCATCCTTGAAGTTCATCTCACTTGCCTTGGCATCATACTTGCACGTCATCACTTCTCCTGAAAACTTGACCATTCCTCGCACTTGATGAGGTACAGCCAGCTTTTCCTGAAGATGCTTCGCATAGCTGGAGGTATCTGTAGGCAGCTCTTCATCACGTGGTCTTCCCACTAACAAGTCAATAGGGCAGCGTAACTTGTGGTCCAACATCAGTTTTGCAGGTGTGTAGCCAGTAGACTGGTGGGATACAGACCGATTTGCCATCAGCACTGCAGGTAACTTCTGGTCCTATTCTGCTTGTCCCTCTATGCAGTACTTGGCCAGTTCTTGTCCCAGGGTCCAGTTGAATTGAGGCGGTGGCTCAATCGGTAGAGTGGTGGCCTGCAGTCCTTCTGGACCCAGCTTCAAATCCCGGTTGGGGCAGGAAACAGTTTAACCCGTCACGTCCCGACCGATTTCCCACCTCCGATACCCCCCAATCCCGAGCTATTTTGGATTTTTTTTTTTTTTTGCTAAAACCTCCACTTTTGTTGAGAAATAAAGGAAAATCACCAAGAAAGGGCTTACCGGGGTCCATAAGTGGTCAGAACAGGTGAGGCACCCCTCATCAGATATTGTATTCTGTCACTGACGTGTCAGGCTCTCACGTTTTCTGTGGTAGGTAATTTTGGGAGAAACAACAAAGAACACATCTACATTTATTGATTTTGAACAAATAAACAATCACAACAACAATATATTGGTTTTCAATGATATAAATATGAAAAATAAGCGTTGTTCCACCGCGTGAGCATAGCGAGTTTGGTCATATTGGTTACACGCTAGTTGCTAGGTTTCTTGTTTCAGTAAACATATCATTTTTTCTACTTGCATAATACTGTTTCAATGACATTTTACCATTTTTGACTTTATGTAAATGTTTTCAGCTGTTTACAATCATTACGATGATATTTAGCATAACTATTGCACACATTTGCTTACTCAATGACTCTTATCTCAACATACCTTATATTTTTCTTACTTTCATATTATTGTTTTTATGATGTTGTACCATTTTTCAACCAATGTAAATGTTTTCACTTATTTATATTCCTTACGAGGGTATTTAGCGAAATGCTATCGCATCTTCACGTAGCAAGCACACTCGCTACCACTCCTGTTTCAACTTATACTTTATTTCTTCACATCCAATATAATTCCCCACTTACACCCGTTTCCACCTTATACTACTATTTACATATTTACAGGCCATATTTATTCCACTGAGCATCTGAATATCGCATCAACATACCCTCACTAGGAATATTTCGACTTAGATTATATTTATTCACTTACATAATAATTTTCCATGTACATTACACCTGTTTCCACTTTATACAACTATTTACATATTTACGGGCCTTATTTATTCCACTGTCAGAATATCACATCTATATACAATTGCTAGAAATGTTTCGACTTAGATTGTATTTATTCACATACATAATAATTTTCCACTTACATTACACCCGTTTCCACTTTATATAACTATTGACATATATACAGCCTTATTTATTCCACTGAGCGTCAGAATATCGCATCTATATACACTTGCTAGGAATGTTTCGACTTAGAATATATATATGCACTTACATTATAATTTTCCACTTACATTACACCCGTTTCCACTTTTATACTACTATTTTCATATTTACAGGCCTTATAATTACACTGAGCGTCTGAATGTCTCATTTCTTCCTGAGTATGAGCGTCATATCGCATTCACACCATATCAGAACTGCATCACGGTGTGATATTCACTGAAACAAGGGTGAATGCAGAGACCCATGTCACACTCAATGCACTCATAGCGGGTGTCTTTTCTCTGAGTGGTGGGTCTCACACGGGAATTACCACACACATGACACCTACGTTGGGACCTAGGTCTATTAGGCTGGGGAGGTATAGGGGTGGGAAAATGGCGGGCGGATATTCTCAGGGAGTTTAGCGGTAGGGGCAGCGCACGTGCGTTGTTGGGGCTTCTCGACTGCATACCTGGGAAAAATCTCACGTGTAAGCTCCCTCACAAACCCTTCAAAGGTTTCCTGCACTCCTGTTGTCATGGTGTGCAGGTGGTGGCAATTGAGGGCAATTATATCTAGCAGGTGAAAGTAGAGCTTCTTGTACCACTTCATCGTGGTCCTGGTACACTCGACAGTGGATATCATGGAGTCTGACTGGTCCACCAGGCACATGTTGATGTTATTATCAAGCACACACTCAGGTTTCCAGATGTGGCGCCTCCTCTCATTGCGGTAATCCACGGCCTCCGTACGGTGCATCAATGGCCGGTGAACCGTGGACAAGAGGCTGACTTCTCTGTTGTGGTTCCACACTGCAGCGAGGATGTTGTTAGCCTGGAAGAAGACCACCTCATTTTTTTCTAGTTTCCGGCCCACCTTCACCGTGTGATGCTGGTTCACAGAGTTCCTTGTCATGCAGGTGTAGATAACGAGCGAGAAGAGGGCTAGTGTACCAGTTATCCAGGTAAAGGACATGACCACGATGAAGGTAGTCTTCAATCATTGTCTTTACCACTGCTCCAGACAGTCCAATACTCCGTTCTTCTACTATGTCTGTATGTGCACTGGTGTACAAGATTATATCTTGCACATAACCAGTCCTACAGTCACACATAACAAAGATCTTGAACCCAAAACGGTGCCTTTTGCTGGGTATGTACTGCTGAAAGGAAATATTGCCTCTCCACAACACGAGACTCTCGTCTATGACACGGTCTCTATAGGGATAAAATGGGGAATGGAATGTTTGCCATAGATGATCAAAAACCAACCTAATTTGCCTCATCTTATCAGTGTCATTTGTATTGGCAGGATCATCAGCATCATAAAAGTGGAGGCAGCTTAGAATTTGCTGAAACTGATTATGGCTCATGATCTTGCCAAATATTGGTGTCTGCATGATAGGGTCCCTTGTCCAGTATGCCAGAATTCTGTTTTTACGTACAATACCCATCAAAAGTACCAGGGCAAAAAATAATAACATTTCTGCGGGGGAGACAGGGTAATCATAAATGATCGAATGCCTGCTCTTTGTGCCCAGTCATTCACTCTCACGGCACTGGCTGCTTGCAAAACGGTTGATTTGTTCCACTATCTGCTCCACAAAACCCTCACCCAAGAACAGGTGGAGAAAATCCAGCCTGGTGGAACAATGGTGAATCCCTAGAGCCGTGCAGCCAGCATGCCCCTACTGAGCAAAGGGGTGAATGATGGGAGAAAAATCACTGCCATCTTCCCAATTCCAAATCACATTACCCTCGCCCCCATCGTTGCCTTCGTTGGGGTGGGGAGGAGATGCTGGTGGGGGAGGTTGGGGAGGACGAGTGCGGAGGGCTTCCCTACTTGCACTCCTCTTCCCTCGGCCTTTACCATTCCTCTTTCCCTTACCCTTACAGCCTTGGGGAACATCAGGAGGCTGTCGGGAGGAAGTCCCAGAATATTGGGGAGCATAAGACGTGCTGGGGAGTGGCTCCTCCTCACCTCCCCACTCCATCACCATACCACGTGTTTCACCACGCACCCTTACTGCCCCACGTGATATGCTCCGCTGCCTCACACAACCACGGGAGAGCGATGACTCACTCCCGCCACTTTCACTTTCAATGCTCGCCCTACACTTTCCATTTCACTCCCCACTCCCTCCATGCCACTTCCGCCCTCCCCAAACAATACACTAGGCCCATACCTGCTAGTACGACGTGCTGTGCGCTCGGGGCCGCGATGTGTGATAATCTCGCGGCCGTACCATGTGGCAGCACATCCCACGACTCCGTCCTCATCCTCGTCCTCATCCTCGATTTCGGGCTGCACATCATGTAGGGCCTGCCGAGAGGTGGTTGCATGATGTTTTGGTGCAGCCTGGCCCTCTCTAGTGGCATGATAGGTCACGTAGCGCTGCTTCCTCGGGGACGGGACCTCCTCATCACTGCTGCTACTTTCCTCCTCCTCTGGTTGGACATAATCCTTGTCCATCACCTCGTCATCAAGGGGCGAATCACTGTCGCCTGTGAAGGCATCCAGGGCGGCTTGAATTTCCTCCTCCGAGAGACCTCTGTGCGCCATGTCTGATCTGGGTCACTGCAAACAGGTGAGTGACTGAGCCGAGAGTGAGCACGGGTCGCGCGGGGTCGCCGAGTGTCCCCGCCTGGTGGCAGGAAGGGGAAGGTCTCACGACCCTGCGTTCCCAAAATCAAGCACGAGATTTGAAAATTGTGCAAATTATGAACCTTGCAATTGCACGACGTAACAGTACGTCAATGGGACTGGCAGTTACATAATGTTGCGACGTAGTCATACGTCGACGGGATACCTCAGGTTAAGGATTTGAGTTCCATAAAAAAGTGGACATTACTGATCTACAAGAAGACCCACCAACATGTCGGAAAAATACCTCCCCTAATACCAATGCACCAATCCTGTATGAGACAGTCCTAGCATGTATTCAATGTGAATGGTGGGTGTTAGGCCTTGAGAGCAGGCTGTGAATCCTATGTCCAGAATCAGACACCTAAAAAAAAAAAAATCTCTTCTGACTGTGACCTTAATGGGGTCGTCCTGGTCTTCTTGATCCCCAATAACTTGCAGCATTCACAGAACACAGCAGACTCGAAGTTTCTACCCTTGTCTGAATGTAACTTGTGTGGCATCCCAAAATGACAGAAGAACTGGTCATTCAACAACTGTGCAACAGTAGCAGCCTCTTGATCGGGGATGGTGTAAGCTTCTGGCCACTGTGTGAAGTAGTCCATGGCAACACATATTCACCAGTTTCCTCTTTCAGTGAGTGGCAGAGGTCCAGCAATGTCCACTGCAACTCTTTCCATCAGTGCACACATTTGGTACAGCTGGAGAGAGGCGCAACCATGTTATTTGGGTCCCTTCTTGGCACTGCATACACCATAGGCCCGACACCACTCTTCAACATCCGAATGTATGCCAATCCAGTAGAACCTCAGTCACTGAATGCATGCCATTCCAGTAGAACCTCAGTCACAGCCAACTTAGAGTTTTCTTCACTCCCAGGTGCCCACTAGTGATCTGGTTATGGGACTCATCCAAGATCTTGGACCTCATCTTCATTGGAACCACCAGTTGCCAATAATTGGTGAGGCCATTGGGTGTCTCTCACTGATGCTCCAGTAGTTCATTGTTCAAACGAAGAAGGTCCCACTGACTCCAGTAGCTCTTGGTTGCAGGGCTTAACCTGGAAACTTCTGCCCAAGATGGTCGCACTGTACTCCGCTGCAACCACTCCAGCACTGGTTGTAAATCTGCATCCTCCATCTGTATCATTTTCAGGTCTTCTTCATCTGACGCTGGCCCTGTCAATGCAGTACAGCTGCATTTCTAACTATGATCTTTCTTACTACACTGCCGGCTCTCTGGATCACAAGGCCTGTCAACATTGCCATGTACCCAGTCAGGATGGTGCTGTACCTCATACTTGTGTTGGTCCGGCTTCCCGAGCCAGCGTGCCAGTTGTCCTGCCAGAATCTGTAACCCACCGCATCCTGTTGACGTATATATATGTCCACACGTTTTGTCACTGTCAGTCCCGTTGACGTATATAAACACACATCAATTGCAAGGTCCCAAATCTGCACAATTTTTGGTACATATACACGGAACACCTTCCTCTACAAGATGCTAGGCAGAGACAATGCCTTACCCCGCATGACCTACCCCCCCACATGCCATTGTCTCAGCAATTCAACTGTTACCAGTGACCTGGCCAGTAAAGACATGTCGTGCCACGGTACAAAATTCAGGGCCAGAGTGATTCCCCAATCGATGACAATGTGAAGGACAAAGGTTATGTAGCATTAGAAGAAGAAACAGTCAGAAATGATGATCAGGTAATGTCACCAAAAGAATCAGGTATGTTGATGTATTTGGTGAGTGAAACAATGCTTATATTGCCTATATTACGGTGTGAAAACCAATATATATATATAAATTCGTACCATATAAATAAATAAATACCATTTATGAGTGGTGTGGAACAGTTACCCTATCATCGAACTCGTTTTCTTTGGAGCCCAGCCTGGTAGAAAACCCAGTAAGGTAAGGGGTACTTCTACTTGTATCGAGTATTTTAAACCTCAGGTGAGCAATTTCTCTATGAATTTTCTATGTTTCTCACCAAAAGCGTATGTTTGAGTAAAAAAAAAAAGTTCCAAAATTGGTCAGGATTGAGGGGAGTCAGTGGTGGAAAATCGGTTTGGATGTGGCGGGTTAATGTCTTCAGTCACTTCAGTGCCACATAGACTGTCCTGATGATGAAGTAGGACCCATACAAGTAGGGATGGAAGAAATTAAGGCTCTTCATCACTGCCAAGAGTTCCTTACAGCTCACACAATAGGTCAGCTCTAGTGGGCTGGGCTTCATGCTGTAATACACCATCACATACTCCTCATCATCCTTCTTCTGCAATAGGACTCCACCAATACCATGGTTACTAGTTTCACATCCAAGAAAAATGGCTGATCCTGGTCTGGGTATGGCAATACTGGAGAGCTTGTCAATGCATGCTTGAGTTCATCAAAAGGCCTTCTGAGTCT
>NC_137003.1:18224064-18501564 GCF_032717465.1 Coenobita brevimanus | reverse complement strand
CATCGATGGTACTGTCCCCAATCTCCTTTGCAATCGCATAATACATCCTTTCAGATAATGGGTGCATGTTGTAAGTAGCACACAACTCACGTACCCCAGGATATCCACTACATGATTGTAAGGTGGCTTTCACTAGTTTATTGTGCACATCATAACAGCTTGTTACTACACCCTTGGATTCACAGGAATTTTTTACTCCGCCCTGTAAGGTACACATCTTTTCACTGACATTGCACTGACCACACTTTGCATCAAAAAACTTAGCCATGCCTTCAACACTATCTTCCTTGACTTTCATTTTGTTTCCACACACACACCGGGCAATAGAATTAGCCCACTGCAACAGGTTGTCTTGATCTACTAGCACATATTTTCTTCCTGTGTCAGCTTGTACATGGGTGTCTTGGATGTCCAAATGTGCACTAAAATCAAACTTCATCTTAGATCTTGAGTTACAGGAGGGGCTAGGAGGTGGTGGTGAGGCAGCACTGGAGGTGGTGGGTGGCGGGAAAGCGGTGGCGGGTGGTGGGAAAGCAGGCCTCTCTCTTTGCTCTGCACTCTTTTTCTTTCGCATTTCCCACATTTTCTTCAGTTTCTGCATTCTTGTAAGGTTCATGGTGATCCTCAGAGGTTTGCAGCAAACAGTAATACACTAAATAATGGCGCTGGATACCACTATCGCGCAAACACACACTGGTCTGGTAGCAAAATAGCAGTGCATAGCCTTCCTCTCTGAGATCACAAGGGTAACTGACGCTGGACAGTGGTGGCGACTGGTTGTGAGGCAAGAAGTGTTGCCAAGTCGCCAGATAGTTGCACACGAACACACAAAATTGGCCAAAACAATCGATATTTACAGGCGCACATGGCCTATACTCCCGTGCGCCCTTTAAACCACCTGAGCGTTGCTACGGGCTCGCGGTTGTGTAAAACATGCGTTCGCTACATTGCTAGATACATGTAGGTTTGAAATCTGCTCAAATCTCAATTTTGAATTTTTGAAGGTATTTTGGCTGTCAGAGGGTAAGAGGGGCCTTTACTCTTAAATCAATGAAGATCTATGCATACAATGTACAGTAAGAAGCCTCGCTGAAGATTACAAACTTGATAACTTAATGGCTGAACTGGAAAACATTAGTTGGGATATTGTAGGTTTGAGTGAGACCCACAGAAAAGAAGAAAAAGTAATTCAGGTAAATGACAGTAGCCACCTATTTTACCACAGAGGAAGGGAAAATGAAAGAGTTAGAGGTGTAGGAATTCTAATTGACAGAAATCTTGCAGACAACATTGTTAAATTCAGAAGTGCATCTGACAGAGCAGCAGCGGTTGTAATTAGACTGTGCAAAAAATATACCCTGAAAGTGATACAAGTATATGCACCAACTTCTCAGAGCTCAGATGAAGAAATTGAAACATTCTATGATGACATCTCCCAGATTTTGGAAGAAGAAAAGACCACATATACTATACTCATGGGAGAATTCAATGCAAAAGTTGGAAAATAAAAAATGGAGAAGCATGTATGGGAAAATTTGGAGTGGGAGAAAGGAACAAAAGAGGAGAAATGTTGATAAACTTTGCAGAAATGTTTAATATGAGAATAATGAACACATTCTTTCACAAAAGAACAGGGAGAAAGTGAACCTGGAGAAGCCCAAATGGAGAAACAAAGAATGAAATCGACTTCATTTTACCAAATAAGAATAACACAATCACAAACGTCACAGTTATCAACAAAGTAAATATTGGAAGTGACCATAGAATGGTGGGTTGCACAGAAAGATTCAGTTTCAAAAGTGACAGAAAGATGATTAAAGACAAAAAGATATGCCCAATAAAAGTCAGCGAAAACAAAGCAGCTTTTCAGTTGGAAATAAGGAACAGATTTCAGGCTCTCAGTTATGCTGAATGTGACATTGATGAGTTGAATGACAGACTAACAAAAGTCCTAAAAGAATCAGCGGAGGTAGTAGGAAAACCTAATACAACCAAAGCCAGGAAGTATTCAGAGAAGACACTTGAGCTTATGAAAAAAAGAAAGGTAATGAAAGTAAAAACAAACAAAGATGAAATAGAACGAGAGGAATTAACCCCCCCCCCCATCCTGACGTTTTCTGGGTAGTGGTACGCCCCAGTCCCAACATTTTTGGACCTTTTTTTTTTTCTCTTAAACATCCGCTTTTGGTGAGAAACATCGAAAATTCATCGAGAAATCGCTCACCTGAGGTTTAAAATACTCGATCCAAGTAGGAGTACCTCCTTACCTTACAGGGTTTTCTATCAGGCTGGCTGCAAAGAAAACGAGTTCTATGGGAGGATACCTATTCCACACCACTCATAAACGTTATTTATTTATTTATTTGGTACGAATTTATATGTAGTACGAGAGTATATTGGTTTTCAAACGGTAATATAGGCATTATAAGCATTGTTTCACTCACTAACTCATCACCATTCCTGACCTTTTTTTGCCACATTACCTGATCATCATTTCTGACTGTTTCTTCCTCTAATGTTCGTCCACCACATTGTCATCGATTGGGGAATCACTCTGGCCCTGAATTTCGTACCATGGCATGACATGGCTTTACTGGCCAGGTCACTGATAACAGGTGAATTGCTGAGAAAAGGTCATGCAGGGGGGGGGGAGGAGGTGATGCTGGGTAAGGCATTGTCCCTGCCTAGCATCTTGTAGAGGAAGGTGTCCCGCGTATACGTGCCAAAAATCACTTGCGAAAATTGAAAATTGTGCAAATTAGACACCTTGCAATGTTGCCGCATTAATTTACGTCTCTGGGATATGAGTGCACATCATGTGAGGACGTGAATTCACGTCTCCGGGACGGGGTGGGTTAAATAAGCTTATCAACAAAATACAAACAGAAGAAAAAAGAAAGAGAAACATGGATCAAATCAAAGAAATCATCAAAAAAGGAAAAAGTCTGAAACTGGTCCGAAATAAAATGGCACTTGGAAAGCAACAAATTACATCACTAAAAGACAAAAACGGTGAAGCCATTAAAGGCAGAGATATGATGCTGAAGCGAGTTGAAGAATTTTACAAAGAACTGTATGCATCAAAGACAATAGTATCAATAGCTAACTTTTCTGTTGACAAGTGAAATACATGAGATAACACCAGACGAAGTAAATATTTCTCTTAATAATATGAAAAGAGGGAAGGCTCCGGGAGAAGATGGAATAGTAGCTGATTTACTGTTGGATGCAGGAGCAGAAGTACATAATAGGCTTGCTCACTTATTTGCCCAATGTATAAAACAGAAGAATATTCCCAAAACATGGTGTAATGCAATTGTTATTCTACTTTATAAAAAAGGTGACTCAAAAGACCTTAGTAACTATCGACCCATTAGCTTGCTATCAGTCATTTACAAACTTTTCACTAAAGTCCTTACAAAACAGAATAGCTACAAATTTGGAGGAAAACCAACCTCGTGAACAGGCAGGATTCCGATGCGGGTATTCGACCACTGATCATCTGCACACAATAAATCAGCTAATTGAGAAAACTACAGCATATAGTAAACCACTGTGCTTAGGTTTTGTTGATTACGAAAAGGCTTTCGACTCAGTGGAGCACATAGCAATTATAAATTCATTGTGGGAACAAGGAGTGAATGAGAACATTGTAAAACTGCTCAAAAACATATATAAAGAGGGAACTGCTACAGTTACATTACACAAGGACTCAAAGAAAATTAAGATTGAGAAGGGCGTGCGTCAGGGGGATATAATTTCACCAAAGTTATTTACAGCATGCCTAGAAAGTATTTTCAGAAAGCTAGACTGGGAAAACAAGGGAGTAAATATAGATGGAGAAAAGCTAAACCATTTAAGATTTGCAGATGACATTGTCCTAATCTCAGAAAAAGCAGAGACGTTGCAAGAAATGTTAAATGACCTGAACAGAGAAAGTCTCAAAGTAGGGCTAAAGATGAACAGGAGTAAAACTAATGTTTAATCATCAAACATCAAAGAGCGTCATAAGAATAAGTGGAGAAATTCTTGAAGAAGTTGAGGAGTACAATTACCTGGGACAAATACTAAAATTAACGAAAGATAATGATAGCGAAATAAAAAGAC
This sequence comes from Coenobita brevimanus, assembly GCF_032717465.1. Classification (NCBI taxonomy): domain Eukaryota; kingdom Metazoa; phylum Arthropoda; class Malacostraca; order Decapoda; family Coenobitidae; genus Coenobita; species Coenobita brevimanus. The sequence continues at coordinate 18,497,457 of NC_137003.1, read as the reverse complement.
GCATTACAATTGGATGGAAAGCTTTCGGTAAACATAGAGACATTATGAAAAGTAGCTTGCCAGTTTGTATGAAACGAAAAATATATAACGAATTTATAATTCCATCTATGACGTACGGTTATGAGACTTGGAAACTGACAAAATCGATGGAAAATAAATTAATTCGTTCTCAGAGAGCAATGGAAAGGTCAGTGTTGGGAATATCTTTAAGAGACAGGAAAAGATCAACTTGGGTGAGAGAGCAGACTAAAGTCCAAGATATTATAGAAGTTATAAAAGAACAGAAATGGAGGTGGGCAAGTCATGTAGCAAGAACAAGGGATAATCGATGGAGCAAGAGGTTGACTGACTGGACACCAAGAGATGGTAAGCGTAGCAGAAAAAGGCCAGACAGGAGGTGGAGAGATGAGATAGAAAAAATTGCAGGGAAAACGTGGCAAAGATTGGCTCAGTCAAGGAATTCGTGGAGAAGGTTGGGAGAGGCCTCTGTTCAGCAGTGTACTTATAATGGCTGATGATGATGATGATGATGATGTATATATATATATATATATATATATATATATATATATATATATATATATATGTGTGTGTGTAACCCCTCCACAATATGTCTACCCCCGATGTATATATGTCCCCCCCTAATGCTTACATGCCCCCACTAAACTTGCTGACCTAGCACGCTTTCCCAGAGCCCAAGCCTGGGCGAAGGCGTTATTGCGTCAGTTCATAGCAGACACTCAAGTAGGGCAGACTATTTTGTTGTGAGCTCGTAATAAACTCCTTATCTAGCTGTTTGTACACGGAGTTTCTATCACCAAAGTATTGCAAGTTACATTTGGTAGCAGCGGTGTTTCGGACCTTCAGATTCTGCCCGCCTCCTACAATTTTTAGTGACACCACCAGATACACGACGTCTCGCATCTCACAGCCTCACCCCTCCTCAGTGCCTCTAGTGGTGTAATACCTGGCTGTGCTTTCCAGGTGTACAATTTCTCTCACCAGTGCTCACCTCTCCAACAACCCCACCCACACACCTTGTTCCTGGCCTCAAGCGTCACCATCGCCGTCCTACGCACCTGTTGCAACTGTTCCGAACTCATCATAAATCTTGCCCCCACGGTGCCACTTATCACTGTCTGCCCACTGTCTGCCCACTGCCATTCTCTGCATTTGCAACTCAACAGCTCTACACCTGCACTGTACCAACATCTGCCCTCACACCCCACCACCGGCCACGACACCGCCACACCCTGTCTTCACATGTGGTCTGAATTACGTGAGCCTCCTAGGACCGCCACTCCCTGCCAGTGACTCATCGCACCGTCTCTTCCCCTCTCCGCCCAGCTGTCTCTCCACCGCCGCCCCGCCCCGCCCCGCCCCGCCCCGCTCCGCCCCAACCCCGCTACGCCCAGCCACCCCTGCAAGTCATACATCTCGTCAATTCCGTCTCTACTGTGTAACTATAGTATACCTTCCCTTTCTATAGAGATTATCCTCGATTTTCTCTACAGATTGGATATTGTAAATATTCCATCTCATTTCCATTACCCCGTTTTCATCTTCACCTACGTTATTTATTATCCATCTCATCCTTCGCCTTTCATTTAAACCATCCATCTCTGCACCTTCATTCGTTTTCACACCTACTCGTGTATTCCATTCTCTCATTGTTATATTATACATTTCCACCTACATATCCATCTTCATCCTTCATCTCATCTTCCATTGCTGCATTAAATGTCATACTTTCCACGTCAACCACTTACCGCCAGCCCTCTCGACCCGGAAACATCACCTGATTATACACCGTCTGCCGACTCTAACACGATCACTCATTTACGAAGTGGCAAAGCATACCACCGCCCTGTATCTGACATTTCCGTTTCACTTCCCGCAGACCCACTTACTACCCGTCCTACACTCGTAAATCCAGATACCTCCTCCTCTCCCCCTACCTGTACACTCCCTTCTTCTTCCTCTACTCCTTCCCCTGTTGTTCACTCTCCTGCCTTCCTTCATACCCAGTCTTGCTCACCCTTCACTACCACTACCTTCTCTCTCTCCCACTCCTCTCCTACCGCCACTTCTGCACTTCCAGCCATGGCCAACCCTCCACAGTCTATCTATCTCGAAGATGCCAATCGTCCCAAATTTACCGACCAGGACCCAACTTGGTCTGTCTATGATTTCCTCAGAGAAGTCGAAACAGACATCCACAATAGGCAGATCACCGATGAATCGCTCAAAGTAGCCTATCTCATGGGTCACTTGCACCACGGCAAATCGGACATTGGATCCACGATCCGTGCAGGACATTTCGATAACATTCATACCTTTGCTGATTTTCGTACGGAACTCATCAGCCTTTGTTGCCAGCATTCAAATACCGCGTCTCTCATGGATTCATTAATCTCCTAAACCAACTAGATGAGGACTTGAGGGTCCCAGCACAACATGCCAAGCTCCGCGAAGCTGCCACCGCCATGAAAGCAACTAGTAGCGAGATGCTCCAATTACTGGTAGGCACGAAATGGTTAGAAGACAAAAATGGCATTCCAATGCTTTCACTCACCAACTTTGCTGACTTAATTGGTTATCTGAGATTCCTTCACTGGCTTACTCCTAAACAGCGAGAGCTAGCCTTGGAAATCGGTTTCAATCCAGGAGATAAAATTATTCAGGTCACTAAAGCCATTCATGAAAGAACAGGTTCGAACTACACACGTCAGGGCACCACCCAACCCTTGGCCTCCTCAGTCTGTCACACCTCCACTACCCCAGACCAATCTCGCTCCCGTCCCACCACACGCGGCAGACCTGCCACGCATCGTTCTCCTACCGCAGGTCGTGATCAATCTAGCACCCGACGGAACAGACAATCTTCGATTCTTTGCTGGCACTGTGGTCATCCTGGACATCGAGCATCCAGTTGCGACCGTGCATACAGACGTCCTCACTCCCAAACCAGACAGCGTACGCCCTCCCGCTCACAAATCGTCCAAAATGCAAATACCACAAATCCAGCACGACTCACACCACTGAGGAATGTCGTTACCTCAACCGCCAACAGTCAGGGGAAGCGCCGCGCCCGTATCAGCCCAATATCACGTAGAACCAGAAACCCAACTCCCCATCCGCCATGTAGGTCCCATAACATCCTCAGGTTTAGTCATTCTCGGATGCAGTCATGACATACCAACGTCATTCTTCTTGGACACAGAATCTATAGTAAATCTGATCTCCGACAAATCCTTACATCTTCTTCAACGACATCACAACCACGTCAGTTTCCTAGAACCACCAGACATTCGCCTATGTGGTGCCGAAGGCTCAGAGTTTAAGGTTAAGGGTAGAGTCACCCTAGAAGTCAAACTACACAGAGATTTGCCCCCTATCCCAATTGAATTTCATGTCACTAATGACTTGCAGTATCCCGCAGATGCCCTTATTGGTTTCTCCACCATGGCACAACACTCCATTGCATTATTACCTGCCTGTGGTAGTATAGACATTTCTGGATTCCCAGTTTACAGTATGGAATGTCCCCATCCTGTTCTTACGATCAAATCAGTCCTTCAGTTACCATTGTCCCGATCGCTACCAAAAAGTCCAGACCAGCACAAACCACCACTATCATCATCTGAGCATACAGAGATCATTCCTTTACTGACTGCGAGCAAGGACATAAATTCCTCAATGTCTACTGATACATCATCTCAGCCTTCGGAAATAGCTTTTACCTACTCTCCCGACAACACTATCGCTGACTCAGACATGTCTCAGTTACCTACCTCACACAGTGTGCATGATCTTCTCCAACACGCAGAGACGAAACGTGCAGTAACGAATACGTGCACAATTTTTTTACCACATGAGTTCACCAAAGTCTCTGTTTGTGTTGCCGGTGCAAAAGGAGACGTGTTGTGTTAATGGCTTGACTTATGAGTCAGCGTGGTGTACAGTCTTAGAGGATAGTTTATGCTACCTGTACTTGCTCAATGTCACAAATGCTCCACTAAAACTTAAAAGTGGTGTAAAGATTGGAGACTTCCTAGTATACCCAGCGACTGTAAAGGTGTGCCAGGATTCCTCAATTCCTACTATTCAGACTGATGATAGTACGCCAATCGGTGTATGTACTATTAACTCTACGGGATCTGCGCCGACATATTCACCCGATATGCTCTCACATCTCACTTGCACAGATTTCCCAGAAAATACGCCTCAACTCCTCGACCTTCTGAGCTCGTACAGAAACGTGGTTGCCTTACCCGGTAAACCGATGGGTAGAACAGACCTTGTCAAACATACGATTGAACTACTACCAGGAACTCAGTCGATTTACATACCAGCAGACAGATCAAATGGTACAGAACATGTTTGACCAAGACATTATTGAACCCTCTGTCAGTCCATGGAATAGCCCACTTTTCTTAGTACCAAAGAAGGATGGCAACTTTAGACCAGTAGTCGACTATCGTAAGGTCAATTCTGTCACTGTTCCAGACCGTTTCCCGTTACCCGTCCTCACTGATTTGCTAGAATCCCTTGGTGAAAATAACGTAGTCTTTTCATCTTTACACCTCCTCAGCGGGTACTGGCAGGTCGAAATGGAAGAATCCTCTCGTCCAGTTACAGCTTTCAGCACCCCTTCCGGACATTTTCAGTTTAAGAGACTCCCTTTTGGTCTGAGAAATGCTCCTTCCGTGCTCATGCAACTTATCCATTCAGTCTTCAGTGGTATGATGGGACACTCTCTTTTTGCTTACCTAGATGATACCATTGGTGTGAGTAAATCCATCCCTGACCATTTCACCAAGCTCCGGCAAGTCTTTGAACGCTTCAAGCTCGCAGGCCTGAAAATCAATCTCAGTAAATGTGACTTCCTGCAAAAGAAAATCAAATTCCTAGGCCATGTCGTAGATGCACAAGGCATTCATACTAATGAGGATAAAACTAAGGCGATTATTAACTTCCCAGAACCTACCACTACCGAAGCTGTACGAAGTTTCCTGGGCCTCAGTGGCTATTATCGTAGATTCATACAAGGCTACGCAAAGATCGCCGCTCCTCTGACCCACTTACTCAAGCAGAATGTGCCCTTTATTTGGACTAACAACCAGTCACAGGCTTTCCAAAAGCTAAAGAGAGCTCTTGTAAATGCCCCTGTTCTAGCGTTCCCTGATTATACCACACCCTTCCTTCTCTGCACAGACGCCTCAGGCACTGGACTGGGTGCCGTTTTGATGCAACTCGATGAAGCATCAAGGAAGCGCGTAATAGTGTATGCTAGTCGCACCCTTACAACCGCTGAACGTAACTACAGTGTCACAGATCTCGAAGCACTAGCGGTAGTCTGGTCTTTGAAACATTTCAGAGATATAGTCTATGGTTATCCAGTGCATATCCAAACAGACCACCTTCCACTATGTGATTTGTTCAAGAACCGCAATCTAACAGGTAGGCTAGCTAGATGGTCCATCATCATCCAGGACTTTAATCCCACTTTTCAATATGTACCAGGCAAGTTGAATGTAGTCGCAGACGCACTCTCACGTCACGTAGCAGCAGCTATAACATCACTGCAGCCCGAAGTAACTGAAAACACTACACTAATGTCAGAAGTTGTTCGAAACTTTCAGCGCCAAGACCCCATATGGTCCAAAGTCATTTATTTCCTAGAATCTGGCGATGCCTCGACCTTACCTACTCTGCCAGTATCACTAGTTCATGCTAGATGATGATCTCTTGTACAGGAAAACACTACTAACAGGCAAAGACATGCCCAATCGCAAAGTACGCCAACTTGTTGTCCCCACTGCTCTGATACCAAAGATTCTTCACATTGTTCATAATACCCCTCAGGCTTCCCATCCAGGTAAAGACCAATGCTTGCACCAAGCATGTCTCAAATACTATTGGCCAACCATGCGCCGCGATATCAATGCCCACTGTGACTCTTGCCTCTCCTGCCACCGCCACAAAGGATCAACCGGCTTACCTGACCCTCTCTTACAATACCCAATCCCGTCACGACCATGGGAAACTGTCTCAATCGATCTCTTAAAACTACCTCTCACGGAATCTGGCGCTGAGTACTTGTTCGTAGCGGTCGACCACTTCTCCCGCTACTGTGTCCTCGTACCCCTCTCCGACAAGACCGCGAAGAGCGTTGCACGTGCCTTTGTAGATCACGTAATTTGCCCGTTCAGTACCCTTCATACCATTCTTACTGACAACGGTACAGAGTTCAACAATAGCCTTCTAGATGAGATCTTTCACCGCTTTCATATCAGTAAGTGCAATGTCATGCCTAACCATCCGGCTTCCAATGGCCTTGTAGAACGCCACAACCGAAAAATCTTAGAGTGCCTCAGACATCTAGGCTCCCATAGTTCATCCTGGGATGACTGGATTCCCCAAGTGGCATCCTCAATCAATAGCTCCATCAATGCATCCATTGCTGAATCTCCCTTCTTCGTCCTCTTTGGTTTTGACAAGAACCTCCCATACTCTCTCTTATCCTCAAAGCCAGAACCCATCTACAACATGGATGATTATGTTAAACTAAAATTGGCCAACTTCCAGACAATCCACCAGTATGTCCAATCCACTTTGGCTTCCTCTCAGGAGGACATGCTGCAGCGCCAACATAAATCCACCTCTCCTATCACTATCAATGTAGGTGATCTTGTCTTTGCTCATTCTCATAGGCGTTCCTCTAAGTTGGATGACAAATTTACAGGGCCCTACCGCGTCCTCACTCAACAAGGCAACAAATTTCACCTCCAGGACCTGTGCACTGAGGACACCAGATGGGTCCAAGTCGATGACTTAAAGTGAGCACTCCGAGGCCTCGTGTTGGGAGAGTCACTTACACAAACTCCTGACCCCCTTTTCCCTCCACACATCCCTCAATCTACTCTGTCTCCACCTATCCCTCAGTCTCCTTCATCTCCACCTCCACCTACTCATTCATCAACCACTCACTATCGGTCCAAACTGCGCTCTGCCTATCAACCTCTTCAAGACCTCCCCCATCAACTCTACCCTGATTTTCTAGGTACGATATTAGCAATCTCCCTGCTGGCAGTGCTGACCCTCCTGGGGTCTGGGTCAGGTCAGGACGATGGTGGAGTACGTCCCGGGGCCTTGGTCGGCTCAGGAGGCGAGGTCTTCTTGCGCTATGATCTTGCGCCCCTGGCCGACGTAGCCATTGCCCTACATGCCTACGTGCACCAGCTCCACGGAATCAGGAACCATCTAACGGCCATCATGGGGACACAGAACCCAAATGAGTATCTCTATAACCATTTCCTACCACTCTCCTGGCAATTGCAATACATAAGAAACAGATTCAATGAGCTCAATGACACATTTTCCATTCAGACACCCGTTGGTCGTTCTTGTGTGAAACAAGGTCTCTTCGACTTCGGCGGTGAGATTCTAAGTGGCTTGTGTGGCGTTGCTATAGCCCGTGACATTTCTGGCTTCAAATCTGATCTCACTCATTTAGCTTCAGCTCTAGAATCCCAATGCCGAGTCATTAAAATCCAACACACTACGTTACAGAAGCTGACGACCCACCTAAATGAAGTCACGTCCACTCTAAACAACTTCACCGATATCTTACAACGCCACCTTTCAGATCTCAACGTTATCTCTCAGTTCTCCTACCTCGAACTCAACATGGATACTCTCCAACTGGCCATTGACTCTCTCCTGTCTCAAGTCTCTTCCTTGCTTCGTATCCTGGTCGATGCTATAAATGGACGTGTCACTGCCGACTTAGTACCTGTCTCAGCTCTCCGTTCTGTCCTAGAATGTGCTTACACCACCTTCGGTCTATCCCCAGTCCTCCCTTACTCCTCCCTCGAATATTATTATCCTGTTCTCGAAGCCAATCTTCTCACCACATACGTTGTCGTCCATATTCCTCTCCGTTTTGCCATAACCTTTACCCTTTTCCACATCATTCCCTTCCCTTTCCGCCTCAACAACTCCTTGTTACAAGTATCTGTTCCTTCAGAATATTTCCTTCTCTCCCATGATCATCTTTCAGTTGCCTTCCTTTCTTACACAGACCTCCAGAAATGTTCCTCCCTTACTCCGACCTCTCGTCTCTGTGCTGCCCACCTTTTCGCTATCTTCCCTAGCAGTGCTACACCCTGTGAGTCTGCTTTGGTTCGCAACCATTCCATCTACTCGGCCTGTTCTTTTGTACCAGCTCCTGAACTCCCGGTCCACCATGCTCACCTCCACCATGTCCAGTACTTCTTCTTTGCTGTTCCCATCTCTGTCACAGTCATGTGTCCTGGTTCTTCGGTTCGATCCGTCCCTGCTAGTGGTCTCTACAAAGCACCAGACCATTGTACCATCAAATCAGAGTCCGTCATCACTTACGCCACTCGCTATCACCAAGCTGTCGTAAACACTCCTATGACATCTTTCAACCAATCGACATGCCTTCAATCTTACCATCTGCCAACATTACCATCACCTCCCCTAACTTGCGCATGCTAACATTCCTCAATGAGAGTGATTTCATTATGGATCAATTTTCTCTGGCCTTCAGCCGTTCCTGGGTTCATCCAACAGTTGTGTTTCCCCCTGTGGTTATCGCTTTCATAGGTTTTCTACTCATCATATGTGCAGTGCATTGTTGTGTCAGAAAAATGGAACGTCGACTCCAGGAAATCAGAGTCGCTACAGGCATAGTACGCCCTACACACGACGTAGAAACTCCCTGTACTTAGTGCCCTCACATTCCGTGATTACCAATGCCATCTGACAATTTACCAAACTGTGAACAGAACTCTGCCTACTAGAAAATGATGGTATTTCTTTAATGCCTTACTGAGTGACAGTGTATCCTACAGAAAATACAAAAAAAAAAAAAAAGAACGAAGAACAACAATAGAACTCTCATATCTACTCCTTGTTTATCATGTATCAAACTATTATTGTATAATCCTCATTATATCCATGTATACCTTCGACCCTTACTGGACACATACCTATTAATATTTGTATATCTTATCTGTATATATCCTTCTACTTCCCTCCTCTCAACATGGCCATGTCTTCCTTACTGCCCCTGTATCATACTTATCCCTTGTACAAACCTCCCCAACCTTGCCTTACTACTATAATCAAACACCATTTAACTCCTGGTGTCAGGAGCCACCATCTCAGCTACCGGGGGAATAGTGTACCCCCTCCACAATATGTCTACCCCCGATGTATATATGTCCCCCCCCCAATGCATACATGCCCCCACTAAACTTGCTGACCTAGCACGCTTTCCCAGAGCCCAAGCCTGGCCGAAGGCGTTATTGCGTCAGTTCATAGCAGACACTCAAGTAGGGCAGACTACTTTGTTGTGAGCTCGTAATAAACTCCTTATCTAGCTGTTCGTACACGTAGTTTCTATCACCAAAGTATTGCAAGTTACATATATATATATATATATATATATATATATATATATATATATATATATATATATATATATATATATATATATGAATAGGCTGTAAGGTAGATAAGAGGAACAGAAATCAAAATTTCATACTACTACATAAAAAAACATTATCATCTCTGTATCATCTTTATTTGTAATAATGCATACATCCTAAATGTAATGATGACTGTTGGCTAACTTTTCACATCAACATCGGGTCCAACCTCGCTCTTTCTCAATCACTGCTTGCAACCTGTCATGCATGGAGCTTACAAGGCCACGGATGAAGTCGTGTTTGCGTCGGTAAAGTTCCCACTGGGTGATTACGTGGCTGAGCAGTCCATTTTTTGTCCTCTGGTCTCCTGGCTGCCAGGTATTAACCATTTCAGTCCAAATATGTTCTATTACATTTACATCGGCCCCCTTGCCAGGCCAGTCTAAGAGCTGAAGTGTGTCCTGTCTCTGAAACCACTGCTGTATTGCACGTGCAGTTTGGATGGGGCACCAGTCATGCATGAAAATAACAGGTCCATCTGGGAATGGGAAACTCTTTCCCCGTAATGATGGCAGGAAACGTTTCTCCAGAATATGAACGTGATGGTCAGCAGTAAAACGCCCCTGGTGCTGAACATGTCACCCAGGCCATGTAGAGTCAGGTATCCCCCAGATGTTACAGGTAACGTGACCCGATCGTGCCTCCTCACAAGTGTTGACCCTCTCGTATCTGCATGTGAAATATATATATCTACTTTTTTTTTTTTATTGTTGCAGCCATTTGACAGAATACTAGTTGATAGCATGTCCCCCTATCTAACCTTATATTATTTAGAATTGATTCATCAAAATTTTTTTGGTGCTAATGTCTTTGTGCAAAGAAAACAGAGGCAAAGAGTAGAATTATGTATTTTTCCAGGACAATCTGAACAGGATAATACCAATATAAGGGATCCTGATTCTTCTAGATGCTGGACCATATTTTCTTTAAAAGACTGGAGATGAAGGACGGAGGGGTTTGCAGACTGCAGAAGACAGTTTTATAATTGACCAGTTCTGTACATGAAGGTCTGAATATCGGTTAACTGTTGTAACAGAGGTGGACAGAAAACAGATGACTGCAACAAAGACAGAGGCTGGAGGGGGGCAATAAGAGCAGGGAATTTTATCAGCAATAAAAATGGTATTATCATATACCTGGTGTTGTTTTTTCTCCAGCAGCGAACCCTGCCATGTGAGGTGGAGGAGAAACACTTCTCATCCGTGAAGATGACGCGTGACCAAAAGTCTAGGTTTTCCTAGGAGCAGCATTGAGCAAAGGCTCACCTCCCCTCTCTGTGCTGTTGTGCCAGGCATTTCTTCATTGCTGGATTTCTATGGTGTATGCTTGGGTCATGCAGCCTTCGCATGACAGTCAGTGCAGACACCTCTAATTGATGACTGTCCCTTATGGTCACCACGTTCGTAAGAGCTGTTGCCTCTGCTGCTGCGACTATAGCAGCATATTCAGCCCAGGTGGTTCTTTGAGGGGCTCCCGTCCTTTTTAACAAGTGTTCGCTATTACTAAATATGGCACTAATAAAAAACGCCGGAAGTTGAGTTTGGGAACATTATGTATACTTGTGTTAAACTAAATTATTTGATATGTAAATATTGTTACAAGGGCAACACAGTTGTACTAAACAATCTATCTATCTATCTATAGCCCGACGCCCTAATCCCGCAAAAGGTGGCCACAGACAAAACGCCTCCAAGTCACTCTGTCACCCACCATTTAACTACCCTCCCCCTAACTCACCCGTCCCTCCCTCATATACCTCTCAACTCCATCCCTCCACCTCATCATCGGTCTACCCCTCCCTCTCCCTCCCTCCACCTCGCCTACATATACCCTATTAGTCAGTCTTTCATTCTCCATTCTCTCCACATGTCCAAACCACCTCAGTGTATTTCTCCTAATCTTCTCAACCACATCCACATCTACCCCACAACGTTCCTTCACTTCTTCATTCGTCAACCTGTCCCTCCACGTCACTCCACATGCTCCTCTCAAGTAACTCATTTCCACTGCTCTCACTCTTGACTTGTTCCCCTCTTGCAAGGTCCACGCCTCGCTTCCATACGTCAGGGTAGGGATCACAATACCATCATGCAGTGACTTCTTAACTTCCATACTCACCTCCCTATTTCTCATCACTGCTTTCAGTGTACCAACAACCTTCCTTCCCTGCTGTACCCTCTCATGTACTTCATCCCCCAAAGTTCCATCCTTACTCATCACACTACCCAAGTACTTGAATGCACTCACATTCTCCATATCCTCACCATCCAACATCACTGCACACTCTGTGATTTCATTCCTCTCAAACACCATATCTTTACTTTTGTTTACATTAACTTTCAGCTTCCTCCTCCTACACACTGTCCCAAATTCATTCACCAAACCTTGCAACTCCCATTCATCTTCACTCAACAATACTGTATCATCAGCAAACAGCAACACCGGAAGCTTCCAAATCTCACCCTCATTCATTAGGGCCACCCCTACATCCACTGCCCTACCTTGCACCTCCTTTACAACCCCATCCATATATATATTAAACAGCCATGGAGACATCACACACCCCTGTTTCAGTCCCACATTGAGATAAAAGAACTCACTCAGCTCACCATCCACTCGCACCGTAGCCCTAGCTCCCTCGTACATACTCTTCACAGCACTCAACAATTTCCCCTCCACTCCATATATTCTTAATACCTTCTACATACCTTGCCTATCTATTCTGTCATAAGCTTTCTCCAAGTCCATGAAGGCAGCATACACTTTCCTTCCCTTCTCTAGATACTACTCCACTAAACATCTCAAAACAAATATCTGATCTGCACACCCTTTTCCCTTCCTAAATCCCCCTTGTTCTTCTCCAACTAGCTCCTCTGTCATATGCCTAACCCTATCAATGAGTATTCTACCATATATTTTACCAGTCACACTAAGAAGGCAAATACCCCTATGGTTACCACATACTTCTCTTTCCCCTTTTCCTTTGTACAGAGGAACAATTATTCCTGATTTCCAGTCCTCTGGAACCCTTCTCTCTTCCCAAGCCAATCTACACAACTTCCATATCCACTCCACAACAATCTCACCCCCATACATAAGCATTTCACCACACACTCCATCAATTCCTGGGGTCTTCTTCATCGCTTCCACTACTTCCGCCCTACTGATCTCTTCCTCCCTCCTCTCATCTCTTCTTCTCCCAGCCATTCCCCAACCACTTATACTCACACTGCTCTCACTCTCTACATTCAACAAATCCTCAAACTGCTCCTTCCATCTCCTTAATTTCTCTCTCTTCTCCACCAACAATCTATTATTCCTATCTTTCACTCCCCTACTATTTCCCCTTTCACATTGCCTTACTTTCTTTACCTCCTTCCAAAACAATTTCTTACTCTCCCTCCATTTCACACTCAGATTCCTCCCAAACTCTTCATCCACTTTCTTCTTACACTCCTTCACCAGTCTCTTAACCTCCCTTCTCCTGCTCACATATACCTCTCTCTTCTCTCTCTCATCTTCTCCCCTACCTCTACTCGCCAACCATTCACCATATGCCTTCTTCTTTTGTTCCACAGCTCGTTTCACCTCATCATTCCACCATGCTGTCCCTTGCACACCCTTGCATCTCCTTCTCACTCCACAAACTGCCTCACACACTGCGCCTATCTCTTCCGTGAATATCTTACATACTTCTTCCACCCCTTCCATCTGCTCTAGCTCATACCTTCCCAATCTTTCTTCCACTATGCTCTTATACTCTGTCGTTTTCTCACTATCTTGCAATTTCTCCACTCTTCTCACAGGAGCTGCTTCCTCCTGTCTTCCCCTTCGTCTCCTCAACCACTGTCTTTGCAGCTCTACCTTGGCCATCACTAAGTGATGGTCCGAGACTCCATTCTCCCACCCTCTCCACACTCTTGCATCCAACACTTGTCTTCTCATTCGCTCATCCACACACACGTAGTCTATCATTGCCTTTCGTTCAACAAGTTCACCATCCATCCTCCTCATTACTCTCTATGTATACCGGTGGATCATCTTATGACGAAAGTTGGTGTTGACTATTGCCAACCCCTTACAAGCACAGATGTCCACCAAAGCACTACCATTCCCATCTACTTCAGCTGGCACACCCCACTGACCAACCACTCCATCCACTCGTGCATTCCCAACTTTGCCATTCATGTCTCCAATCAACAGCAAACTGCTGCCTATAAAGCTAGTGACGTAGCGAAGCTAAATGCAGCTCAAGGCCAGATATCCTAGTTTTACCCCATCACTGCATGGGACAGAGCTGCAGAGGCGATTGCTTGCCTGCGGTTCATGGCTCAGTTCGTCCAGACAAACCAGGGTAACTCAACAACAACAACACCAGCTACATAAAGAGACGGGAAATGAAGTTTCGTTCTTTGAATAATTAGGACTGATTTGTATGTGAACGTCATAAGTCAAAACCCTGTCACTTCCTTCCAGAGAAACGTAAACACAAATATCCATTCCACTGAGATGCCTGGACACAATGCTTTTGAAATAATGGGGCACAATGCATTGGAAAAAGACATGCTAAGACATTTCAACAAATAACCAGTCGTATACTAGAAAGGCAGATTACCAGTTAACTGTCGCATTACAAATTTGGTGAGAGGGTGTGGCAAGGCTGATCCCTCTTTTCTGTCATAATGGAGGAGAGATGCAAGCAGAGAATTCAGAGGAACAGTGGTGTGTGTGTGTGTGTGTGTGTGTGTGTGTGTTTGTGTGGAGAGAGAGAGAGAGAGAGAGAGAGAGAGAGAGAGGCCGAAGGGAGTCGGCAGAGTTAAGATGAAAGATTATAAATCAGCCCACTATGTATTAAACCTGGAAAGTGTGTGTAATCCGCATACCTTGGTCTGACATGAATCTGACATGGAAAACCTTCATATCACAAAACAAAGCCTTAGAGAATAAGTACACTATGCATCAAAATCATAATTATAGATCATTTTCATCAAGAAGCAAAAATATTTTCAAAGATCATATGAATACCAGAGACAGTTAATTACTTCAGCTCAATGCCCATCCCACCCTTGCAATTTCATTTTGCATCACCTCCATAAAAAAATAAACAAACGAACAACTGCCCAACACAACATAGAGCATCTTGGCATCATAGCCCCTCTCCATCCCACAATACAAATCACAGATCGCCCAACACTTTAAATCACAGACACATAGAGTGCATAAACACCTAGTTGTTAGCCACCATAGCCATCCAATCCCTTCAGCCAAACAACATCCTTCGTGAACCACCACCAGACATTCACGCCTCAGAAAGTTCCCTACCCAAAGAGACGCGAGCACACCTATACTCAGTATCTTTTTTTTTTATTTGAGGCGAAAATGCACTTGACAGGTTGGTGATGATTGGCTGAATGCAACATGTTCTAATTTCATCCTTGTATTTCAAATAATTACCAGGTAATGTCATGTTACTTGGTAATTATTTGAAATACAATTATGTTATTCGGACATGTCGCATTCAGCCAGTCATCACCAACCTGTCAAGTGCATCTTCGACTTAATAAAAAGAAGCTGAGTATAGTCAGACTGCAATGTGGTCACCACCGTTCCTTTCTACGGTACCGACACAAAATACAACTCACAAACAAGTTGCTTTGCCCACACTGCAAGGCAGCCCCCCACACCGCAGCACATTTATTCACCACATGCACAACACTATAGCAACGCAGTCTTTCACTATAACCTCAACCAAAGACTTATGGATGCGACCGGTAGAAGCTTCTGATTTCCACTGGGATCGCAACGAGATGAATCAAGGGTTGCAGCAACAACGACATCCAAACATCCGCCCACTTGCAAACTCGAATTAACTTTTCCACCACCTTATCAAGATCCATTCTCTCTTCATGACAGTGCCAACTATACAGTATACTTGTATGTTATCAACAAGTTTCCTCACACCAACAATTTCTCAATTCATAATATTCATTATTCAACTCACTTTACGCACACCACACACATTCCAAAACAGTCCCATTTCCAATGCCCTTAATCTATAATATTCGCCTTTATGCCATACAAAGAGATTCAAGAAATTACACTCACACCCAGACACACACACACACACACACACACACATACACATACAAACTCTCCCATCCCCACATCCCCACACCCACAACGCCACCCCCACACCTCCACACCCACTCCCATACTCCTACACTCCCACACCCACACACCCACACCCACACCCACACCCACACCCCCATATCCCCAATACCACACCCAGTGTGGACAATGTCATAAAGACAATGTCATAAAGACTTTGTAGTTACTTGTAGAGAAGTATATTTTAGACTTGTGGTCGAGCGGCTTTTATATCTTGTAGTAGCTTCCCCACCAGATGTCATGTAGTGACGGGAGAGGTAAAGAATAGTATGGGACTATTTTTATTTGTCTTGGAAATATTAAACAGGTCTCTCACACGGAAAGAGTATAAGTCCCGGGTAGTTACCTCCCTGTCTCACTATCTCTCTCTCTCTCTCTGTTCTAAGGCTAATCTCCCTCTCGACCTCTCTCTAGGGTCGCTTGTCTCCTTCTAAACTCTCTTTCCTAAAATCTGGTGTAGCAGGGGTGTGTCACGTGTGTTCCTCATGGATGGAAAGCTTAAGGAGCCTGTGTGTGAGTATGTGTGTATATGTGTGTGTGGTTACCAGATCTTTGTTCACGAGAGGACTGCTGACAGCTAACTACATCATCTCCTTACTGGCCGCTGTCGTCAGCTTTCCTCAGTGTTAAGAGTGTGTAAGCATGTTTAGCACTGCTCGATTCTCGCAGACACAACACCTTCTCATCATCTGACTCCCTGCTTCTATCTGTCTCTCTATCTATCTATTTATCTATCTATCTATTATGTAGTCCTACATTTGCTCGGCCGCGCGAAAATGGCGTACCATCGACATTTAATAGTTATAACATATTAATACATACTACATACACATTATAATGAACTTATAAGCTAATTAAGTGAAATACATAATATTGTAAAGTAACATAATTGTATGAATATGTGTATACATATAATATTCATAGTAAATAGTGATTATTCAGTAATATTACATTTTAAACAAGTTGTATACATATTTGAATAAATGCAATGGTTGTTGTATAACACTTTGTAAGACGTGCATGTACAACAGACGTACGCATATAATTGTGCAATGGTAATACTGCTAGGTTATACATTACATATTTGAGGTATCACCTTAGTAATGTCTAATATTTCACCTAACTTGTATGATGATACTGGTAATACAGAATTGTGCTATAATTGTATGACTTATAATATTGTACTAACATTGTGGTACTACATAATTGTAACATTTTATGAATTGTTACAAAATATTGTGTTAATGCATAATTGTGTTGGCCTTATAATTGTAATTACATTTGTTAATGCAACTCTTACGTAAGTGTCTTGGCCTTATAATTGTAGTTAAAGTTACATAAAAGTTACATCTTGTTAATGCAACTGTTACTTAATTGGCAAAGTGTAACATAATGCAATCGTTTGTCGTTACATAATTGTTACATATCGTTTGTAGGTACATAATTGTAGTTAGTGTAACATAATGCAATCGTTTGTCGTTACATAATTGTTACATATCGTTTGTAGGTACATAATTGTAGTTAGTGTAACATAATGCAATCGTTTGTCGTTACATAATTGTTACATATCGTTTGTAGTTACAAAATTGTAGTTAAAGTTACATAAAAGTTACATCTTGTTAATGCAACTGTCACAGAAATGGTACATATTGTTTGTAGTTACATAATTGTAATAACTGCAGTCCTAACATATGCTGCGGTCGATGATAGTGATGATGTGTCATGCCACATGTTTGTGGAGACACAATTTGTTTTTTTGTTTGTAGTTTATGTGGTATTTTGGCATATGTAGTAACACACTTATTTTCATTTGTTTGTTATGTTACTCTATTTCTCTTTTTTCTTTCTTGCTTTTCTTTCTTTTTCTTTTTTTTTTTTTTTTTTGTATGTATTGATTTTCTATAGTTTGTTTCTCTTTGCTTGTGTACACTTTTTTCCATGTTGTTCATGGTTACATAATTACTGACTAATTTTCTTGGGATACTTTTTCAAAGTGTAGTTTATATTCACAGAGTATAAAATGATATTATATAGTCCCATATTTTGTTATTTCATATAAAAAAAAATATATATATACACTATATACAGTATTAACTATACACACTGACTTGTTGTTCACCTGTACCTATCGTGAGTAATATGTGTGTCAGCACTGTGTGGAAATCATTGTCTTCACGATTGTGTTGAAGATGTTCACTCTTGCTAACGGCATTTGTGTTGGCCATTTTTTTTTTCTTCTCTAGTTTACCTTGTAACTTAATTTGTCTGTTTCCACTAGGTAGCTTTAATTAATAAATGTTGAATACAGTTCTTTTAATTGCTCACTGAGTAACTGTGATGGTATATTTTCTTTATCACTTGTAGATGTACTAATGTATAGTTGTATATATGAAACACGTATTTTATGTAGGTATAAATGGTAACACTCTTTAGCAGTAAATAAATGTTATAATAGATGAATGAATATATACAGTGTAGAATATTTATTGTTGGTGCAAGTATATAATGATTGAATTATGAAGATAATTGAAGTAGGTATGTGTATTTAAGCTGTAACTATACAACACGTTTTATATGTTTGTGCAGAAGCTTATTGTCTATCACTGTGTATTGTATGAATGAAGTAACTATGTAACTCACTATTTTATACCGTGGTGGGAATGGTGTGAGTGGTGGTGCAGGTGGTGTGTTGACTGACGTGGCGTCTGTTCAGCAAGCACGCATGATGACGTCAACTTCCCACACTGGTAGCTGTGGTGAGTGAATGAGTAGCGATGAGTAACTTGAGTGAAGATGAGTGAGTAAGATGAGTTGTGAGTCGTGTCTCACTCTTCCTTTGTTTGTTCCGTTTTTCTATGTCGATGTTTTCTCGGTCCTTTTCTCTAGTGATTTACTCGTTGTGGGATGAAGACTGCCGCTACTTGTAGGTGCGTGTAGAAGATTATACAGACGACGTAGAGTTGTTAATTGTAGTTGATTGTAGATGGCTGTAGTTCGCTGATTCGTCGTAGACTTGTAGACTATTTGCACTGTAGGCTGTATTTTGTAGGATTCAATGTAGAACTGAAGCTAATCTTGTAGTCTCGGTTGCTTTTGTAGAAATTTGCTTTTAATTCGGAGACGATGTCCGCAGATTTGCTGGTTTGTCGTTAAGCTACTTGCAAGGCGTCGTGTGATCTCTTAACCTCTGCATCAGCATGATGATCTAGGAGACGGAGGGGGCTGGATGGAGAGAATACTGTCAGGAGCTGATGTTGTTGGTTGTTTTCAATCTTGATATTTTGTAGGAATTTAATGTTGATTCGTAGATGAGGTTCGTATACGTTCGCTGCTACCAAATGTCATAAATGACATTTGGCTTGGGAATATTACCAAGTCTTGCACACAGAGCGGAACATAAAGTCCCGGGCAGCTACACCCCTGTCTCGCTATCTCTCTCTCTCTCTCTCTCTGTTCTAAGGCTAATCTCCGTCTCGGCCTCTCTCTAGGGTCGCTTGTCTCCTTCTAAACTCTCTTTCCTAAAATCTGGTGTAACAGGGGTGTGTCACGTGTGTTCCTCATGGATGGAAAGCTTAAGGAGCCTGTGTGTGAGTATGTGTGTATATGTGTGTGTGGTTACCAGTTCTTTGTTCACGAGAGGACTGCTGACAGCTAACTGCATCATCTCCTTACTGGCCGCTGTCGTCAGCTTTCCTCAGTGTTAAGAGTGTGTAAGCATGTTTAGCACTGCTCGATTCTCGCAGACACAACACCTTCTCATCATCTGACTCCCTGCTTCTATCTGTCTCTCTATCTATCTATTTATCTATCTATCTATTATGTAGTCCTACACCCACACCTCCACACCCACTCCCATACTCCTACACTCCCACACCCACACACCCACACCCACACCCACACCCACACCTACACCCCCATATCCCCAATACCACACCCAGTGTGGACAATGCATCACTGAACCGAAATCTGATATTTCGTGAAACACCAAGACAAAGTTCAGCAAACATTGGCTGGGAAAGTATCACGGAACATTATACATTGCAGGTAAGTCATGAATTTACTAGGCATAATGAATACTCAGGTGTGAGGTGTGTGAACGTGCAAAAAGCAACAAAGGAAGAGACGCAAACATCGGCCACCGTGCGTGGCGCCGCCCACTGACTCTTGCAGCCACTAGTAATTGTGGATTTAGTGTAGGGGTTACCTGGCCATGGAAATACTGCATAATAATTTTTACTATTTTTACACCCGTTGCAGATTATTTCCAATAGTCACCCACACCACGTCAAAAAGTAAAATGGGAACGTTGATTATATACTCAGGCTGTAATTTGCCACCCTCCCAGAAACTCATGCTCGAAAAGGTTGCAACCCACTCGCACCCTCTGCCCCCTTCCTACGCTACTGTATATACTGTAGTTATTTTCACTGAAATCTTCCATAGAAGCCGAAAACTACTTTTAGTTTCTATTAGCACTGGATTATACTGGGGAGCCATTGTTCTCAATTATTTATTATTAGTATAACACTACTGTAATACAAAAGACTTTATGACTTACATTGGTCCTGAAGGTTGCCACTTTCCTCCCATCTTCACACTCAGACATCCATTTACAAAGTCTAATATCTCTACCTCTCAACTCAGTCCAGCCATCTCCAAAAATCAAGATCTATCTACAATCAGTGAATGGGGACAAAACAACCTTGTCTCTTTTAATGCTAGTAAAACTAAATATATACAGTTTACTAATAGACAGATATTGCCAGATTCGTACATTACCTTCAGTGCTACTAATATTCCCTTCTCCAAAAATATTGAAATTCTTGGTGTCTCACTTAACAGTGCCCTCAGCTGGACCTCTCATGTCAGATCACTTGCTAAAACCGCCTCAAAGAAACTTGGATTATTGTCCAGAGTCCGTAACTTCTTCGCCGATGAGCAGTTAGCTATAATTTACCCTTGTGGAATGGTTGTGGAGAGGTTGCATTAATACAACTAGACAAAATTCAGAATAAAGCTGTTAGAATTATTAACAACCCTGCCATTACATATAAACTACCTCCCCTGCAAGTAAGAAGGAATGTTGCCTCCCTTGCATTATTTTACAGATATTTTTTTGGCAAATGCTCAGACGAAGTTGCGTTCATGGTGCCACCTCTCCATGCTTTCCCTCGTGCTACACGGGCATCTGGTAGCGCTCATGACTGGAATGTCACTCAACCATATTGCAGAACTTCTGCCTATCAGAATTCTTTCATTACCCGAACTGCATCTCTCTGGAACTCGCTTCCCCAGAGTTGTTTTCCTCCAAATTTCAACCTACAACTGTTCAAGTCTAACTGTTACAGATATTTTATGAACAGAGGACACCAGTAATCTGGTGTATGGATTATTTTTTTTTTCCCCATTTGCTTTTCCTTCCTCCGTTCTGTTATTTAAAAAAAAAAAAAAATCTTTATCCATTTCATCACAGTGTTTGTAGTTAGTCAAGTTAATGCGCTATTGCCCTGATGGAAAAGCCATTATCACATAGAGCGATAAAGTGACCTCTAAGCACTAATTTGTAGTCTCGCCGATTCATGTCAAATAAATGGGGCATGTGAAAGTACTGATTTTGCCTTAGAGCAGAGGATAGCCAAAATACCTCGGCTGAACCCCCCCCCCCATCCACACCCCAGAGAGAGAGAGAGAGAGAGAGAGAGACCGACGGTTATGTAGGGGTAACATGTAAGCTACGTCATCTTAAAACATGTGATTTCCATTATTACTTAGACTCCACCAATCGTCTTCATCTAGTTTTGAGTATGAACATGAGTTTTAGCCGTTCAGATATTTCGTATATGTTCGAATATCTTGACTGCATACAAATGATTTTTGGCTGCTTGGAGTTTCTTGGAAGTGGTAGAACTGTTCATAGACATTGAGCTAAGATGGTTAGCTGAAATACTGCCCGTGTCTAGGGAGTAAGACACGTGATAACTCACTAGCTCGCATAATTACATTGATTCATAGCCGACCTTCTAATAGTCTATAATGTGCTTTTCTGCTATTTATTATTGTATTATATTTTCTGAGGCAGGCGAATATAAACATACTTTCATCATTTAATCAGCAGTAAGATCGAATGATAGGCTATCTACGAGTATGAAAATAACATTTTCATAATTATCATTTAACAGTTGGTGAGCGAATGACACTGCTTCGGTACTAGCTAAATTCCGAATGCTTATGGAAGGTTCGAAGCTGTAACCTGTCGCCCGGGAAGGAGGGGCCGGGACTAGCGCCTTCCACACTGGGTGTAGTACGAACTTCTGAACGGACCTGTACCTGCCCATTTCTTGCCTTGAATCCTGCACGACGACCTATCTGAAAAGTGGACGTACTGGACCTGGCATAGGACTCCAACTCTAGAGCCCTGGCTAGTGCTTCTTGCATGCTCCTGGGTTGTGCCTGCTTCACTTGCACTTTCGACTCTGCACTGTCAAGAGCATCGATGAACTGGTCCCTCAGAAGAATAGCCAACAGGTTAGGTGCTGCTCCAAGGTATGCCTTGTATGCCATACTCTCCAGGTCATGAGCAAGTTGTTATAGGGATTTGCCTCGAGCCCGTACATGGCTCCGGAATCTTGCTCTGTAAACCTCAGTCTGGTACATGGTCCCGTATCTGCGCTCCAGTACTTCTACTAAGGACTGATAACGTTCCTCTCCTCTACTGACATATGGCCCAGAATTTCCATTGCGGCACTCTTAAGGCTAGTAGCAAGCTGAACTGCCCTCTGCCTATCATCCCAACCATTCTGATCAGCAAGTAACTCAGACTGTGCACGGTAAGGTGCCCAAGATACTCTACCTCAGATTCCTGAGGTTTCTTTTTAATTGGACCCCCCTTATAGCCATGCACTTCACATGTTTGGGGCCTAAAACCTGGGGCATAAATTTCTGCATTCTGATTATTCAACCCTGTAATTCTACCTTTAGATGCTTGGGATTCGTCAAGATCCATCATACACTGTCTATTTTTTTTTTTTTTAATGCTCCCCGTACACTAGCCTGAGGCTCAGCAGTGCAATATTTCTCTACAGACTCAATTATCTCAAAACATTTCTTCAATATGGTCGACCAAATGCTTCCACTGGTTATCTACATGCTGTCTGCACTCCATCACTATTCCCTCCCTAATCATCAGCTGGTTTTCAGCATGCTGTCTGCACTCCGTCACTATTCCCTCACTAATCTTCAGCTGGTCGTCTACATGCTTCACCTGGTTTTCTAGATGCTGTCTGAACCCCATCACGTTATTGCTTACCTCACACTTCTGCTGCTGTGGCTCAGTGTTTACTTCCTCCATCAATCCTTCATTTCCCCCAGGAAAGCATCCAGCTGTCTTTGCATCCTCAGTTGTAATTCCCTCTGTTGCTCCTGTAATGCCTCCTGAATTTGTTCTTATCGTTCTTTCTGTTCTACATTTTGTGCATGTTCTTTGAGTTCTTTCTGTCCTTCATTCTGTTAATGTAGTTGTACAATTTGTGCCTGTAATTTTTTTTTTAAGTTCTTTCTGTCCTTCGTTTTGTGCCCTTAATTGTTCTATAAGTTTTTAACTCGAAACTTGTAATAGTTTTATAACTGCAGCCAAGGACACCTCTTCCTCCTGCCCAGCTTGGCTCCTTGTCTGCACACCACCTTGCTCCATGTCGAAGATTAGACTCACTGCAACACTTGCTAAAAATCCACACTCCTGACACTCATATTATGTCCCTACCCCACACTGCCACAGGCTCCAACAACAGTAGCACAGTATAGGAAGGACGTTGGCCAGTGAGTTGTTCTTCCTAGAGGCAGCCTCCCAGTGTACAGCACGCAGGATCAGCTCAGGCATCGTCAATAAACACTGACTTCTTGAGTTCACTGTCTTTATTTTCCAATTATTCACACTTAATGTCTTCCAACTTCACTATTTCCACAAGCACTGGAGCTATACAAACTTTGCTAACTGCAATTACACTTAGTTTTTTTTTTTATGTGTCCGACTCTGGGCATAGGCTTCACAGCCTGCTCTCAAGGCCAAGTAGTCCTCCTACATACCATACACCTCTCTGCAGGTCACCACTTTGGCGCTAACACCCACCGTCCATACTGAATACATGCTAGGGCTGTCTCATGCAGGACTGGTGTACAGGTATTAGCGGGGGTATTTTTACGACATGTCGGCGGGTCTTCTGGTAGATCAGTAAAGTCTGCTTTTATGAAATTTAAATCCTTAAACTGTTCCCTGTCCCAGCGGGGGTTTGAACCTGGGTCCAGTAGGACCGCAGACCCCTCTCTACCAATTGAGCCACCGACAACACTTCACTATTTTCATATGATATACTGTACAAACTTCAATAACGTTTCACTGTTTGCCAACAACACTACACTGTTTTCACAAGTGCCGAAAATATACAAACTACACTGACACTGCACTATACTCAAACTGAACTGAAAACCGACTGACACTGACACTATTTTTTTTTTTTTTTTTTTTTTGCCTGTCGACCATTGGAGCCGGAGCCCCTGGTCATTAAGGCAAAAATATATATATGTATATACATTGACATATACATATATATACGAACATATATATATATATATATATATATATATATATATATACATACATACATACATACACACATCCATGCATTTGAACATACACACTTTCATGCACACGTACATATATATATATATATATATATATATATATATATATATATATATATATATAATAATTTTCATTTTATTATTTTGTTGTATTTTTATTTTTTATTTTATTTTTAATCTTATACTACTTATAAACAAAAATACCTACTCTAAAGACCCTAAAACTAATCACCTAACAGACAAATCGCTAACTTATATTAAATCCTAAGAGACAAATAACTAGACCTACACTTATATAGCCTTACATTACTCTAGAAACTTCTACCACACACTCGATGGGGCAACAGTTAAAAACAGTTACCAACTAGGGGACATCCAGAGTTTACCTATACTGCATAACACTAAATTATTTAGCATAGAAACTTAAATTATATTACATAATTTAACAAACAAGCATGTAAATGGAACATTACAGAGAAAAAGGGCACAAAAATTAATGTAAAGCTTAAAAAATAACTACACTCATAAACAGCAGGCTAACTGGCAACTCTGACACGCAATGGTAAAATACCAGGAACATCGAGAAACTTCTAGACTACCTACCTAGAAAATCCTGTTTCTTAACAATATACGGACTGATCTATTCCCACCCAGATTATTTTTGTTTGTCTGGATTCCATTTTTCTTGTGTGTAATACATAGTAGAAAAAACTAATAATGTGCTGTATTTTTATGTCACCCTACACTAGCTGAAGTCAGTAAATGTCCAGAATTACCAGGGACATAAACGGTTAAGTACAGGTGGACTTATGTTTTTATATAATGTATTAATTTCTAACGACCGACGATGGTGCCATATTCAGTAAATAGGTTATTAAAATATTTGTGAATAATTTTGTAATGAAAAGGTTGTTATCGTCTTGTTTCCACGTCTTTTCATAAGTACTGTTGATGTATGGGGAATATTTCATGCCATGGTTTGATGAGGCAGATAATGATTATGTCATGAACTTTCAGGACAGAGCCATATTTAACCCTGTTATTCTTTATACTATAATATATATCTTAAATCGAAATTCAGTTTAACTGCATCAGAGTTTAGTATCCTTTTGTCTTATACTGCATGAACTCCCTGAATGGTTAATTTTTGTTAGACAATTTCATTAACCTCAGCGGAGGCTTTTTGTATGTAGGTCAGTGGCATCAATATCTAACGCCCTATGTGGAAAACTCTACTAAAAATCAAATAAGTCGACTGGAGGTAGCAAATATTAAGTAAAGAATACGTTATGTGATTGAAGAGGTTAAAGGCCTACTCCTTCATTATGATGTAATAATAATGGTAATGCTTAACAAAATTTTGTATTGTACTGCCATCCGAAATGAGTTGGTTAGGTTAACAAACAGGGTTAGTAGCAGAAATGACACTAATGTCCTTTGATAATGACCATAAATTCATATATCTCCTTCTATTATCTAGTCTTCTATAGATCTTTTCCGTGTGACGTCATGAGACATGTGACTTTTGTTAATAACGACGGCAAATTGTCGGACGTCTAGACAGAGAGAACTGTAGATTCCACAATGTTATTCCACTGTTGTGTCTCCAGCTGTAAGCCAAGACAGAAAAGTGGAAGTGGGGTAAACCTCTACAGGTTTCTAGTCAGCAAGGAAAGGCAACAAAAGTGGATAGCTGCCGGGAAGAGGGAGAATTGGCTACCGACTGCCTACACCTGGCTCTGTAGCAGGTGAGCCGATGATTTGTGATTAGATACGGGCATATTTATCATTCTTAGCAGTTGCAGATGTCACGGGATATCCAATTTGTGTTAATGTCACAAAGTACAAGACCCACATGGCCATGTGTGTGCGTGGGAAAAGAGGAGGACGATCTACGTGACAGGCCTTGTTTTGGTATTATTCCATAATTCACCCAAACGAAATCAAACATAAACTACATTTTCCATGGCAGTGATGATTAAGAATGTTAGATGCATTAGTAAAACTGATTAGATTACAGGTTAGATCATAGTTAAGGTTAGGTTAGGCGAGGTAAGATTAGATTAAATCTTATTTTTTTATTTTTTCAATGTTTTTCAGTTATTCAACTGAAACTGAGATCTGTGCTGTGATGGATCATTTTAATAGTAGTGCAGTACAGAACACTATTCAACACTTCAGTATAAAACTGTTATATACCTCTGTCAGTCTGTGTGCTAACCCATGTTTCAATTACAGTTGAAGCATAAGTACTAGTACAACTATGTATAATGTCCAATTTTATTTAGAATGAATGTTGCTCCACTGAAAGCCTAGCTGCCAATACATGCTCCAGTTAAATATACATTTTTTCACTGAATACAAAAATACTTTAATTACAAATGAGAGGATAAAATACTGTACTCCTTTCAGCAGCCCTTTATATTATCTTTTACCAGATATGTACTAAGGTTTTTTTTTTAATGTAAAATGTAAAATCATCAAAGCTATTCTGTTGAAGTCTTTACGTTTTATGTTGTGGTATTCATCAGCATGAAATAAATGACCTTAATTTAAAATTGTCCCAATGTTTTGTTTCATTTGTAATGTAAAAGTTAACTTCAGCAGTAACACTGACAGTTTTGGCATATACTGTCAATTTTGCATCATATGTAACCTATTTTAAACATATGTAGGCTGTGTGTATGTATATAGGCCTATAATTACCGAAATTTCCAAGATAAGTAATTTTCTTGATAAATTTCCAGAATTACACCTAACTCACACTGAACCTTAAAATATTCATTTTTCAATATTTACTGTGATTAATATCAGTCTTATAATAATTCCTGTCGGACATTACTTTTTTTATGGCAAACCAAGCTAACCCAACCAACCTAACCTAACCTAGGACCTAACTTGAAGATTAAGAAGAGAAGGTAACTGCAATACGCCAATAGGTCCATGCTAGATTGCTCCTACAGGAGTGTGACTAATCTACCCTGCCTAAAATAGCCCATGCAGGTCCATGTTAGGCAGCTCCCACAAGAGTGTGACTACTCTACCCTGCCTACAGTAGCCCATGCAGGCCCATGCTAGGCAGCTCTTACAAAAGTGTGACTACAAGAATGACAAATTTTATATGCAACCTATACCTGTCATATGCTTATCTAGCCTATGCCTGAAACTTTCTAAAGAAGGGACAGCAACTGCATCACTAGGTAACCTATTCCATTCATCATCTACTCGATTCCCAGTCAGTGTATACAGTCCCTCCTCCCTTGGCCCCATGTCAATAATTTACTGATTAACAGGATGACTTACATATCCTGTATGTCAGCTCCAGCAAGAAATATTACACATATTTACCTTGAGGGATGGCCTAGTGAACTTTGACGGGGTGTTCACCAAATATTGATAGAGATCGCCATATCTGAGATCTGGTTTCGGTCCCTAGTACTTGAAACTGGTGAATTTCTCCGCAGACATGGTGTATGCGTCCAGCCCCAAAAATCTTGTTCCTGTACAGATCTTGGTGGAGTTGATCCAGATTTCTGCTTCTGTCAGACAGTTCAATCTCTGACAGCCCTTTCTGGACAGCCTTACTGCGAGGAGTTTACCGTGCAATATGGAGTTGTAAACAAAACCACGTGATTTCTGTGACGTCACTGGAAAAGGTCTATTGGTTCACAAGGCGTGTATGGGACCAGGACGCAGATCTCTGCTCTGTATACTCTTCCATCACTACGAGCTGAGTTTGATTTTCCCACGATGAACAGTCTGTCTGTCTGTCTGTCTGTCTGTCTCTCTCTCTCTCTCTCTCTCTCTCTCTCTCTCTCTCTCTCTCTCTCTCAACCGTGACCAAAATTACCTTAACCTAACATAATAACCAAACTGACAAATCAGCTAACATAACCTAACACTAAGAAAACAAACCTGACCTAACGGAGACTTTCCTGTATGACAAAAAGTGAAACTAGAGGCCCTCCCAGCCATGAGCCGATAGGGGAGGACAGTGATGGTTCAAAAACTTTTTTTAATATTTCAAATAATTCAGGTTTAAGCAGTAGAGTATTCGTTTTAGGTTAATATGTTCCTTCATCATTTGGCTCTTCAGCCTGATAATATCAAACCCTTCGCTCTTTTCAGTTTTGAGCTATAGTTAACGAAACACAAGTGTCTAAATCGTCCGAACCATCCCTACCAGTCATGATGGTTTGGACTGAAGGGTAGGATGGTTCGGCCACATGTATTACTTAGCACATTCTTAAATTTATGTCATTGCTTTGATTTGATTTGATTAATTTGTTATGCCCGAAGGCGACAAACCTAGTTCAGTACCATGCGGCCATATGTGAGGTGAGTACAGGGGAACTCGTGCCACGCAGGACACGCTGTCCAGCTATAACAAATTAACGCCTACCAAAGTGTAGATGATGCATGAGCTTATGTTATCATCTTCCAACAAATGTTGACAAGTGTCCACTAATGTGAGTCCGTGTAGTATTAAATCAGAGACAAGTGGACATTGCAGGCAATAATGGTCAAGGGTGTTGGCAATGGGTGCATCACACAGCTTACAAAAGGAGAAATGAGGTGTGTTGCTTGCCCCAGCCACCTGCCACACAGGTCGGTAGCCTAGTCTGAGGTGGGCACACACCACGTTATGACGACGAACCATGAGACCACTCTGACGATATCTATGGGGACAAGAGAGAAAGTGGTCATAATGTTGGATGGATGCACTGTGAGCCATCTTAGCATTTCTATGGTGGAAAATAGGGGAGCAGGCTGCTCCATACATTATCTGCTTGTAGCAAATGGGGGAGGCATTAGTAGCATCCACAGCAGGCAGATCCAGTCGACAGGCAGTACTTGCAAGGAGGTCAGTGGTGTTGTTGGCTGTGAGACCAATATGAGACGGAATCCAAAGCAAGTGCACCACCAGTGAACGATCGCGGGCAGTGGCCAACTGATGGAGTATCTGTGTAACGAGGTGTTGATATGCAGGCCTGGGAGAGGAGAGGGCATGGAGGACCAGCTGTGAGTCACAGATGATCAAGCCGCTGTTGTTTGTCCGTATTAATAAAGTAACTGCATCCAGGAGTCTGTGTATTTCACAATACGTAGAGCTTGATGAGGTTGGGAGTCAATGCCCCAACCAGCCCCCTTGAGGTGGGTCCAGACTTGGGGAAAAAACAGCACAGCCAGCACTGCCATCCTCCTGCAGGGAGCTATCAGTGTAGTTATGATGGGCTGAAGGGAGGGAAGATGACAGCCTGGCGATGATCTCCAAAGCTAGCTGTTTCTGAAGCTGATGCAGGTCAGTCTTGGAGGCCAGAGTCTATGAGATAGCAGGCACAGGGATCTGCCAAGGTGGAATGCCATAGTCCACCTCCTCAGCAAGCACCAGTACGCTGATGTTTAGCTGTTGGATGTTTGAACAAACAGTATTAACTAATGTGCGGCCACCACTGCGAAGCAGAGGCCTTGGTGCAGTGGGATCAAGTAAAGTCCAAATGATGTGAGAGTAGTGAGGAGATAGGTGAGGATAATGCCGGCACTTAATGCTGAAGTATGTAACCACGGAGTATATTCTCTCAACAAGTGGTGGAAGGTTGAGTTCAAGTTGCATGTTAACAATTCTGGTTGAACCAGGGCAGCCCAGGATGAGTCTCATTACTGCGTTTTGGAACTTCTCAAGAGGTTGTAAGGCTGTTCTGGAAAGCTGACAAAGAGCAGGGGAGAGATAGTCAACAACTGATTGAATGAACGCTATGTATATGGTTCGTGCTACAGGATTAGACACCCCGGCAGCATTATTAATGAGCCACTTGAAAGGTTTTAGGCGCCGCTGTAGCTGGGTCAGCAGATCTTGAACAATCAGATGCACGCGTTGTCTTGCAGGAATGGAGGGAGAAATCTGTACAGGCGCCCCCAGATAAAGGTACTGTGTAGACAGAAGGATAACACAATCTCCAACAGAGAATATAGGCAGTGTTCTTGCTGGACGGGAAGTGAAGATTCTACTCTTTTTCTGGAGAGATAATGAGTCCACATTTGGAAGCCGATTCGTGAAACAAGTGAAGGAAACTGCAGATCTGCTGGGGTATTTGAATGAATGCAGATGTCATCAGCGTAGCAGGTAATTGTGGTTCCAGGGATGTCAGGAAGGAGGGTGAGTAGACGATGTATGAGGATATTAAACAAAAAAGGACTAAGTACACCACCTTGTGGAATAGCAAGCTCGAAATCCTTAGCAGTGCTGTATGCGCCCTTAAAAAGAACACGAGAGGACCTATAAGACAGGTAACCACGTATCCATCGCAGCAGGTTTCCCTTTACTCCAAAATCCACTAGCTGGTCGAGGATGATGTCTCTGTTTGCGACATCAATTGCTCTCTTCAAATCAATGAAGGCCACCACACTGGTTGGGGATAGGAGGGTGTATAGCTCCATGAGGCAGTGATGTGTTCCTTGCTGTGGTAAAAAGCCGTACAGTCGGGACGAGAGCTTGTCCTGCAGCCTAAACTATAGTCTTGTAATGAGGATGCATTCCAATACTTTACTTACGCAGGAGGTGAGGGAAGCAGGTCAGAATTTATCAGTGCCAGGTTTAGGAATAGGCACAATTGTACTGCGGGTCCAAGCTTGTGGCATGTATCCCAGATGGATGTAAAGGTTGAACAGCTGGAGAAAGGAATTACCAGGAACTTTCAGGAGGACACAGAGGACAGAAAAAGTGATGCCATCATCACCTGAAGCCGTTACCCTACCCCTGGTGAGGGCCCGTCGCAATTCATCGTCAGTAATAGCCACACCAGCCTCATTCTCTGTCCTTAGTAAAGCGGCGGTGAGACGGAGTACATGAAAGGTTGTCTGGGTGGACGCACGTCCTGTATGTGTGCAGGAAGGGCGCAAGCCCGTGAGTGTGCAGACCAGGCATCTACAAGATTCTGTGCGTATTGTGTTGGACTGTGGTGGAGGACACTAGGGGACTTCTTGACAACCTTGTTGATAAGGTGCCACATGGAACCAACGGTCGTTTGATGGCTGATGCTATCAGTAAGTTTATGCCAGGAATCGGTATAAACACAGTGTTGGAGAGCAACTAGATCATCTTTCGACAATCAATATTGATGGAGACTCTCGGGAGAAGGTCATCTATGAAAGGCAAAAGTCTTCCACCGCCTTCCTCTCTGCCTGAGCAATACGATTATCCAGTGTCCAGGTGTGGTCATCATGATGGTGCGGAATGTGTGGCCTGCTGACATAATGGGTGTAGAAGTCATGTGTGGAGCTGACAAGTGATGAATACATCTTTTCGGAACAATGAAGGTCGAATGTGGGAAGAAGGTTGGTCATATAGATGCATGTAGGGCAGTGCTTGGGTGGGATTGCAATGCGAGTGTGTCTGTGTACAGGAGAAGGTGTAGCAGGGAGGGAAATAATGAAGGCTGAGAGCAAAGTGATCAGAGAAGAGCGCAGAGATATATGAAAACCTGACTTGGGACTCCACAAGGCCGGATATAATGACATGATCTAGTGTGCCTCCTCGAGAGTGTGTGGCCCCACTGGTGTCCCAGTGGATGAGCTGATTACGACGAATGTACTCAAGAAGTTTAGTCCCATTACGGTTAATGGTGGCAGAAAGGTCCCCAAAAGCAGGGTCTTGGGCATTATACCCATTTATATCACACCACGGATGGTGCGAGCTGGGAGAGCAGTTGTATTCAACTTGCCTGGCGCAGAGTACACGTTGCACAACCGAATTGTGCCGCTTCCAATGGTGACCTCAAGGACGCTGGAAGGTTGTCTCGTCGTCTATAGAGCTCTGGAGGAAACGATGCTGGATGGAGGAGTGGACATACGTGACAAGTCCATTCCTAATTCGAGGGATGTAAGAAACATAACCACTGAGAGTGGGTGCCTCTACCCCAAGTAGCACGTGACCAACAAAGGATTCCTGAATGAAAATGATATCCGGGTGGCAACTGTAAACATATCCTTTGAGTGCAGTAAGTTTAGACTGGTTAGTAACACCACAGGCATTCCAAGAGATGACATGCAGTTGTGCCATGTTACCGAACTCTGCCATGACGTTTGCGAGGGCCAGATGAGGAAGTGGTGGTGGCATGAGAAGTGCTATGTGGCGTGCCAAGAGGCGAAGACTCCCTGGAAGGAGCATTCAGTTGTCAAATGGGAGTGACAATGGAGTCCAGCTTCTCCATAAGGGTGGTGACAGTCGTAATGATGACTAGTTGTGACTGAACCAATGATTTTAATGTTGTCTCAAGTGTGGCTTGCTTGCTAACCAAGTCATTAATGCGGACTTCTATTGCATCGAAACGTGCCATGAGCTAATCCGAGTCCTGAGAGTGGCAACAGGATCGTGAAGTTCAGTGACTGCAGTTGAGTCCAAATCAACAGTGGAGGGAGGGGGAGCGGCAGTGTGGAGTAGTGGTGATGGTGACGCTAGTAGAACCCCAACCTTAGCAAGGGGGGCAGGGTTAGCCCGGCGTCTAGTGCAGCCATGCCAAATGTTAACCCCTTCTTGATGACATTGGGGACACTTCCAGTTGCATCGAGGCTGTATCAGAAGCAGGTGGAGGGGGTCGGTAAGGACACGTCTGAAAGTCGTGTTGGCCAGAGCACCATGCACACCGTTCTGGTGCAGAGCAATACCAGATGTGACCAATCCCCCAGCATCAAAAGCACCACGGATGCTCGTCCTTCATCTTGCGAAACTCACAAGATGGGAGGCAGGGAAGGAAGCTGAAGGTGACAATTGGTGGTGGCGGGTGAGGAAGGCTTCAAGTGACTACTAGCCGGTTGATAGGAGTGCCATTCTGGTGGAAACGTCGGGCTGAGTAGATACCTGGCAGCTCTTTGGCCAAATCGGGATTAATGCAGACAGGATAACATGTAAGGAGGTAAGTAGGAACCTTGCGGGGCCTCTCAGGTGAGTCTTGAATTTCCAAAGAAAGGGATAGAAACTCTCATTTAGTTACAATATCTACAGTACAATGTCTCTGCAACGTCTGGAGACGTTGACAAAATGGGAAGTGACTGCAGATATCTTGACCTTTGCCTGGGTGCAGTCAAGATGAAAAGCACGGTTGACTTCAGATAACCATCGAAGTTTCATGTCCACAGTTGGGTTGTCTTTGAATAAAAGTTTGATGTAGTCAACCCTGGGCATGAATACTGGAGGCGTAGATGAAGGAAGCAATGATGAAACTTCGTGGGATTGAACAAGCTGTGGGTGGCGAGGAGTGTTGGATCTAAGGGCGGTTGCCCTCTGCAAAGACGCTTGGAGGATTTGGTAGCAGGGGATGAAAGCTCCCTGCTGCTGTCTGAGGTGTTATGCACGGGGTGCTTGGCAGAGGAATATGCCTGGCCGACAAGGTGGGGTGCGACAGGTACAGATAATGCTGGTTTCATAGCTTCTTCCCCAGCTAGCGAGACATTGCTACTACTTGGTGGTAGCTGTGGCCAGTCACTCTGAGTCATTTCATCCTCGTCACTCAGCGCCAGGTCAGCTTCAAGCTCCTCGAGGGTGGCAGGTCCCGAGTACTCCATGTTGCACACCTAGGCAGTTAGCAGGGTGAGCGGGACGTCAGCTTCACCAGTACGACAGAACAGACCAATGGTAACAGGGGAAATAAAGTGTCTCGTCCATGACATCACACAGGTCGTACTGCGCATGCACAGAAACGAGAGAACCCGACCAGGGGGGCCCCGTCTGCCATAATGAATTTCCCCCCCAAACTACATGCTAAGTCCAAACACCAGAAAAACACAACCAACGACGAAGTAAGCACTAGACCTTTATGTTGCTCCCTGCAACTACAGAAGAGTGTTGGAAGGCAAGGACCAGCGGAAAAACCAGGAATATGAGCTGCACACAGCAATGCTTTGTTTATGTCCGGCCCTCTGGTGGCGAAATCTCAAAAAATTTGTGAGTTGGATTGGCTAAAAACAAAGATTTATCAGTTCAAAGACATTTTATTTTCAAAAAGTATAAAATTAAACCTTAGAATCCAAATGAACCTCTTCATGTGTTGAAGAATAATAGTCCTATTTTCAAACTGAAAGAACCTTCACCAGAATTATGGATAACTGACTTAGCCTCCTACTTTCTGCTTTAAAATTATGCATAATCGGGCTCATTTCTCTCACGTGCATATAAGCACAAAATTTGACTCCAAGATCCAAATTAATCTCTTCATAATTGTTCCAAAATACATTTTGTTTAAACTGAAAGTAAATTCGTCAATATTATGGATAACTGACTTAAGCTCTGACTCTGCTTAAAATGATACATGACTGGCCTCATCATTCTCTCTCTCTCTCTCTCTCTCTCTCTCTCCCCCGAATACTAACTTCACTCCCCACATTCTAGGCCTCTATTTCAGATTGCAGAATCAACTTCATCTCTCGTTTTATCTATTAAATTCCCGACAAACTTAAGACTTTTTTAACGCATTTTGTTGCCAGAGATAGTTCGGATATTGACGAACCATCCCCCTCCTCAACTGCCCGAATCATCCCGAATCTATATACAGTAATTAACTGAGGGGTACCCTCAAATTTCTCATGAGAGTGTTTAAAATTCGTTTTTTATAGTAATGTCTTCTACATGAAACACAGATTCACTATATTTATGCAGAAAACGCTGCATGACATATTCATGGAGGTAGAGCTTACGATATACAGTCAAATTATAATATAGGTGAAAAAAAAAAAATCTGACCTGCATCGAAAAAAGTGGCGTTTATAGCTACGTGGTTTTATGTGGTCGAAGCAAACAAACGATCGGACTTTCACGCAAGACCTCGCGGCCCTAGGTAGGATATGTTGTTCAGGAAAAGCACTGCTCAAACCATCTCACTGTCCAGACCATCACTGCTTTCCCTACATATCCAGCGCGGCTCGGAATATGACCTTGACCTACTTCACCAATGTTGAACTCGTAAGAGATTTTCATGCCTACGACGCACCTGTAAAATTTTGTGACGATATCTTGTGTGGTTGCGAAGTTATCATTGTAACAGACACACAGACCTTGACCTACTTTCACCAATTTCGAACTCGTAGGAGATTTTAATCCTCACTACACACCTGTAAAATTTTGTGCTGTTATTTTGACCAGTTGCGAAGTTATCTTGCTAACAGACAGACAGACAGACTGAAAACAATACTTGTAGAATATTTTCATCCCTGCTATACACCTGTAAAATTTTGTGATGATATCTTGAAAGGTTGCGAAGTTATCGTGGTAACAGACACACAGACCTTGACCTACCTTCATCAGTTTCAATCTCGTTTTTTTTGTTTTTTTACACGCCTTTAAAATTTTCTAGTGATACCTTGAGTGGCTGTATAGGTATTGTGCTAACAGACTCACACACAGAGAAACAAAGACAAATTGAAAACAATACCAGCTTCGTTATCGCAACTGATAAGAACGTACACAGGACGTACACATCGCGACCGGAACTAGGCTACATACGCGTGTATTCTTAGTCGCCTCAGAGGTTTCGTAACCCTTCTTCCTTAGTGATCTCTCCGTATTACATTACACTTTAGTATCGTTATGTATCCTGCTGATGCATATTATGTCGATGGTATAATGACAAATAAAACACAAGAGAATGTTGTGTAATATGCAGAAGAAATTGACAAGGAACAAGGCCCGTATTCTCGTCAGGTAAGGAGGCTCCCTAGCACTGCTCCCTCAATGATTTACTATTGGACATGGCTGGTTAATACCCAGTTGTACATTATCAATGCCAAGTATATATATGTTAGTAGGATTTATATAACATCATAAGACAAGAAGGTATAAGCAAGATAAAGTGCTAAGGAAGAGGTGTTCGGGAGCTTCCTTAACCCGCGGCATCCCGTCGACATACTTCCACATCCTCACGTTTTGTCACTGCCAATCCCGTTGACGTACTTCAACGTCCTGCAATTGCAAGGTTCATAATTTCCACAATTTTCAAAATTCGCGTGAGATTTTCGATTCGCCCACGTACCCAAGCCTCCCCTACCTGCCACCAGGCGGGCAGCGTCCAAGACCCCGCGTGACCCGCGCTCGCCCTTGTCTCAGTCACTCACCTGTTAGCAGTGACCCAGGTCAGACATGGCGCGGAAAGGTCTCTCAGATGACGAAATTGCATCCGCCCTGGAAGCCTTCACTGGAGATAGTGATTCTCCACTTGACGATGATGTGGTGGATCGCGATTACGTCCAGCCAGAGGAAGAAATAACAAGCAGTGATGAAGAGGTCCCTTCGCCCCGGAAAAAGCGGTATGTGACATACCGTAAGGGAAGGGAAGGCCAGCCTGCTCCCCAACCACGTGCACGGCTATCTCTCCATCCCGAATCTGATGAGGACGAGGATGAAGACGATGAGGATGACGGCGGCTTAGGACGTGATATCGCCTCGTGGTTGGGTAAAGAAAAAATATCACCCCAAGAATCAGAAGGTGGGGCGAGAAGACATATCAGGTATGGTGCAAGTCTTTTGTCTGGGGAAGTGGAAAGTGGTGTGGTGGGAGTGCTGGGTGAAAGGGAAAGTGGTGTGGCGGGAGCGCGGGGTGAAAGGGAAAGTGGTGTGGCGGGAGTGCGGGGTGAAGGGGAAAGTGGTGTGAGGGAGGCAGCACGAGCACGTGGTGCACGTAGGCCTAGGGGAGAGGAGGTGGAGCCACTCCCCAGCATGTCTTTCGCCCCACAATATTCCCAAACTTCCTCCCCACAGCCCCAGGATGTGGGGAAAGGAAGGAAAGGGAAGGGAAAGGGTAAAGGAAAAGGGAGAGGGAAGAGAAGTGCGAGTGATGAGAGGCGCCGCTCTCCACCTCCCCAACCTCCCCCACCACCCTCACCTCCCCACCCTGACGAAGGGGACGATGGGGACGTGGCTGGAGATGGTGGTGTCTCGTGGAACTGGGAAGATGGGAGTAATTTTACTCCCATCATTCACCCTTTCACTGAGGAGTGGCGGTCTGGATGCACGGCTCCAGGTGTGCATGCGGGTTCGTCTAGGGTGGATTTTTTCCACTTGTTCTTTGGGGAGGCGTTTGTGGGGCGCATAGTGGAACAGACCAATATATTTTCACGAACACAGTGCCGTGAAAGTGAACGTTTGGGAACCACGAGCAGGCATTCCCAACAATATGACTATCCCGTTACAATTTCAGAGATGTTCTTATTTTTTGCCCTGGTTCTCTTGATGGGTGTGGTAAGGAAAAACCAAATTCCTGCCTACTGGACAACTGACCCAATGATCCTCACACCTTTCTTTGGAAAGGTGATGAGTCGTAACAGATTTCAGCATATTCTCAGCCGCCTCCACTTTTTTGATGCAGAAGATCCAGCCAATGCAAATAACACAGATAAAATGAGGAGAATTAGGCTGGTATTTGATCATTTACGGGAAATGTTCCGCTCCTCATTTTATCCTTACAGAGACCTCGTCATAGACGAGGGTCTTGTGTTGTGGAGAGGCAATATTTCCTTTCGGCAGTACATACCCAGCAAGAGACACCGTTTCGGGTTCAAGATCTTTGTTATGTGTGACTGTAAGACTGGTTATGTGCAAGACATAGTCTTGTACACAGGCGCACAGACAGATATAACAGAAGATCGTAGTATAGGACTCTCTGGGGCCGTGGTGAAGACAATGATAGAGGAGTACCTTCATCGTGGTCATGTGTTGTACCTGGACAACTGGTACACTAGCCCTCTTCTCTCTAGGTTCCTCCACCAACACGACACCGGAGTCTGTGGTACAGTCAAGAGAAACCGTCGCCATATGGTCAAGATAGGGAGGAAACTTGACAAGAACGAGGTGGTTTTCTTCCAGGCCAATAACATCCTTGCCACCCTGTGGAACAACAACAGGGAAGTTTGCCTCCTATCAACTGTTCACAGCCCCCTGATGCATCACACAGACTCCGTGGATCACCGTAGCGAGAGGAGGCGCAACGTCTGGAAACCCGAGTCTGTACTGGACTATTATCTGAACATGAGGCAAGTGGATCAGTTAGACTCGATGATTTCCAGTGTTGACTGTGCCAGGACCACGATGAAGTGGTACAAGAAACTCTTTTTCCACTTGCTCGACATCACGGTCCTGAACGCACACTACCTGCACGCCATGACCACCGGAGTATCCGAGACCTTTGAGGGGTTTGTGAGGGAGCTGGCACGTGAAATAATCGCCAAGCATGCCCAGAAGTGGTGACATGTAGAGGTGTATGGTATGTAGTAGGACTGCTGGGCCTTGATAGCAGGCTGTGAAGCCTATGCCCAGAGTCGGACACATAAAAAAAAAAAAAAAAAAAAGGACAGACCCACACACCGCACCCGCACCCCCATGGCTGCCCAGACTCCCCTACGCCTCGCAGGATGCCACTATCATAGCACAATCCCTTCCGACCCAAACCGTCGTAAACCGCAGTGCCGCTGCCATGTATGCAAGCACTCGACAGTCAGACCATCAACTCAGAGAAAAGACACAAGGTACGAGTGTGTCGAGTGCAATGTTGCGTTGTGCCTTCAGCCATGTTTCAAAGAGTACCATAATTTCCTACACTACTGAAATTGTGTGGGATGGCGATATGACGCTCATTATAATGGTAAGGCCAGTCAGTAGGTGCTAAGTCATATATAAAGTTGAAACGGGTGTAATGTTTTCAGGAAAGTAATGTATAAGTTGAGAAATAGTGTAAGTTGAAAGAAGTGATATCAAAACTACACCCACTGTGTAAATCTGCGAAAATATGATGCTCAGTATAACACGCTGGTCAGTAAACATGTGATAGCAAGAACATAAAGTGGAAACGGGTGTAATGTTAGCATGAATAAAACGTATAAGTTGAAAAATAGTGTAAGTTGTAATAATTGATGTCACGAGTACACCCGCTGTGTAAATCTGCGAAAATATTACGCTCAGTAGAACATTCTGGTCAGTAAGTATGTGATAGGAATTATATAAAGTGGAAAAGGTTGTAATGTTAGTAGTAAGGTAATTTATAAGTTGAATACTAGTGTAAGATGAAACAAATGATATCGCGATAACACTTACTGTGTAAGTACGCAATAATATGACGCTCAGTAGAATCGTAAGGTCTGAAATTATGTGTTATCAATTATATCAAGTGTAAATATGTGCAATGTTATTGGAGAATTATTATATAAGTACAAAAATAGGTTGTAAGTTGAAATAGTAGTCATAGCAACTTCACCGTCTGTGTTATTATGCGCTATTATTACGCTAAATATTTACGTAAGGCCTGAAACTATCTCAAAACAATTCTCTAAAGTTGAAAAGTGTATAATGTTGTTAGGAAAGTATTATGTAAGTAGAAAAAACACAATACGAGTTGAAACAACAGTCACAGCGAGTTCACTCACTACGTAAATAAGCGCTACTATTACGCAAAATGTTATCGAAAGGCCTGTGAATACGTAAAACCAGTTCAATAAAATGTAAAATGGTATAATGTTATTGTAGATGTATTATGTAAGTAGAAAAAATGATATGTATCATTATTCAGGAATGTTAGCGATTCATCGTGACCAGTCTGCCCGATTTTGCTCGTTTTGCACGATGGTACAATGCTTATTTCAGCTCTATTTTTGTATAAAATCCAGTTTACTTTTTTATCACATGTTTTTATGTTTGTAATAAATACATATCTACTTACTTTCATTGGTTTCCCAGACTTATAATACTATAGAAAACATTAGAGGCTCAGACCACCTACAGAGAACACGGTATCAGGTGTGACCAAGGTATACCTGTTTAGGGCACTTATGGACCCCGGGGAACGATTTCTTTGTGACTGACCATTGTTTCTGACCAAAAGCGAAAGTTTTCACACAAAAAATTTGGGTCCAAAAATGGTCAGGATTGGGGGGTACCAGTGGTGAAAAAGTGGTCAGGACAGGGCGGGTTAACAAAGGAGAACACGAGCCCAGGAGCCACAAAGCCTGCTATAGGACTTAGAATACGAGCATTTGTTCGACGTTTATGGCGAGCGTGATCAGTTTCCTGCACCAAGGGACAGTATGAACAAAAATACCAATCATTTTTCTATGTAAACTTTTTTGGGTAACAACCAGCTGTCATTAACTGCAATATAATACTAGAACTGTTTCGAAAAAGTGGGCTAATGATCTAGTCACGTATACTCATTGGCCAAGGAAGCTCCCTATCACCTCTTTCCAAGTTATTTTTCTCATTACACCTTACTACCTTTTTGTTTGATGTCTAAATCATTCTAACATCGTCGCACTTTGCCTAAATGGCGTGCAGAAGTATGTTAAACAACCGTATCCAAAAATAAATAGTTAAGAATGAGATGGTACGTGGCCTCCTCCGTAGTCATTGAACATAGTTCATCCTTGTGGGCGCAATATCTCCCAAACACCACGACGGAACTCGACCCAACTTCAGTCACTCAATCACTATGAACCGACGATGAACTGATTAGGTCAGAATAATCAAGCGGTCAAAGGTCATCTTCTGAACCCTGCGACGGATTTCAACCAAACTGTATGAAAGGACGATGAACAGCAGAGTCAAGGCATCAAGGGGTCAAAGGTCAAAGTCATATGGGGTCGACTTAGTTTACATTCCGTCTCATTTCAACTCACAGTGAACCATGGCAATGGAAGTTATATGATGAGTCCATCAGGAAAGCATGGTGGAGGCATAACAAGCAACGATTTGCATTGACAGCTAGGGACCCGAATACTTGGCGTTTCATTTTTTTTATTTTTACTAATTATGGAGCTGCTATTCGCTATAATGATTGGCTATCTAATAGAAAAGGTTCATAAGTTTGCAAATGGCGTTGAATAAACATTTCTTGAATGTTGACACAACATCACTGTATCTGGAAAAACAGAGCATCGTGGTACTAAAGGTGTTAACATAGTATCTTGCTCCCAGTTTCCAGTATCGAGTGGTTCCACATACTGCCTTATTGTGTACGCATCCAGGAGGGCCTCATGTCTTGCATATGCCAATGATCACAATGTCGCGGGTTTTGACGGTAGCAAAACTGTTGCAAAAAAGTCGTCCTAGTAGGGAAAGGCTTATGGTATACCGTTGCATCCATCATGTAATAATGAACGACGTTTTCAGGCATGCCAATCAAGAGCATTTTATGAACCTGCAAATGACTTTCTAATATTATTTTGTGATGGTAGACGGTAGCACAAATACAACGCAAAT
Source organism: Coenobita brevimanus (assembly GCF_032717465.1). Lineage (NCBI taxonomy): Eukaryota > Metazoa > Arthropoda > Malacostraca > Decapoda > Coenobitidae > Coenobita > Coenobita brevimanus. The sequence goes on along the minus strand of NC_137003.1, from coordinate 18,455,901 downwards.
ATGTAACTATAAAATAAACGTAATATGTATCTAATACTCCCTTTTAAGGACTGACCATTTGTTACCTCCAGGCGTGCTCATCATGGCGAGTGTCTGAATTTGCAAGTGGCCCTCAGTCAACACTTCATGAGACAAGACGGAACGTACCCACTGTATCCTGGAAAGCAGAGTGTGCCGAAGCTGCTGTTTTTTTTTTTTTTTTTTTAATGTGTCCGACTCTGGGCATAGGCTTCACAGTTTGCTTGGCCAGTACCACACGATGCTCCCTACAAACCAGCACTGAATGAGAAACTTGGGACTATAGTTCAGTTAGGCATCAAGACGATACTAAAACCTCTTCAGACATCATAGCAGATTAATTCGACCATGGGTAAGAGTATTTTGTATGCACCATTGTTCGTATTCTCGCCATTAATAGAAGCTCCCTAACCCCATTTTCTTGTAGATTAAATTTGGGTATGGCTGGGTAACATCCTTTTATACATTAATTATCCAGGGTATGCCGATATTGGAAAGTTTTATGCAACATAGAAGGGGACAGGAAAGTATAATAACCAAAGCAAATAGCATAGTTAATGTTGTTGGGGAGCTTTCTTAGTTCATGAGAATACTTGCCCATTACGTTAGGAGAACCAGTCTCAGAGTAATCAGTAGCTTACTCAGAGAAATTAATTGATTGTTAGAAACTTATTGGACGTCAATCCTTTCTCCATCGTTCTCATATGTTGTACCTTTTTTTTTTTTTTTTTTTCCTGTTCATTTGCATCTGTAACAACTCATTTCTTACAGTAACCTCCTGGAATTCGGTGGTGTATTTTCAAATTTATTCTTGTTGGTTTCAAAAGATTTTGTTGACCTTGGAAAACACCTCTTCAGTGAAAGGGGCTGTATCTCACTCTTCCGGTTTTAAAACTCCCTCGTGTTGAAGAAGATCGTCTATTGATAACAAGGATAAAAAAAAAAAAATGTCCTTGGAGTTAAGATATCAATTCAATTATATGTTGACCCGTTTCGCTGAATTAAAGTACAAAATACGCAGCACCCTATAACTTACTTCTTTGGTTGTGAATTATCTCCCTTTGCACTGTGTGTTGGCAAACATTAAACATTTTTAAAGATCTGAAGAGGAACCTAAGACATCCAAAATTAGGAAAAGGATCTTTTGGTTTACATTTGGGCTGAGAATACAGGATCAATAATCTAATTCCAGCTTGCTACGAATTACTTCATTCACCACTTACAAACTCAGAGTAGACAGAGATTAAGGTAGATGGTGTTCAGCTCTTCAATGCAGTGAGTTCCTATGAAGCCAAGAAAATCGTATGTCGTTAGTCAAAAGGAATAATGAGAAAATGTGGCGAATTTTTGCTGTCATTTTGTCAAACCATTAATTGACTGTTTTGTTAAGAAACACAGTATTAACATGTAATGTTGGTGATAGTCGCTCTTGTGTCATCATCGGGCTGGCTTGTACGAACAGTGGAAGAAGGAAACCATGGAAGCTGCTTCCCAAGAACGAAGAATGAAGCAACGGGAGGAACTGAAGCAAGACTCGAAGCAAGAGGCGTCAGACCGTTCCTCATCCATATTCAGGAGCCTAACCTTAAATCACATGCAAAGGCCTTTGTTGCATCTCCTGTTAGGTCTCACTCTTAGAGTTGTGGCCTTTATGCTGGAGAGACTGATGTCGCCGTCAAACTCACACTTACCCCATTGAATCCCTTAATGACTTTTTATTTGAACTACAATTAGACGATTCTTTGCAGCTTACGGTAATAAATCTTAATAAGAAAGGTTAGATCACAGCCTTCATTAACTTCTTTGTTACCAGGCAGCTGCCATAAGGTAATTGAAAGTCTCCAAAAAAGTGGAGATAAATAACAGGAAGATGGCCCTCATGCTGAAGGAGATAGGCACAGCAAATTATAATCCTAAACTTGAATGAAAATACAAAACCACCCAATTACTAACATTATTAAGCTTTTTCCTAAGTAACTTATCCTGACTGCTCAAGATCGTCTATTATAATTTATTCTTGCAACCAGAATAGATTTACTCAACTACAAAACCGCCCAGATAGTGGATGGATTAACAGAAGCTATATCTACACTTTCCAAAAATAACAACACTCTCCGAAACTGAATAAAGTCGCTTGAATAGCAAAGATATAATACAAAAGACATCAATGGGCTGCAGGGAATAACTTAGGCATAATATAGATGGCATTTGATTGGAATAACATATCTTTTTCACATAATCAGGCGGTGGCTGAATCGGTAGAGAGGCGGCCTGCAGTCCTGATGGACCCAGGTTCGAATCCCGGCTGGGGCAGGGAACAGTTTAAGGATTTGAATTTCATTAAAAGCAGACTTTCCTGATCTACCAGATGACCCGCCGACATGTCATAAAAATACCCCCGTTAATACCAATACACCAGTCCTGTATGAGACAGCCCTAGCATGTATTCAATATGGACGGTGGGTGTTAGCGCCGAAGTGGTGACATGTGGAGGTGTAGGAGGACTACTGGGCCTTGGGATAGGCTACTGCCCCCGAGATATAGGCCCTGAAGCCTTTGCCCAGAGTCGGACACATAAAAAAAAAAAAAAAGCATTTTAGTGCTTTATCTTTTGTCTTCTAATATCTTCAACCCTAGACTTTTTTGGGGGGGTTGGTTTAGTTTATCATTTTTTTTTTTCGTTCAGCCTAAAGTTCTTCCTCCCCCCCCCCCCCGTTCTTCGTAGCGACGGAGATAATGAACTTCCTTAAAAAAAAAAAAAAAAAAAAAAAAAGTTTACTAAACTAAATACACGCGATTGTCGATTAAGCCAACAAACTTTCAAGAGCGTCATCTTACTGATGGAGATGGTTACTTTATTATTTAACCGAGAATGTGACTTATTTTGTCATCAAAATTGTTTTGCATTGATAAGGAATGTACAGCCGTCCACACTGCCGCGAGGTACACCACAGAGCGGTGGCAACGCTGGGGAGACATAGTAAAGAAGCAAGTGAAACGCTTCGAAACCCTCCCCCCGATTGAAGCACAGGTGCGCGCTGTTGCTATGTTACCGAGGCGATGTGTATGATCGACGTTAGCATGGTGTAAAAATGCTGAATAGCAATATTATCTGTGATAATAAACACTTAAGACTGAATATTTGTATTGAATGACCTCTTACATCACTCGTAACTCGTACGATATGTGGATTATGCCTCCCATTCCCATCTCTCCCTCCCACCAGTGACTGCATCGAATGAAGTTCGAAAACTTGAGGTTCCAGGTTACCGTCTTGGCCAGCTTGCCAACGTTCTGTGATGTACCTCGCGGCAGTGTGGACGGCTGTACACGGACGTAGACAATGAAAACAATAAATGCTCTGATATTGATGTGCCTTTTCTGTCATCACAAGAAATAATTCTTCAGTTTTCAGTGTTATACTAGACAAGCTGTAGTTTGATCTAAACCTGGTGTGTGGAAATTATACTGAACCAAGGCCAGTTAAATTATAAGAGATTACAACCAGGGTCAGGTTATCCTAATGAACAGCCTTCTAACTTTGTTGAACCATGAGATCTGTGGTTCCACAGACTACACACTAGTACTATGTTAGTTATCTGTCTCTGGAAAACAGCAAGTGAGGTGTGAAGCACAAACCACTGCGGTAACATCGTACGTCACGTTTCCAGTGTGTGCGTGTGTGTGTGTGTGTGTGTGTGTGTGTGTGTGTGTGTGTGTGTGTGTGTGTGTGTGTGTGTGTGTGTGTGTGTGTGTGTGTGTGTGTGTGTGTTTTGACAAAAAAAGGATAATAACTCGTAACGCTAGGACACGTAATGTTTAACGGAGGAACATTAGTATGCTTAGAAGTTTGAGGCTTACCCATTTTCAGGGCCCACTGTTGCTCCTTCTGCTGGGTTTAGGTATAGAATGAATGGTCTCTATCACATCCTAAAATGCTGATATCCAGACCACATTAGCCGTAAACTTTCCTGCACGGTGACCTCTTGTATATATTCTTGCTATCTCCAAAGGATTTTACTCAACATGGGAAAGAACTCTAGCAATGAAAGAGTTAATGAAACCTCTGTCTATCCCCTTCACTTCGAATACTCTGTCTTCATAAACAACTAAATCTCCTAGAAACAACAACAACGTCACCGGATGAGAGCGACGTATTCCTTCACGAGGCTGGCACAAGAAAATATTTATTCAACAAATTATATCTTTTTGTGTGGGAAAAGGTTAATCTTTTCTCCACAAAATGTCCTCTCTAAACTGAAGCAAGAGTGAAGTATAACAGACACTTTCATGTTGGAGGAGATCCACTTTTTCAGGCCGATAACTTTACTTTCTTGCTCTTTTACCACAAGACAATTGTATTCACTCTACAAGAAAACTTTAATTCTATTTGGTGAAGATATAGGCATCACTAACCCCTTCACTCCTTGGCTACCATGGATGTTCTCCGAATCGGGATAATATTATCTCGTAGTAGCAATAATGAGAAGGAATACTATATCTTAAGGAAAACGCTGCTTCTCGGAATGTTAGGCTGTTTACAAGAAATAAACCTTTGTAAAGCCAGCATGACTGTGGATGCCCTGTTTATCTCTGTAGTTGAAGAGCTAAACCTGGACTTTTCACGCAGCAAAATCTAAATGAGATTGAAAGACACTTGCACATGAGCTTGGGGATGGCATCGTTTGCCACATCCCGTTTCCTATAAAACAATGACATGCTTAGCAATGATCCTTCTCTTAAGACCTGACCTAGTTGTTAGATATTACCTTTATGACCTTAAAGCCTAGGTCACATATTCACGGATGAAACGCCGGATGAAGCCGGAGGACTGGTCCGCCATCATCCATGGAGATCCCTGAGCACCGTATAGAAGCCGGCCTGACGTCCGGCTGCATCCTTGGCCATTCTGCATTGTCAAGCCGGACGGGCGAAAAAAAAAAAAAAAGAGCAGTGTTCATTTTCTCTTTCCGGATCTCTCGGAAGAAAACGACCCGTGCTGATGCAGGGGACTGCCAGGAGTTGGCGGGAGCCTCTGTGAACCCACCGAAAATGTCCGTGTGCACCGTGTAGAGACCGGGGTCATCCGGGAGTCGTAATTTCATCCAGGACAGCTCGGAGAATTTCCTCAAATATCGCAGGGTCCATTCTTAAGAAATTACTGAAGCCAGTCACATCTTCTGCTATAAGTTCATTCATCAACTTCTCATATTGGCCATACAGGGGTCTTCTGAGAAGCCAAGGTTTAACCCACAGGCGTTTCCTCTTTTGTCTTCTTTTTCTTTTCTGTTCTTCTTCTTGGCTCTGTGTTAACACAACCATTTTGGCTGCCAGAAGGTCCATTTCAGCTGTAGCCAACAGCAGTTGTAGTAATTCAGCATGCTCTGAAGAAATATACATCTTGTCTGTTGATGTTCACTCTCCAAAGTAAGTAGCAGAATAAGGAACAGCCTCTACGGCGTTCTTTTATATGCATCGTGAAGCAGCACTAACTACGGTCCGGCGACAACTGGAAAAGACCGCCTGTAGATCGTCTAGGTCCTTCTAGGCACCATGTAAATCAGTCTTCCTCTGTAAGTTTCGGCTTTAGTCCGGTGCCATCCACTCATACAACGGGAACATCTCCGGCAAGGACCGGTTAGCGACCTCCGTTTGCCGGGAAGAGACCCTAATTTTCCATTGGCCTGCTGTACTCAAACCGGTTTCGATGACGTCACAGCGTCTTGATACGCCGGATCACCCCGGATGGCCAAAATTTCTCGTCCGGCGTCATCTGCCATTTCATCCGTGAATGTATGACAGAGGCATAACTTGGCAGTGATTTTCCTCATTTTGCAGTTCATATTCCGCAACCAAGTGGCACATTAGGACAATAAAATAGTTTTACATCCTTACCATAGCATATCTTCTAGAAATGCACCATATTCTAGTCCTGATGTCTTGCTACTGTTCCACATAGGTGAATTGTAAGTGTAGAAAGTATTCTGTAAGAAAGAATATGAGAAACTGTTGTATGAGTGTGATGTTTAGACTGAACCGTCAGGAGATATCGGTGCTTTAATTTTAAAAATGGAAGTGGATATGGGCTGATAATATGGTAATAGTTATAATATTGTATTTTGCCTCTTGCCTAAACCAGCAAATCCTTCAGTTTAACCGGATCTGCGCTTCGTGTCAGAATGGAAATATTCGAAGTAAAGTCAGTACCTTAAATTTTGAGGAAGAAGTGATTTCTGAAAAATATATAACTTGCGGTGCAACTGTTAAGTTTATAGGCAGCTGGTTTTGAGGAAAAATATTTGCCATATCAGCCATCCCAGGTCACTGCAGGAAGGTAGGGCTGGGACGAGAGGGGCAGAGCAGGAAAGGAGAGGACAAAAGAGGATAGTGGAGAGCAGAAGATATGAGGCAGGGTGGACAATACAAAGTAAACAATGTTATTAGTATTAATGACAATGTATTTATTCAGATGCGTAAATAGCCTTTGTTAAGTAAGAGTTCCTAAATCGGAGTTGATCGAGACTGTAACTTTGTAACATTTATAATGAGCATGTAAATTCTCAGCTGAATAAAATGATTTGGTGGTAACAAGAATAAAATACTCGATATACTGATGGGGCAAATGCAAGAACAAGGCAGGGCAGGAGAAGATGACAGAACAAGGCCGAAGAAGGCAGAGAAGAATACACAATGACAGGGCATGGAAACGTAGGCCAGGGCAGGGCAGGGCAGACGGGGCAGAGAAGGACGGAACAAGTAAGACAGTAAGACCAATGATCAGACTGACCAGGGCGCGGCTAACAGGGCAGGCAAGACAGAAAGCATAATGGCTGGGCAGGAAAGACAGGGCAAGGAAGGCAGAAGCAAGGTCAAGTCAGTATTAGGCAAGGTTGGGCAGGGCATAATAAGGTAGGCAAGGTAGGTCAGGGCAAGAGAACAAGACAGTGCAGGCAGAGATGGGCAGCAGGGTAAAGCAGGGCCAAGGTAAAGCAGGGCAGGGTAAAGAAGGTCAGAGTAATGCAGGGCAGGGCACAGCAGGCCAAGGCAGAGCAGTGCAGAGCAAAAGAGTACGCGTCAGGGTGGCATAATGAACGAGGTTTAACAATGAAGGGTTGGAGAGGGTAGAGCATGGCAAGGTTTGTCAGGGTAAGCAATATTCAGGGCAGGTCAACACTTAAGGTACGGTGACGCCAAACAATCATATTATTATTTCGTCCAAACAGTCTGATTTAACTGTAGAAAATATTGTCTGCCAGGGGGCTCTCATTTACCTCCTCACTACGAGAGATGGGGGACGTCTTGTAAGATGTATGACTAACGCTGACATCAACTGGATCAAAATCAAGACGATATTGTCAGCTTTAAAGTATTAAGACATGTACAGTAGTTACTCCCTTTAGTTTGATAATGCGTCTTTACTTTTTCCCAAACTGTGATACGATGAATATATTTAGCTAAGGAATGATGGATTTTAGTGATGGGATTAGAAACAAACTTCCATTAATTCGTTTCTCGTGCAGTTTCCCAAAGCCTGAATTAAATGAAAACAAACGCAAGAATTAAGCAAATTCGGCGTGAGTTTACTGAGGGTTGTTCAAGGTTCATATGTCGGGAATCAGGGAAAAGTCACGTCCACATCAACACCACACCTCTTTCAATTCCTCATTTGCATGTCTGTCTCTCCGTGTAACTCCACATGCTTCTCTCAAACAACTCATATTCACTGCAGTCATTCTCCACTTGTGCCCTTCGAACATTATCCAAGCTTCTTCCAACGTGTTAGAGTGGTAATCATCAGGCGTTTTTCCCCCTTTGTAGGTCCACTGACCTTCCTCTTCCTTTTCACTGCTTCCTGTGAACCAACAACTTTTTTTTCCTGCAGCACCCTTTCATGCATTTCATCCTCCACAGTTCTATTCTTACTTATCTCACTAACTTAATTCTTGATTGAACTAACGTTATTTTCTGACCTACCTCTTCACCTTGATTTTTCATTCCTTGCTTACACTCCCTATTTCATCCACCAAGTAAGATCTTAATTATCATCAGGTCCTTTACTGACCCATGGGAGGCGTAGAGGTTCGGGGTTAGGCTACTTGGAATGGATATTTAAGGTGAGTGTGACCAATACCGCTCCATTCAGTGACATTAATGTATGAGCAATAGACTCTAAATATCTCTCAGATGTAAATCATTGTTGGCGAAATCTTTTTTGTGTTCAATGACCCACTAGACCACCAGGCGTCCCTTTAGTTATAATCATTGTTGCCACACACATTCTAAATGGTTTATTTGGCTTCAAGAAATCATTTATTTTGGTTTACATTTTAGTAATAAAACATTTAGTGAATGGACAGTGCGCGGCTCCACCCATCAAATCATCATCATCAAATTCACCACAATCATCATCATCATAATATCACGTTAAAACAAATTATCCAACTGTATTTACCATCATAAAGTTTCATCTGCTCACCCAGCCACTAACTGAATAAAGCTTTTAGAAAACTTCTCATCACATCGCACCTGAAATATGGAAAGGGCAGTAGTTGCTAAGACCCAGATATATAATCCCGATTGGCTGTTGCCTCCCCTATCTTTTGATTGCTCCCCCTGCCTTCCGTAACTGTTTCTCCCCTGTCCTTCCCTTCCATACCAGAGTGGGTTCGGCATATAAGAAAATAAGCTCCTCCCCACGACATTTCTTTAAAAAAAAAAAAAAAAAAAAAATCTGCGCCTGTGCCTTGTGTTGGATACCGGTATATAAAGAGATAAGGCTGGGCGTCTAGTGCGGTATTTGATGAGGGAGCAAAGTGGACAGAGTTTCTCTTGGTGAGATACTATTGACAAGGTAAGGATCTGATTCTGACAGACGTTGAAAAAAATTATTACACTGCCAGTGTTACCTGCGGTTGGAAGTATTAGATAAGCTGTGATAAGACGTTGCTAATTATTTTTCATTCGGATTTATATGAAGGTGGATGGAATAGTTGGTAAGTGGGGTGTGCCTGCTGAGATAGATGAGAATGGGAGTGCGTTAGTGGACATTTGTGCTGGGAGGGGGTTGGTGATAGCCAATACCCTCTTCAGGCATAAAATGATCCACAGGTATACATGGCGAGTGATTAGAAGGGTGGGTGGTGAACTGAATGAAAGGAAGGCAATGATTGATTATGTGTGTGTGGATGAAAGGATGCGAAGATGTGTAATGGATGCAAGAGTTTATAGAGGTTGGGGGAGTGGACTTTCTGACCACTACTTGGTGGTGGCCAGAATTAGAATTCAAGTAAGATGAAGGAATAGAAGAAGGGAAAGACGAGAGGAAGGAGTAGTTGCAAGGAGAGTGGAAAGGTTACAAGAGGATGAGAAAAAGGCAGAGTATAAGAGAGCAGTGGAGGAACGATTGGGCAAATATGAATTGGAGCAGATGGGAGACGTGGAAGGTGTGTGTAGGATATTTACAGAAGAAATATGTGCAGCATGTGATGTGGTGTGTGGAAGGAAGAGAAGACGAAGGGGGATGCAAGGAACAGCGTGGTGGACTGAAGAGGTGAAACAGGCTGTGGCACAAAAGAAGAAAGCATACAATGAATGGATGAGAAATAGGGGCGTGGAAGAAGTTGAGAGGCGGAAGAGAGAGTTATATGTAGAAAGAAAGAGAGAGGTGAAAAGATTAGTAAGAGAGAGTAAGAAGAGAGTGGATGAGGAATTTGGAAGGAATTTGAGTGTAAAGTGGAGGGACTGTAAGAAAATGTTCTGGAGAGAGGTGAAAAGAGTAAGACAGGGTGGAAGTGAAGTTAGCAGGAGAGTGAAAGATAAAAATGGTAGATTACTAGTGGAGAAGGGAGAAAAAGTGAGCAGATGGAGAGAACACTTTAAGGAATTGTTGAACGTAGAGGATGGAAGTAATGCGAGTATAAGTGGCTGCGGAATGGCTGGGAGAAGGAGGGAGGTGAGAAGACAGGAAGAAATCAGTAGGATAGAAGTTGTGGAAGCAATGAAGAAAGTTAAATAGGGGAAAGCCCCAGGAATTGATGGAGTGTGTGGTGAAATGCTGAAGCATGGGGGAGAGATAGTGGTAGAATGGATGTGGAAGATGTGCAGATTGGCCTGGGAGGAAGGTAGAGTCCCGGAGAATTGGAAGTCAGGTATAATTATTACCTTGTACAAAGGAAAAGGGGAAAAAGAAGTGTGTGGTAATCATAGGGGCATTTGTCTTCTTAGTATGATAGGAAAAGTGTAAGGTAGGATACTTATTGACAGAGTTAGAGAAAGAACAGAAAAATTAGTTGGACAAGAACAGGGAGGCTTTAGGAAGGGAAGAGGTTGTGTAGATCAGATATTCATTCTTAGATCTTTAGTGGAAAAGTTTCTAGAGAAGGGAAAGAAGTTGTATGCGGCTTTCATGGATTTGGAGAAAGCATATGACAGGGTGGATAGACAAGGATTGTGGAAAGTGTTAAGAATATATGGAGTAGATGGGAAGTTGTTGAATGCTGTGAAGAGTATGTACGATGGTGCGAAGGCTGCAGTGCGTGTGGATGGTGAACTAAGTGAATTTTTCTCTTTGAAAGTTGGTTTGAAACAGGGATGTGTCATGTCTCCATGGTTGTTCAATCTGTACATGGATGGGATAATAAAAGAGGTACAAGGTAGGGTAGTGGATGTTGGAGTGGCCCTGGTGAGAGAGGATAGTGTTTGGAAACTCCCTGTACTGTTGTTTGCAGATGATACTGTGTTGTTGAGTGAAGACGAAGGGGAGCTGCAAGGCTTGGTGGATGAGTTTAAGAAAGTGTGTAAGAAACGGAATCTAAAGGTGAATGTAGGGAAGAGTAAAGCGAGGTTGGATGGTGAGGAATTGGAAAATGTGAGTACGTTTAAGTACTTGGGTAGTGTGATGAGTAAGGATGGAGGTTTGGAGGGTGAAGTGCTTGAAAGGGTACAGCAGGGAAGAAAGGTTGCTGGTTCTTTGAAAGCAGTGATAAGAAATAGGGAAGTGAGCATGGAAGTGAAAAAGTTACTATATGACAGTATTGTGATACCAACTCTTACGTACGGAAGTGAAGCTTGGACGTTGTTGGAAGGATACAAGTCAAGAGTGAGAGCAGTGGAAATGAGTTATTTAAGAGGAGCCTGTGGAGTCACATGGAGAGACAGGCTGACGGATGAGGATATAAAGGAGCATTGTGGTATTGAAGTGGATGTGATAGGAAGTGTTATGAGGAACACACTGAGGTGGTTTGGCCATGTGGAGAGGATGGAGAGTGAAAGACTGACGAAGAGAGTGTATGTGAGTGAGGTGGAGGGGGGAAGAGAGAGGGGGAGGCTGAGGATGAGATGGAGGGATGGGGTGGAGAGGTATATGAGAGAGGGGGGTGTGAGTTGGGAGCAGGGCAGTGAAATGGTGGGGGACAGGGCGACTTGGAGGCGATTTGTTTGTGGCCACCCCAAACGGGATTGAGGCGTCTGGCAATAGATAGATAGATAGATAGATTTATAAAACCGCTCGACTTACAATGTAACTCATATTGTTGAAAAAGTATACAATCTTTCAGCCTACTGAAACAGAATTTTCTATATGATTAAAATTTACACTAAATTACTGCTCAGAAACTGTTTTAAATAAGTATCACTGAAATGTAACAATTTTATGTACAGAAATATATGTAAAAACTGTTGTTTACTGTCTGACTTGGCTCTTATCTCTGACTGGGGTAAAAATAAGCTTGTTGTTTTTAATGCATCAAACACTCAGTTTTTACACCTATCAACCCGTCAAAATCTTCCACCGGAGTACCCACTAATGTTTAATAATATCCAGCTCAATCCTCCGTCATCCTTGAACATGCTTGGGGTTTCATTCACTCGTGACTTATCTTGGAAAGATCATATTGCATCTCTTGTAAAATCTACTTCCAAGAAATTAGTTGTGCTAAGCCGACTCCGTCCCTTCTTTACCCCTATACAGTTGTTGACTTTTTACGTGGGTTTTATTCGCCCCTGCTTAGAGTACAACTCTCATATGTGGGGAGGCTCTCAACATACAGCTCTTCTCAATAGGGTGGAGTCAAAGGCTTTTCGTCTCACTAACTCTCCTCCTCTTACTGGCTCCCTTCAACCCCTGTCTCTTCGTGCACTGTTGCCTCTTTATCTCTTTTCTATCACTACTTCAATGATCACTGGTCCTCTGAACTGTCTGCTTGCATCCCTCCACCTCTACGACGAGTGCGTAGCACCCGTCTGACAACAATCTCTCATCCCTTTTCTGTCCAACTCTCTAATGCAAGAGTTAACCGTTACTCCCAGTCCTTCATTTGTGCAACATGTCATCTCTGGAACTGTCTCCCTTTGTCTGTATTTCCTACTTCCTGTAATCTACAGTTTTTCAAACGCAGTGTGTCCAGGCATCTCGAAATGAATGAATCTTGAATTTGGCTCTCTTTTGTATTTTTTTTTTCCAGGAAGGAACTGTATTGCTAACTTAGCCTTTGGTTCGTTCTTCCTTCCATTAATATATATATATATATATATATATATATATATATATATATATATATATATATATATATATATATATATATATATATATATGAATAACTGGCCAAAGTAATTACTTACTACATGAAGATAACTGAAATTAGCAATTCACTGAATTTTTGCCGCAAAGATACAGTAAAACATTCCGACACATATTTCCCTCCCCACATTTTTTTTTTTTTTATTCCGTGTACTTCATACGCTCCACAGGCTTTTTCGCAATAATCCCGACTAATCTTGATCACTTACACAAGACTTTATACAAGGGCAAAAGTAATGCCTTTTGTCACACCACAAGAACATCACACATTCAGTTTTCTCCTCATTCTTGGTAGTTTTCTCCCTACGTTATTGCATCATCCTAAAACTCATCATTATCTGCTCTTTACCCGTTGATGTTTGTCACGGTCACATTCGCATCAACCTCATTCCTCTTTGTTGCGTCAACGAATCCTATCATGTTAATCACCACCCTGCATTCACTGTTCAAATATATATTATATATATATATATATATATATATATATATATATATATATATATATATATATATATATATATATATATATAGACCGGTTTGTCCATCTTCACTTTTTTTTTTCTTTTATCATTCCCCCACTGCTACGTCTCTATACTATTTCCCCAATGATTCCTGTATTTTGACACCACGATTTTTTGTTTATTTAGAGAGTGTTAAAATATTACCCTTTTTGTTCTTTTTGCCCGTTTTCCCTTCATATTCTTTAATAATTCCTTGAAAAAAAAAAAAAAAACTTCTTTCACTGTTTGACAGTCATGTTACATTATTTTGTACCCCGAGCTTCTATGAATCCTAGCGGCTGAAGTACCTAAATGGATGGGTACTAAGTATAGTAGGGAAATATTAGGAACATGTAGAGCAATCACAGGGGAGACAGAAAACCCTGTATACGTTTGTGCTGGAAAATCCTAATAGAAAACCAGGATCGAGACGCTACTGAGTGTGAGCGAACGTTGAGAATTTTGGAATTGGAAACCAGAAATTTATGTGCAAGGTGCTGGTGTATTTTATGAATAGAACGTTACTGTTACGGATTCAACCTTCTTAAGTTCCAAAGTATGAAATCGACAACAAAAGGAAAAAGTAGGAGGAAAAATTAATTTCACTGTACCTGCACATAGGATGAAGACAGCAGGATCTACATGGAAGTAACCCAAAAATGATGAAGAGAGAAAGAGAGAGAGAGAGAGAGAGAGAGAGAGAGAGAGAGAGAGAGAGAGAGAGAGAGAGAGAGAGAGAGAGAGAGAGAGAGAGAGAGAGAGAGAGAATGTAAACACTTAATTTAAAATGAGACTTTAGAGCTGAATGCTGATGGCAGAAGCCCAGTGATTAGAGAAGTCCTCTATTGTTTGAAATGACGCGAGTTCGATCTCAGACTGGGGCAAGAAAGTGCTCGATTAATTTATAATGTAGTTAAATAGAATTTACTGATTTTCCTGAAGACCACTAACATGTCATAACAAACACAGCGAACCTGTGCAGCCTCACTCCACAGCAGGGGACTGTCTGAAACCGAGATAATTACAGGAGATGCAGAGTACCAAAGTTTCCTTTAATATGATTCTGTAACAATATCGTGCTTAGCCATAACATTATTTTCTCCAGTAACACCTTCATTAGATCTTTCTCTCCTTTCCATTCCCTTGGACACAAGCCTTGCTTTGCCCACCTAGAAGAAATTATTGTGTGAGAAAAAGACAGGTATTACAGAGTGAGAAAAAGCCCGGTATTACCGAGTAAGAAAAAAACCGGCAATACCGAGTAAGAAAAAGCCCGGTAATACCGAGTACAAAAGTCCTGGTAATACCGAATAAGAAAAATCCCGGTAATACCGAGTAAAAAAAAGCCCGGTAATACCGAGTGAGAAGAAGCCTGGTAATACCGAGTGAGAAAAGGACTGGTACTACCCCGGTATAAAAAGACAGGTAATACCAATGCACTATTCCTGACAGAGGAAGCCTTATGATGTGCTTAATCTGGACACTGGTCACCGAGGTGGTGACATCTGAAGGTTTCTGGTATATAGGACTGCTGGACCCAAGTGAGGTGGCTGCTAAACCTATGCCAGGAATGAGAGACATTATAAACACATCTATATCTCTGTTTATCTATCTATCTATTTATCTATCTATCTATTATATATAGACTGTAGAGAGAGAGAGAGAGAGAGATACAGTATATATATATATATAGATAGATAGATAGATAGATATGTATCGTCATTATCATCAACATCATCATCATCATTATCATCATCATCCGGACCTCCCTTCCCACCCTAAGGCAGGGTGAGGAGTAGCAATACGTCCAGACAGCCCAAGTTTTCCCAGTTCAATGGTCCACGCTTCCATTCACTCATCATTGAAGCCCCCGGAAACCTAGCTCTACCTGATACGGCAAAAACATTCACATAAACGTATCCGATAGAGTCAATCCGGACGCTGTCACTTTAAAAAGGGATGCCAAATCTCTGATCATAACTTTTCACAACATTCATCCAGCCAGCTCGATCTCTTGTCAGTCCCCTAACCTCACCGACTTCCACATCTCTCTTCCGCACAAACTCATCCACCATCTCCCTCCACCCTCTCCTTGGACTACCTCGCCTCCTCCTTCCTTCACATTCGCTCAGACGCACCTTTTTCACCATTCTGTTATTCATTCTCTCCACATAACCATACCATCTCAGTTCATTCTCTTCATTTCTGGTGTCAACAGATTTCTTTATTCTGCATCTTTCACAAATCATATTATTTCGTATCTAATCCACTCTCATTACCTCACACACATTCCCCAGCAGTCCCATCTCCACTACACCCACTCCTGACTTTTCATTTGCATGCCAAACCATAGTCTCACATCCATATGCTAGAGTTGACACAAACACTCCTTCATGTAAGCCTCGCGCAGCTGCAATACTCAGGCCTCTGTTTCTTATCAAGGCCTTCCTAGCACCAGTTACATTCCTTTTTTTGTGTCATCCCATTTTCCACTTCTTTTTCACATTTTCCTCTCTTTTCTATCATCGTACCCAGGTAGTTAAACTCTCACCAATTTCAGTCTCTCTTCATTCACTGTAACATCACGCTGGAAGTCACATTCTCTTGCAGTAACCATTACTTTACTCTTTTCTACATTTACTCTCAAGGCACGACGCTCACAGACATCAGCAAAATTCTGCACAAGTCCACCAAGTTCTTGTCTTTTTTTTTTGCAAGTAGTACTGCATCATCAGCATACACCAAATTTCACGATATTTCATCCATCACCATTAGTTATCAACGCCATCCATCTCTCCATTACTCTTGTTTTTACTTCTCTCATCACCCCATCCATATATATATATATATATATATATATATATATATATATATATATATATATATATATATATATATATATATATATATATATATATTGTTACGGAACAGAGAAAGATAATGTACACTTTAAGTGAGAATACTAAAAATCACTACTGTCCCATAAAGTTCCAGGTTCAAAACAAAAGAGTTAGGTAAAATTATAAGTTAAAGTTTAATGCTCAAACTAACAACAAAACATTCAAGACTCATAAGGATAATGTAATGGCAAAAAGCAGGTTAAATATATGGTTAACTGCAATAGCCTCTATTAACACGAAATTAGCAAGAGTAAATTTATCTAAGTCAGCCCTGATAAAATGAGAAAACCAGATAATACTCAGTGAATGCAAGATATATTATTACAGATACAAAATATTATTACCACTGGCTGACAATATGAATCACAAAAACTCTGCTAGGCCTACGAATCAACACCTTATGCTATACAGCACAAGAACAAAATGTAATAACACTCATACTCAAATTACACAGCTGCTAGATGGTTGGAGACTTCCTGAGCACTCACAATAATAACAACTGTACACAGGAGGACAGAGATGTGAGCAAAATGAGGAGTAGATCTAAGTGGCAATTAATGAAGAGACTGAGCTCATCATATAGGGGCCGGCAGAGCTTGATACAACTTGTAAGAAGGACGCACAAATGAAGCCATAGGGGACAAAGAGTTGACAATCCTGCTCTGAACAACAGAAAGAACGACTTACTCTACTGTAAGGGAGGAGGGGGGGAGTGAGATAGAACACGCTCGTGATCAAACATGCAGCATACTGTACGTTAGAATTACACAAAGGATGATGAAATCATAGGCTATGTAACACCTCCCCACAAAGAAAAAGAAATTTACAAAGGAAATTTTTTATTACCCTAAAACAATCTGTCTAAAGTCTAGATAAGCAATCTGCAATAACATTTTCTTTCCCCTTGACATGTTGTATGTCTAATGAATACTCCTGCAGAAGTCGACTCCATCTTGTCAATCTCTGATTTTTATCTTTAAACTTACTAAGGAATTTCAGTGGGTTATGATCGGTATAAGTGACTATGGGGTGAAAACCAGAACACAAATAAAATGAAAAAATGCTGTAAACCCAAAATCAAAGCCAAAAGCTCTTTCTCAATAGTTGAGTAGTTCTTTTGAGATGGAGTGAACTTCTTACTGTAATAAGATACAGGATGTTCAATACCCTGATCATCCTCTTGCAGCAAAACAGCCCCAGCTCCTGTTTCACTTGCGTCAACAGCCATCTTAAAAGGCTTAGCAAAATTTGGAGTAGCGAGCACTGGCTGACTTAATAGGATAGCTTTAAGTTTGCTGAAAGAGGATTCACAGTCATCGGTCCAGACAAATTTAACTCCCTTTTTCAGTAGGTCTGTAAGTGGTGATACAAGAATTGAAGAGTTAAGAACAAATCTCCTGTAATAACCTACCATTCCCAAAAATCTTTGTAGCTCTTTCCTACTTTTAGGTCTGGGAAGATCACTTATAACCTGAACCTTAGCTCCTGGTGGTGCAACATGTCCATCACCAATTACGTACCCAAGGTACTGAACTTTAACTTGACCAAACTCACACTTTGATAAATTAGCTACAAGATTAGCCTGAACCAAATGCTCAAGAAATTTACTGACATGGCATAGGTGATGTTTCCAGTTGTCACTGAAGATTAATACATCATCAATATAAACAACACACCCTGCCAAACCCTCTGTTACAATATTCATGAGCTTCTGAAATGTGGCTGGTGCATTCTTCATACCATATGGCATTACAGAACATGCAAAAGTCTTTCCTAGTGTTACAGAACATGAGATCTCCCTAGCACGTTCAGTCATAGGTACTTGCCAGTATCCCTTTAACAAATCAAACTTACTTATGTACCTAGCCTTTCCGATCTTGTCTATGCAATCTTCCACGCGAGGGAGAGGGTAAGTGTCTGTTTTGGTTATCTGATTAACACGTCTGTAGTCAATGCAAAGCCGCTGTGACCCACCTGGCTTAGGGACTAGAGTGACAGGAGAACTCCACTCGCTCTGACAGGGCTCAATCATCTTGTAGTCCAACAGGTAGCCAAGCTCCTTCTGGATGAGAGGAACTTTCACTGGGTTCACACGGTAAGGAGGCAATTTAATTGGCTTTGCGTCTCCAACATCAACATCATGTATCAACACAGTTGTTCTTCCTGGAGTGGCACGGAACACTTGCGGGTACTCCTGCAGTAATGCCAAAAACTCCTGCCTTTCCTCGGGAGCTAGATGAGAAAGCTTAGTCTGGAGATCATTCATGATATCAGGATTCTTCCCCAAACTATCACTCAGGCTCATGCTGCATGGGAGAACTTCACTTGCGGACTCGGGTGGAACAGCTACAGTGCAGACTGGGTTATTTTCGTCCCGCCTGTGATATAACTTCAGCATGTTGATGTGACAAAGTTGCTTGTTCTTTCTACGATCTGGTGTGGCGATGACATAGTTGACATCACTGAGTTTCTTCTCCACGAAATAAGGACCACTAAACTTGGCTTGAAAAGGTTGCCCATGCACCGGTAGCAGAATCAAAACCTGATCTCCTGGCTGAAAGTGGCGTAACCTGGACTTCTTATCATACAAAGTCTTCATCTTCTCCTGAGCAGCTCCTAAATTCTCTCTCGCCAGCTGTAAAGCAGTGGACAGCCATTCTTTGAACTTCATCACATACTCCAGCAGGTTGACGTCATCTTCCTCCGACAGCCAGCATTCCTTGAGTAGCTTAAGGGGTCCTCTTACTTCATGGCCAAACAGTAGTTCAAAGGGTGAGAAGCCCAGTGATTCATTTGGAGATTCTCTTGCGGCAAATACAACGAATGGAAGACCTTTATCCCAGTCTTTCTGATGTTCCAAACAGTATTTCTTGAGCATCGATTTGAGTGTTTGATGATATCTCTCCAACGCTCCTTGGGTCTGGAGATGGTAAGCTGAAGATGTGATCTGGGTGATGCCCAACTCTTTCAGAGACTGATTGAAAACATTTGACATGAAATTACTTCCCCGGTCTGACTGTACCTCCTTGGGCAGACCAAACTTTGTGAAGAACCCTAGCATTTCCTTAACCACGTTCTTTGCTGAGATATTTCTAAGTGGAATGGCTTCAGGATAACGAGTAGCCATATCAATCAGGGTCAACACATAAGAAAATCCTGAGGAAGTACTTAGGAAGAGGGCCCACAATATCCACCAACACACGGGTGAAAGGCGCCTCAAAAGGAGGAATGGGAACTAGAGGTGCAACCTTTTCGGTTTGATTACACTTCCCCACAACTTGACAGGTGTGACAAGACTTACAATACCAGGAAACATCCCTGAAGATACCTGGCCAGTAGAGGTGTTTCAAAATGCGTGCCACAGTCTTCCTCACTCCAAGGTGTCCTGCCAAACTGGAATCATGAGCCACTCTAATGATATCCTGCCTACAAACACGATGCCTACAACTTGATGTACAACCTCCCATTCACAGTCGGCTGATGCTGTTGGGGGTCTCCACTTCCTCATAAGTACTCCTGACTTTATATAATAACAAGTAGAAGCACCAGCTGACTCTTCCTCACTGCAAGCAGAGTTAGCCAGACCTTTCAACTCAGGGTCAGCAACCTGCAACTCAACCAACTCTTGACGAGACAAATTATCAACACTACGGGGTACTGCCTCATCTGGTGAGTGGTCCAAATTAGCAAGAAAAGTGTCAGCTAGGATAACATCATCATCATCATTATCCTCTAAGTCACCAGTACCTTTAGACTTAGCCCTAGTGACAGCACATGCAGGGAACACATCAGGGACATCACAATCCTGGGCTGCAGCCACTGGCTCACTAGACAACTGAGGAGCTGGACAAAGTTGACTTCCACCAATATCATTTCCAAGTAAGAAAGTTACACCTGACATTGGGAGTGTCTCAACCAACCCAACCATAACGGAACCATTAACCCCTAAAACGCGGCTGTGTACGCGCGATCCCCCCCCCTGTGGCGGGGTTGTAGCGGGGTCTGAGTACCTGTGGAAAAATATTAGCCAAAAATCATAGATTAACCCTAGAGCATTAAAATTTTTAAGGCATATATTACTTACATTCAGCTATCTCCTGAGCCACATGTTGAGCCTTCGTTGACTACCCAAGGACTTGTGAAGACTTGCAAAGTTGGGTAACAAAGTCTTCACTCTCACACCTCCAGAAACCCGGTTTTCTTTCTACCACAGCCTCAGTCTGTCACAGTACACTTTATACAACAACGTACAGGTTGTTTGGAATCCGTATTTGTAAATAAGAACTGAAAATAAGGCTAAAATGGACAGAGCGCACGGCCGACATGCAGCGCGGTGGCGATCTTCCCGTCAATATTGTCACATTTGCCTTTTCTCGGCAAAAAACACGTATACTCCTTTTTTTTCCATCATAGGACTTCGCAAACGTTTGCCTCTCACTATTACGGTAATAAAAATCAATGTCACTGCCAGTATTGTGGACTGGGAATGAGGAAGACCACCGCGGCGCGAGTTTATTCAGCCTTACGGCACGCACTTTATTCTCGCTCCTGTCGGCCACTCGCACTTCATTTCTATTGCTCACTTTCACTGTATCTTTTTTTTTTTTTGCCTTATTCATCAGTGTCACTGTCCAGTGTTATAAAAATAATATTTTATACACAAAAAACTTTTACTTTCAGAACATAGAATAGGAAAATATGCTTTTATCTTTTTACACTGGAGTGACTGTCACTCGCAATACTTATATGATTACTATGTACAATTATTTACAACAAAAAACACTGTAACTGTCAGTGCTTTTACAAGTACATACACTAATTTACACTCATCAGGCTGTCACTGTCAGCACGTAAAAGAAAACTAAACAATATTATCACTGTCACTCTCAGTATTTTTCCCAATATTTTTACCCTTATTTTCAAAATCTACTTAGGCTGTGGTAGTCGAAAAAACACGGGTAAGCACAGAGGGGAACTTTGCACTCTTTGCACTGCAAGGAGGTGCGCCTAAAAGTTCTTTCCTGCCTGGTAGTGTGGCTGCACACATGACACCTCCTCAGTGCTTTCCCCCTCTTTGCAGTGGCTGGCAGTGGCTCCAGGCGGTGTCGCTGAAGGTAGGCCATACACTGTAGGCGGTCTGGAGGTGTGTGAGGGTGGCGTTTGGGACCTGTTGAAAGCACCTGGCCATAACGCTGAAGCAGCTGGTAGACACAAGTCTTGGAGAATCTTCTGAGAGAGTAGTTGGCTGGCTTCCTGTTCTTGATTTTATACAGGATGAAGGCGTTCAACATGCACATGTCAATCAAGTGCAAGAACACCTTCCTGTACCAACGACGATTTTTCCTCAGACAGTCAATCTCTCCAATCATCATATCCGACTTGTCCACCAGCCGCATATTGACGTTATAGTCAATTACAGCATCAGGCTTCATCACAGGCTCGCCAGTCCTTCTGTCGACCTTCCCTGTTGCCAGCATTTCACCCTTGTGTACTGTGGTGAGCATGTTCACGACTCTCTTATCATGCCACCTGATCGCAAGCATCTTGTCAGATTTCTTCAGGTGCACGTCTCCCCGCTTTGACTTTTCAGCCTCTGGGAAGGCAGGGTAATGTGCCCTGTTACTTCTGACAGTGCCACAGGAGCCGACGCCGTGTTCAGAAAGGTACTTGGCGAGTTTTGGAGCTGTATAATAATTGTCCGTATACAGGACATGATTCTCGCCAAAGTACTTTTCCAAAAGCACTTTCACCACAGAACCAGAGAATCCAAGGGGGTCAGTCTTATCCAAGTCGACATTGCTGGCGGTGTAGATGACGAAGTCAAGGATGAACCCCGTCTTGCAGTCGCACAGCACGAAAAACTTGATTCCAAAGCGGTGGCGTTTGCTTGGAATGTACTGGACGAACCGAAGACGGCCCCTGAACAATACCAAAGACTCGTCAATCACGACTTTCTTGAAAGGGCGCAAGAACCTCGTAAACTTATCTTTGATCATGTTCAGGATTCCCCTCACTTTCCATAATGGGTCAGTTTGGGAAGGCTCATCATTATTCGCGAAGTGAAGATAAGTCATCAGCTGCCTAAAACGATCGTGGCTCATGTATTTATTGAATATTGGTGTTGGGCACAGCTCGTCGGAACCCCAGTACTCTTCCAACTTATGCTTCCAGTTGTGCGGCATAAGCAACATCAAGGCAATAAATACAAAAAGCTCGCGGATCGTCAAAGGCACCCATGATGCCATCCGCGACGTGGATGGCGTCGCAGCCTCACCACCTTCTTCGCGAATTGGCGCACATTGCCCCTCGTACCTGTTGGTCTCGGTACAGATGTGCTCCATAACCTCGTCGTCAAGGAAGGCCAACAGGTAGTCAACACATTCACCATCGTCGTCCACAGGGAAGTCAGCCTGAAGTCCACACTCACTTTCGTCAAAGGGCAGATCTTCAGGCACAAAATCTGATCCCTCTGACCACACAAAAGCATCTAAAGTTCCCTGCCTAGGCTGGGAGGTGCTTGGGGCGGCGGGGGGTGAGGCAGGTCGTGTGGGAGTGGGTGAGGCAGACTGGGCAATAGTAGGTAAGGGAGAGGTTATCCCAGGCCGTGTTGGTGTTGTGGTGGTGGTGGTGGTGGTTGGAGGGAGATTATCGCTTGGGTCAAGGTCACCCGCGGTGGCGTGACTCCTGAGTTGCCTAGTGGGAGTTAGCCTAGGGGACTTAACTTTACTCACACGAACACTAGGCCTACGATAACCTCTCATACCTAACATTGCTCGTCTACTTCCCTTTCTCGGTGGTGATGGAGACTCCGATGACTCAGGAGACAGGACAGCAGACGAGGAGGACGAGAGAAGAGGGCTGGGAGAACGTGGCGGGCTTGCGGTGGTGTGGCGTGGCGTAGTGGACAATGCCGGTGCACTGCTGTCTCCGCTCCTCTTCCTTTTCTCTCCCTTTCCATATTCGAGCCCCCTTTTCACCGGGGCCTTCCCTGTAGAGGTGCTGGGCACAGTCACAGTTTCCTCGGGCACAGAAATCATCACTTCCGGGGCTGAATCAGCACTCGATTGTGTCTCTGATTCAGCCAGGCTAGACAAAACACCCACGTCACTGCCGTAGTCCATAGAGGCTTTCAACAGTTCAAATGCTATGGCCGAGTCACTTAGCCCCTTGGTAGTCACTTGTAAAGTTTTGAAGGGCGTAGAGGTAACAAAACCCTTTTTTGGAGGGCTAGAAGGCACGGAACTAGAAGAGCTAGAGCCTGACATGGTGTCACCGTGGCAGATTTGCGTGGACTGACGCTAATCTGGGGCAAACCGCGCGAAAAAATGACAGTGTGACAACTGGGGAAACAAGCGTTTCCCAATAGCAAAAAGTGCTTGCGAGATGACGGCGCAGATTGACACGTATCAGCCATCCGCGCGTTGCCATATCGCACGACGAGGGAGGGCCGCGCATCGGTGCGTCCGTGGGTAAAAAAATGAGACTTGGCAACAACCGAGGTCAGTAGTACAAAGGTCAAGTGTGCTAAAAGTAGCTCACGGGTGGCGGGACTGAGAGACAATACCGGCTTGAGCCTGCTTGCCCGCGGTTATTCAAAATTAACTCAAATCGCAAACGCGACGACCCGCCGTCTTGTCCTTTGAGCCGACCGTCGCAAAAGCGACGATCCGCGTTTTAGGGGTTAACAAAACCAGACTCTAAATTCACTCTGCACAGAGGGACAGAGAAGTAATTATTCCCTACACTTTTTTATAAGATTACAGTTTCATCAGAGGAATTAACATTAGAGCCTAGAACACTGGTCAGCATAAGGGATTGGCAAGCACCTGTATCACGATATATTTGAACTGATTTCCTGTCATTACTGTCCAGAGGACTGACAAAACCATCAGACAGGAAATTAGCACATGAACTCTTGAGAGTGTCACCCACGTTACTGCTCAAAAGAGGAGCTCCATCATGAGAATTTAATTTACCCCTCAAAGCAGGTTCAGTTAAATCAGTTAAAGAATTCTGGGAACTCTCAAGGGTGGACACTAGACCAATTGACTGAATATTTAAAGACTCCTTTTTGTTCACATCACGCTGTCTCCTGAAACATTTCTCCGTGGTATGACCAAGCTCAATGTTCAGGGTACGGGGATAACTCCATCCTCCATCCCTTCCTTTGGCCTGTCTCTTTTTAGGAAACTAAAAAACAGGGGAGGGGGTCCCTAGTCCCCTCACCCCGCCCCTTTTAGTCGCCTTTTACGACACGCAGGGAATACGGTGGCAGTATTCTTCCTAACACAACCTGGCCGCAGAGTAGTAGTACCACCCCATAGTGCGGCCAGGTTGTGTCCCCCCCGCCACAGGAGGAGAGTGGAATCTGAAGCAGCTGCTGTTTGCAGATGATACTGCACTGGTGACTGATTCAGAGGAGAGATTGAGACAGTTGGCAGAGGAGTTTGGAAGGGTGTGTGAAAGGAGGAAATTGAAAGTAAATGAGAATAAGAGTAAAGTGATGAAGTGTACGAGGTTGATAGATGGTAGGGGGATGAATATAGTTTTGAATGGCGAGTTGCTTGAGGAGGTAGATTGTTTTAAATATCTAGGGACACATGTTGCTGTGGATGGAAGAATAGATGCAGAAGTGAAGTTTAGAATAAATGAAGTAGGAAATGTGCTGGGAGGAATGAAAAAAGTGTTTAAATGTCGTTTGCTTAGAATGGATGTAAAGAGAAGGCTGTATGAGGGTGTTGTGGTACCGACTGCATTATATGGGGCTGAAACATGGAATATGGGTGTAGCAGAGAGGAAAAGTTTGAATGTAATGGAGATGAGATGTCTGAGGAGTATGTGTGGAGTGACGCGTATGGATCGAGTGCGAAATGATGAAGTGCGAAGGAGAACTGGAGTTGTTCGGGAGATGGCTGGTAGAGTTGAGCAGAGGGTGTTGCAATGGTTTGGGCATATGGAGAGAATGGATAATGAGCGATTGGTGAAAAAGATAACTAGACCTGATGTGAGAGGTGTAAGACTGAGAGGAAGACCACGAATAGGATGGATGGACAGTGTGAAGAGAGCGCTGGATGCGAGAGGGATGTCTGTTGAGCAAGGAAGAGTGGCTGTGCGTGACAGAAATAAATGGAGAGAAATTGTGAATGAATAAGTGATGACGCAGCCCTGAGGGGATATTCTCCCGCATTTGGTCTGATCAGCTAGTCAGGTCAGGTGCGGGTAAGGGGATGGGTCTGTTATGATGTGGCAGGGGTAAACCAGTTCTGCTGTCGGGCCCTGCTGTGGATGTCACTGATTGCATTGCACAGTTGACCCTTGTGCGGTGTGATGCGGTGAGGATCTGTCCGTTCTCCCCTTTGGGGCTAAGATGCGAAAGAATGTGTTTGAATGGATGAGTAAATGGAGGGTGAGTCGTCCTGTCTCGGCTACCTCCCTTTCCTTGGGGGAAGCAGCCTAGGTATATAGATAGATAGATAGATAGATGACCAAGCTTACTACAATAAGTACATTTACTTTTCTGAAACCTAGAGGTGAAGCTGGTATTTACTTCCTGAGAAACATCATCTTTATTCTCTTTCCTGTTACCTGTATTCTGAGTAGAGGCAACGTACTTACTCTCAGCTTTCCTTTTTTCTTTAGAATATCTCTTGTGAGTGAGAACATATTCATCAGCTAAAACTGCAGCATCAGACAAATTATCTATTCTTTTCTCATCAAGATATAGGCTTACATCATTATTAATATACATTTTGAAGTCCTCCAGCAAAATCATCTGCTTAAATTTGTCAAAATCAGAATCCACATTCTTAGAATTTAACCACTGCTCTAACAGATCTTCTTTGATTTTTGCATACTCAACATGGGATTGCTTATCTTGCTTATAAGTTGTCCTAAATTTTACTCTATAGGCTTCAGGAACAAGCTCATAGGCCTTAAGAATCAAGCTCTTAACTACATCATAATTATCAGATTGATCCTGAGGCAAAGATGCATAAGTTACTTGAGCTTTACCGGTGAGAACAGTTTGAAGGAGTACTGGCCAATACTCTTTGGGCCAATAAAAACCTGTAGCTACCCTCTCAAACAACTGAAAATACTTTGTTAAATCAGATTCATTAAAAGGAGGGACAAGTTTAACATTTTTAGCCACATCAAAATCATCAGAGCTAGATGATCCAGTTCCACCTTGTTTCATGCGATACTCATGGTCTGCCTGAATCCTAGCAAGTTCGATTTGTGCCTGAGCCTCCTGAATACGAGCATTTGCCAGAAATTCAGCCTCCTTAGCATGAGCCTCCTGCAGGGCTAGCTGTAACTTAGCTAATTCAATCTGCGTTTGCTCATTTGGAGGAGTTACATTAAACAAGCTTTCATTAATCATGTCAACAATTTGATCTTTAGAATGATGAGAGCGAACAGCAATTCCCAATTGTTGAGCAACAAGCTTAAGTTCATTCTTTGTTCTGTTTTCTACATCACACACTGTTTGCACATTTGACAAAAAATCTTTGGCTTCATCAAGCATAGTAATAGTATACATCATGAATAAATCACAGTCACAAAGTATCAAGCAATATCCTTATGATAATATCCTGAATATCCTGATAAAAGGTCTCCAAATTTATGTTACGGAACAGAGAAAGATAATGTACACTTTAAGTGAGAATACTAAAAATCACTACTGTCCTGTAAAGTTCCAGGTTCAAAACAAAAGAGTTAGGTAAAATTACAAGTTAAAGTTTAATGCTCAAACTAACAACAAAACATTCAGGACTCATAAGGATAATGTAATGGCAAAAAGCAGGTTAAATATATGTTTACTGCAATATCCTCTATTAACACGAAATTAGCAAGAGTAAATTTATCTAAGTCAGTCCTGATAAAATGAGAAAACCAGATAATACTCAGTGAATGCAAGATATATTATTACAGATACAAAATATTATTACCACTGGCTGACAATATGAATCACAAAAACTCTACTAGGCCTACGAATCAACACCTTATGCTATACAGCACAAGAACAAAATGTAATAACACTCATACTCAAATTACACAGCTGCAAGATGGTTGGAGACTTCCTGACTACTCACAATAATAACAACTGTACACAGGAGGACAGAGATGTGAGCAAAATGAGGAGTAGATCTAAGTGGCAATTAATGAAGAGACTGAGCTCATCATATAGGGGCCGGCAGAGCTTGATACAACTTGTAAGAAGGACGCACAAATGAAGCCATAGGGGACAAAGAGTTGACAATCCTGCTCTGAACAACAGAAAGAACGACTTACTTTGCTATAAGGGTAGAAGGGGGGAGTGAGGTAGAACACGCGCGTGATCAAACATGCAACATACGTTAGAATTACACAATGGATGATGAAATCATAGGCTATGTAACACCTCCCCACAAAGAAAAAAAATTTACAAAGGAAATTTCTTATTACTCTAAAACAATCTGTCTAAAGTCTAGATAAGCAATCTGCAATAACATTTTCTTTCCCCTTGACATGTTGTATGTCTAATGAATACTCCTAAAGTAGTAGACTCCATCTTGTGAATCTCTGATTTTTATCTTTAAACTTACTAAGGAATTTCAGTGGGTTATGATCAGTATAAATGACTATGGGGTCAAAACCAGAACACAAATAAAATGAAAAATGCTGTAAACCCAAAATCAAGGCCAAAAGCTCTTTCTCAATAGTTGAGTAGTTCTTTTGAGGTGGAGTGAACTTCTTACTGTAATAAGATACAGGGTGTTCAATACCCTGATCATCCTCTTGTAGCAAAACAGCCCCAGCTCCTGTATCACTTGCATCAACAGCCATCTTAAAAGGCTTAGCAAAATTTGGAGTAGCGAGCACTGGCTGACTTAATAGGATAGCTTTAAGTTTGCTGAAAGAGGATTCACAGTTATCGGTCCAGAAAAATTTAGCTCCCTTTTTCAGTAGGTCTGTAAGTGGTGATACAAGAATTGAAAAGTTAAGAACAAATCTCCTGTAATAACCTACCATTCCCAAAAATCTTTGTAGCTCTTTCCTACTTTTAGGTCTGGGAAGATCACTTATAACCTGAACCTTAGCTCCTGGTGGTGCAACATGTCCATCACCAGTTACATACCCAAGGTACTGAACTTTAGCTTGACCAAACTCACACTTTGATAAATTAGCTACAAGATTAGCCTGAACCAAATGCTCAAGAAATTTACTGACATGGCATAGGTGATGTTTCCAGTTGTCACTGAAGATTAATACATCATCAATATAAAGAACACACCCTGCCAAACCCTCTGTTACAATATTCATGAGCTTCTGAAATGTGGCTGGTGCATTCTTCATACCATATGGCATTACAGAACATGCAAAAGTCTTTCCTAGTGTTACAAAACATGAGATCTCCCTAGCACGTTCAGTCATAGGTACTTGCCAGTATCCCTTTAACAAATCAAACTTACTTATGTACCTAGCCTTTCCAATCTTGTCTATGCAATCTTCCACGCGAGGGAGAGGGTAAGTGTCTGTTTTGGTTATCTGATTAACACGTCTGTAGTCGATGCAAAGCCGCTGTGACCCACCTGGCTTAGGGACTAGAGTGACAGGAGAACTCCACTCGCTCTGAAAGGGCTCAATCATCTTGTAGTCCAACAGGTAGCCAAGCTCCTTCTGGATGAGAGGAACTTTCACTGGGTTCACACGGTAAGGAGGCAGTTTAATTGGCTTTGCGTCTCCAACATCGACATCATGCATCAACACAGTGGTTCTTCCTGGAGTGGCACGGAACACTTGCGGGTACTCCTGCAGTAATACTAAAAACTCCTGCCATTCCTCGGGAGCTAGATGAGAAAGCTTAGTCTGGAGATCATTCATGATATCAGGATTCTTCCCCAAACTATCACTCAGGCTCATACTGCATGGGAGAGCTTCACTCGTAGACTCGGGTGGAACAGCTACAGTGCAGACCGGATTATTTTCGTCCCGCCTGTGATACAACTTAGGCATGTTGATGTGACATAGTTGCTTGTTCTTTCTATGATCTGGTGTGGCGATGACATAGTTGACATCACTGAGTTTCTTCTCCACGAAATAAGGACCACTAAACTTGGCTTGAAGAGGTTTCCCATGCACCGGTAGCAGAATCAAAACCTGATCTCCTGGCTGAAAGTGGCGTAACCTGGACTTCTTATCATACCAAGTCATCATCTTCTCCTGAGCAGCTCCTAAATTCTCTCTCGCCAGCTGTAAAGCAGTGGACAGCCGTTCTTTGAACTTCATCACATACTCCAGCAGGTTGACGTCATCTTCCTCCGACAGCCAGTATTCCTTGAGTACCTTAAGGGGTCCTCTTACTTCATGGCCAAACAGTAGTTCAAAAGGTGAGAAGCCCAGTGATTCATTTGGAGATTCTCTTGCGGCAAACACAACGAATGGAAGACCTTTATCCCAGTCTTTCTGATGTTCCAAACAGTATTTCTTGAGCATCGATTTGAGTGTTTGATGATATCTCTCCAACGCTCCTTGGGTCTGGAGATGGTAAGCTGAAGACGTGATCTGGGTGATGCCCAACTCTTTCAGAGACTGCTTCAAAACATTTGACATGAAATTACTTCCCCGGTCTGACTGTACCTCCTTGGGCAGACCAAACTTTGTGAAGAACCCTAGCATTTCATTAACCACGTTCTTTGCTGAGATATTTCTAAGTGGAATGGCTTCAGGATAACGAGTAGCCATATCAATCAGGGTCAACACATAAGAAAATCCTGAAGAAGTCTTAGGAAGAGGGCCCACAATATCCACCAACACACGGGTGAAAGGCGCCTCAAAAGGAGGAATGGGAACTAGAGGTGCAACCTTTTCGGTTTGATTACACTTCCCCACAACTTGACAGGTGTGACAAGACTTACAATACCAGGAAACATCCCTGAAGATACCTGGCCAGTAGAGGTGTTTCAAAATGCGTGCCACAGTCTTCCTCACTCCAAGGTGTCCTGCCAAACTGGAATCATGAGCCACTCTAATGATATCCTGCCTACAAACACGATGCCTACAACTTGATGTACAACCTCCCATTCACAGTCGGCTGATGCTGTTGGGGGTCTCCACTTCCTCATAAGTACTCCTGACTTTATATAATAACAAGTAGAAGCACCAGCTGACTCTTCCTCACTGCAAGCAGAGTTAGCCAGACCTTTCAACTCAGGGTCAGCAACCTGCAACTCAACCAACTCTTGACGAGACAAATTATCAACACTACGGGGTACTGCCTCATCTGGCAAGTGGTCCAAATTAGCAAGGAAAGTGTCAGCTAGGATAACATCATCATCATCATTATCCTCTATGTCACCAGTACCTTTAGACTTAGCCCTAGTGACAGCACTCAGGGAACACATCAGGGACTTCACAATCCTGGGCCGCAGCCACCGGCTCACTAGACAACTGAGGAGCTGGACACACTTGACTTCCACCAATATAATTTCCAAGTAAGAAAGTTACACCTGACATTGGGAGTGTCTCAACCAACTCAACCATAACGGAACCATTAACAAAACCAGACTCTAAATTCACTCTGCACAGAGGGACAGAGAAGTAATTATTCCCTACACTTTGTAAGATTACAGTTTCATCAGAGGAATTAACATTAGATCCTAGAACACTGGTCAGCATAAGGAATTGGCAAGCACCTGTATCACGATATATTTTAACTGATTTCCTGTCATTACTGTCCAGAGGACTGACAAAACCTTCAGACAGGAAATTACCACATGAACTCTTGAGAGTGTCACCCACGTTACTGCTCAAAAGAGGAGCTTCATCATGAGGATTTAATTTACCCCTCAAAGCAGGTTCAGTTAACTCAGTTAAGAATTCTGGGAACTCTCAAGGGTTGGACACTAGACCAATTGACTGAATATTTAAAGACTCCTTTTTGTTCACATCACGCTGTCTCCTGAAACATTTCTCCGTAGTATGACCAAGCTTACTACAATAAGTACATTTACTTTTCTGAAATCTAGAGGTGAAGCTGGTATTTACTTCCTGAGAAACATCATCTTTATTCTCTTTCCTGTTACCTGTACTCTGAGTAGAGGCAACGTACTTACTCTCAGCTTTCCTTTTTTCTTTAGAATATTTTTTGTGAGTGAGAACATATTCATCAGCTAAAACTGCAGCATTAGACAAATTATCTACTCTTCTCTCATCAAGATATAGGCTTACATCTTTATAAATACACCTTTTGAAGTCCTCCAGCAAAATCATCTGCTTAAATTTATAAAAATCAGAATCCACATTCTTAGAATTTAACCACTGCTTTAACAGATCTTCATTGATTTTTGCATACTCAACATGGGATTGCTTATCTTGCTTATAAGTTGTCCTAAATTTTTCTCTATAGGTTTCAGGAACAAGCTCATAGGCCTTAAGAATCAAGCTCTTAACTACATCATAATTATCAGATTGATCCTGAGGCAAAGATGCATAAGTTACTTGAGCTTTACCGGTGAGAACAGTTTGAAGGAGTACTGGCCAATACTTTTGGGGGCCAATTAAAACCTGTAGCTACCCTCTCAAACAACTGAAAATACTTTGTTAAATCAGATTCATTAAAAGGAGGGACAAGTTAACATTTTTAGCCACATCAAAATCATGAGAGCTAGATGATCCAGTTCCACCTTGTCTCATGCGATACTCATGGTCTGCCTGAATCCTAGCAAGTTCAACTTGTGCCTGAAACTCAGCCTCCTTAGCACGAGCCTGAAACTCAGCCTCCTTAGCATTTGCCTGAAATTCAGCCTCCTTAGCACGAGCCTCCTGCAGGGCTAGCTATAACTTAGCTAATTCAATCTGCGTTTGCTCATTTGGAGGAGTTACATTAAACAAGCTTTCATTAATCATGTCAACAATTTGATCTTTAGAATGATGAGAGCAAACAGCAATTCCCAATTGTTGAGCAACAAGCTTAAGTTCATTCTTTGTTCTGTTTTCTACATCACACACTGTTTGCACATTTGACAAAAAATCTTTGGCTTCTTCAAGCGTAGTAATAGTAGACATCATGAATAAATCACAGTCACAAAATATCAAGCAATATCCTTATGGTAATATCCTGAATATCCTGGTGAGGTCGCCAAATTTATGTTACGGAACAGAGAAAGATAATGTACACTTTAAGTGAGAATACTAAAAATCACTACTGTCCCGTAAAGTTCCAGGTTCAAAACAAAAGAGTTAGGTAAAATTACAAGTTAAAGTTTAATGCTCAAACTAACAACAAAACATTCAGGACTCATAAGGATAATGTAACGGCAAAAACAGGTTAAATATATGGTTAACTGCAATAGCCTCTATTAACACGAAATTAGCAAGAGTAAATTTATCTAAGTCAGCCCTGATAAAATGAAAATACCAGATAATACTCAGTGAATGCAAGATATATTATTACAGATACGAAATATTATTAATACTATCATCAAACACCATTTAACTCCTGGTGTCAGGAGACACCATCTCAGCTACCCAGGGAAGTAGTGTACCCCCTCCACAATATGTCTACCCCCTGATGTATATATGTCCTCCCCCAATGCATACATGTCCCCACTAAACTTGCTGATCTAGCACGCTTTCCCAGGGCCCCACGCCTGGGCGAAGGCGTTATTGTATCAGTTCATAGCAGGCAGCCAAGACGGGCAGACTATTTTACTGTGAGCTCGTAATTAACTCCTTATCTAGCTGTTTGTACACGGAGTTTCTATCACCAAAGTATTGCAAGTTACACCTTCATCTTGTACAGGATGAAGGCGTTCAACATCGTCATGTCTGTGAGATGCAGAAAAACTTTCCTGTACCACCTAGTATTCTTCCTGAGGCAGTCGATCTCACCAATCATCATGTCGGACTTGTCCACCAGCTGCATGTTGATATTGTAGTCTAACACAGCATCAGGTTTCATCACAGGTTCGCCTGTCCTACGGTCGACCTTCCCACTGTCTGTCATTTCCCCCTTATGTACGGTGGTGAGCATATGCACGACCCTCTTCTCATGCCACGGTATTGCTAGCATCTTCTCAGACTTGCGTAGGTGCACGTCTCCTCGCTGCGAGGTTCCTGCCTCTGGGAATTTAGGGAAGTGGGTACGATTACTTTTGACAGTGCCGCAGGAGCCAATGCCGTGCTCTGAAAGGTATTTGGCAAGTTTTGGTGCCGTATAATAGTTGTCTGTATACAACACATGATTCCCACCAAAATACTTTTCAAGGAGCACTTTCACTACACAGCCTGAGAAGCCAAGGGGGTGTGTTTTATCCAGATCGACAGTGCTGGCTGAATAAATGACAAAGTCAAGGATGTACCCCGTCTTACAGTCGCACAGTACAAAGAACTTGATTCCAAAGTGATGGCGTTTGCTTGAAATGTACTGCACAAACCGAAGACGTCCTCTGAACAAAACCAAGGATTCATCAATGACAACCTTCTGGAAGAGGCAGAAGAATGACATAAACTTATCCTTCATTCTGCTCAGAATCTCCCAGATCTTCCAGAGTGGGTCGGTTTGGGAAGGTACATCGTTGTTGGCAAAGTGCAGGTTTTCCATGATGTTCCGGAAGTGATCTCTGGCCATGTACTTATTGAAGGTGGGTGAGGGTAGTAAGGGGTCCATGGACCAGTATTCTTCCAACTCATGCTTCTTTGAGTGTGGCATGAGAAGCATGAGGGCGAAGAACACATACAGCTCCTGCATTCCCAGCATGGACCACTGTTGTCATTTTAGCTGCACCTGTACCACTTGCAGCACGTTGTGATTCATACCTGTTGGTCTCATCACATATGTGCTACATGACTTTGTCATCTAGGAAGGCCAAAAGGAAGTCCACACACTCAGCATCCTCGTCAAGAGTGAAGGCAGGCTGTATTCCGGAGGAACTCTCGTCAAAATGGAGATGTTCAGGGACAAAATCGGACCCTTCTGTCCATGCGAAGGCGTCCAGGATTCCCTGTCGTGGCGGTGTAGGGTGGGTGAGGGTGGAGGGTGTCTGTGAAGGAGATTTACCACGTTCAAGGTCACTCGCACTGACCCTGGTTTGCCGTACTGCACTAGCACCCCTTACTCTAGTAGCAACTCTACTTTCACAGGTCAGGGATTTACCTCTTCCTCTACGGCCTGCCTTCACTGTTGATGCTGGTGGTGACTCCGATGACGAAGACTCCGGAGAAAATTCAGCAGAAGAAGAGGAAGAAATGAGTGAAGTGGGGCTTGGGGAACGGGGAGGTGAATCAACTCGGGACTCATGGCGGGCTGGGTCACACGGGGCCATTGTTCTTGGGCTAACACGCCGCCTTTTCACTCCCTTCCCAAATCCCTTCCCTTGCTGCACTAACAGCTCCTTTCCCTTGGAGCTAGGGATAACTTTGGACACTGAAGCACTCGTACTAGTAGTTTCTGGCACGATTTCCTCACCCGGCTCATCGCACGATTCCCCCAAAGGGTCAAAATCACTATCCATCATCACCATTGACAATTCCGCTAGTTCACGTTCCACTGCAGAGTCACTTAGTCCTTTCCTGCTTCCCACACGAGTTTTTCTGGGTGTAGAGGTCACGGCGCCCTTTGCAATGGGCGCAGAAGCGGCAGAAATGGCGTGGCGCAAGTGTGACATGTTTTGATCACAGCGGAGGACAAGGAACTAAATGCTGCAGCTTATCTGAGAAGGCAAGGGTTGACAGTGACAATGAGGATGACAGCTGCTTACTTACATGCTAATAAACTATTGGTAGAAAATCTCGGCAATACATAAAGAAATAGGTAGTTCCAGATGAATGTAAATGTCACTTAGGCTTCTCCCTTCCTTTCTGATATATATTTTTATTACAGAAATAGATTACAAGTCATAATTCAAAGGGGAAATTACCGTGGTAATGTAGCGAATGAATGCATGTGAGCTGTTGTCAGGTGATAATTAGCCAATTCCTGGTGTATACCACTATCACTTACCATATTTTTTTTATATATATATATTATTTTGTATAAGTATAGGGCATAGGGCTTATTTCAATGGATGAAATCTGTGGAAAAATCCGGGGGAGATTTGCTTAGCACAGCGCGGCCGGGGAGGTGAGAGGACAGGGTAATGGAGGGGAGGTAGGGAGGGGAGTCAGGAATGGGGAAAAATGGCTAAATTGTCAACAATGGATGGGAGTACAGATGAGATTTGGAGTGCTGACTAGTGTTGGACATTGGCAGTACTGATAGATGATACAAGCCACCACTTGAAAGCCCGGGATAATTCAAAATAAAGCAGAATCACAAAAGTGATGCCCCGTGGTATGATCCATTGCACCTGAGCGTCACGAAAGTGACGCCCCATGGTTAAGGGGTTAACAGGAAGAGGCCAAGTACTGTATGTTGGAACTGTCTCCAAGGTGGTCAGGGATACAGAGAAGGTGCTGTACAAGCTGCTCTAGATCATTAAGGTAGATCAGATGAATGGAGAGGAGAGCCAAAGGTGGTGGTGAACATTGAAATCTCCTAGAATGGAGATTTCAGAGAAAGGAGAAATGGATAGAAAGTGTTCCATTGTAGAAGCAAGACAGTAGAGGAATTTTTGATGGTTAGTAGAATTAGGAGAGATAAGTAAACAACACAGATATATTTAGTCAGAGAATGACAGGAAAGCCGAAGCCAGAGAGTAGAGAATTCAGAAGAATCAAGTTCAGGAACTCGAGCGCAAGATAGGTCGTTGCGTACATATACACAACAGCCACCTTTGGCTTTGAAATGAGTATATAGAAAGTAGGGGCATACAGAAAAGGGTTTGGTGGCAATTGCCTCAGACAGAAGAGTCTCTGTTAAGAAGAGAAGGTGAGGTTTAGAGGAGGAGAGAAGGTGTTCAATAGAGAGAAAGCTAGAGGAAAGGATGCGAATGTTGTAGAAATGAAGATGAAGGGAGTCAGACAATGGTTCCAGGCATGTTGAGTCATCACCGGGTGAGGGGCGGATGGTGGGGGCATTTATGCCCCCCCCCTGGACTCCGAGGCATGGTTAGAGTATGCCATTTTTCTTTAATTTTGAATAGGTAATGTAGTATGTACTGTGCATGTAGACTGATGTTGACAGTTAGAGAAAATTGTTTTGGAGAGCATGCTGGCCTTCTCTCTGTGTGACTGAAACACTGAAAAAGTTCAGCACTGGGGGATGGTCAGGAACTAGTCCCGAGGGCTGATGAAACGGGAGCTCCAGCTCTCCCTGTTATCAGCTTTCCATCCACCTTGGGAGTACTGCCCTGCTCGACTGGTGCTACAGTCTACTCCTACAAACTTGTGGGCTTGTGATTACTTGTATAGCGTTTAATTGTATTTTCTTGCTGTATGGTGCGAACTTGTGGCTGATCTTAGTTACCATTTCACCGGCTTGTAGTTTACATGTAGAATCGTAATATCTTGTTCTGATTGTAGAGTTGATTCTTAATTTGTTCAATGATTTTTGATAGAGACGTTAATTGGTTTCATTTACCGCTGTTGTATATCGTCATATCTGTTCAGGGTAGTCCGCTGCTGCATATAAAGTCGTACGACATATGGCGGGAAGCTGTAGTAGTTCTTGTTTTCTGTCTTGTTAATATACACTCAACTGTAGAACTGTAATATCTTGTGCTGAATGTAGAGCTAAAATCGTAGATTCTTGTAGTGTATTATGAATCGTAGAGCTGAAGCTCAAGCAGAATGTTGCATGTTAATAAAATCGTGGTGCGTTAATCGATTGTAGTCGTGGTTCGTAGAATTGCTGCCACCAAAAATCTCGTAGCTGTACCCGAGGCGTTTCCAAAAATGTTAGATTATAGGGTTATAGGAGAGAATTTTCAATCCCTTCTGCTCAGTCTTTCCAGTTTCTCCCGTATAAGACTGACTGCGTCATGTTTAAGGTCAAATGTATGAATCTGTGGTGATTTCCATCAGGTGTGTTGTGTGGCTTTTCCATGATGTCATAATGTGCTGTGTGCGACATTCCCTAGCTAGAATTTCCACTGTTGTTTCCTCCAGCTCTCTTGAATTTAGGCACGACTTTCCTCAAACCTCTACATCACATATTAACAGTATATTAATGTCTCTAACTGTTATGTAGTGTGTTGTGATATTGTAGTGCCTTGACATCTCTCTCTCTCTCTCTCTCTCTCTCTGTATATATATATATATATATATATATATATATATATATATATATATATATATATATATATATTGTACACTTTCTTTCACAAAACAACAGGGTGAAAATGGACCTGGATAAGTCCAACTAGAGAAACAAAGAATGAAATTGACTTCATTATAGCAGATAAGAGTAACACGATCACAAATGTTACAGTTATCAACAAAGTAAATATAAGAAGTGACCATAGAATTGTTGGTTGCACAGCCAGCTTCAGTTCCAGAAGTGAAAGAAAGATTATTTAAATGAAAAGATAAGCCCAATATAAGTAAACGAAAACAAAGCAACCTTTCAGTTAGAAATATCGAACAGATTCCAGGCCCCAAGTAATGCTGAATGTGACACTGATGAGTTAAATGACAGACTAACAAAAGTTCTAAGAGAATCAGCGAAGGTAATAGGGAAACATAATACAACCAAAGCAAGAAGTATTCGGAAAAAACACTCGAGCTTATGAAAAGAGAAATGAAAGTGAACACAAAGAAAGATGAAATAGAACGAGCGGAATTAAATATGCTTATTAACAAGAGACAAAGAGACGAAAAAAGAAAGTTCAGATTAAAGAAACAATAGAAAATGACAAAGTCTCAAACAGGTCCGCAGTAAAATGGCACTAGGAAAGCAACAAATTATGACACTGGAAGGCAAAACCGGTGAAGTCCCTAAATCCAGAGATAAGATGGTGAAAAGTGTTGAGGAATTTTACAAAGAACCAATAGCTAACTTTTCAGTTGACACAAGTCAAATACCTGATGTAATAGGAGACGAAATAAACATTTCTATTGAAAATATGACAAGAGGGAAGGCTGAGGGAGAAGATGGAATAGTAGCAGATTTACTGTTGGATGCAGAAGTGGAAGTACAAAACAGGCTACCCACTTATTTACTCTATGTATAAAATAGTCGAAAATTCTCAAAACATAGTGAAATGCAATAGTTATTTTACTTTACAAAAAAGGCGACTTAAAAGAACTTAGTAATTATCGACCCATTAGCTTATCAGTCATTTATAAACTCTTCACTAAACTCTTCACGAACAGAGTAAAAACATATTTGGAAGAAAATCAACCTCGCGAATAGGCAGGATTCCGAAGTGGATATTCGACTACTGAATCACCTGAGAAAACTACAGAATAGAATAGATTACTGTGCTTATGTTTTCTTGATTAAGAAATGGCATTTAGCACAGTGGAGCACATAACAATTATAAATTGATTGCGAGAACAAGGAGGAAATGAGAACACTGAAAAACGCCTCAAAAACAATTATAAAGAGGGAATTCCTACAGTTAAATTACATAGACTCGAAAAAAAAAAAAAAAAAAATTGAGAAGGGCGTGCATGAGGCAAATACAATTTCATCAAAATTATTTACCGCATGCCTAGAAAATATTTTCAGGAAGTTAGACTGGGAGAACAAGGGAGTAAACATAGATGGAGAAAAACTAAATCATGTAATACTTGCAGATGACATTATCCAAATTGCAGAAACAGCTCAGACATTGGAAGAAATGTTAAATGACCTGTACAGAAAAAGTCTCAAAGTAGGGCTAAAGATGAACTGGAGAAAACTAAAGTAATGTTTAATCCACATACACCAAAAAGTGTCATTACAATAAGAGAAGAAATTCTTAAGTCGAGGAGTACAGTTACTTGGAACAATTATTAAAATTAACAAAAGACGATGATAAAGAAGTAAATAGACGCATTACAATTCAGTGGCAAGGTTCTGATAAACAGAGACATTATGAAAAGTAGCTTGGCAGTGTGTATGAAAGGAAAAGTATATAACGAATGTATAATTCTAGCAATGACGTACCGATGTGAGACCTGCAAACTAACATAATCGATGGAAAATAAACTAATCTGTTCTCAGTGAGCATTGGAAAGGTCAGTGTTTGGAATACCGGAATCTTTAAGAGACCGGAAAAAATCATCTTAGGTGAGAGAGCAAACTAACGTCATAGACATTAGAGAAGTTTTAAAAGAGCAGAAATGGGGGTGGGAATGCCGTGTGGCAAGAATAAGGGATAACCGATGGACTTAGAGGCTGATTGACTGGACACCAAGAGATTGTAAGTGTAGCAGAAAAAGGCATATATACATCTATCTATCTATCTATCTATCTATAGCCTGACGCCCTAATCCCGCAAAGGGTGGCCGCAGACAAAACGCCTCCAAGTCGCTCTGTCACCCACCATTTGACTACCCTCCCCCCAACTCACCCCCCCCTCCCTCATATACCTCTCAACTCCATCCCTCCACCTCATCCTCGATCTACCTCTCCCTCTCCCTCCCTCCACCTCACCTACATACACCCTCTTAGTCAGTCTTTCATTCTCCATTCTCTTCACATGTCCAAACCACCTCAGTGTATTTCTCCAAATCTTCTCAACCACATCCACATTCACTCCACAGCGTTCCTTCACTTCTTCATTCGTCAGTCTGTCCCTCCACGTCACTCCACATGCTCCTATCAAGTAACTCATTTCCACTGCTCTCACTCTTGACTTGTTCCCTTCTTGCAAGGTCCATGCCTCTCTTCCATACGTCACGGTAGGGATCACAATACTATCATGCAGTGACTTCTTAACTTCCATACTCACCTCCCTATTTCTCATCACTGCTTTCAGTGTACCAACAACCTTCCTTCCCTGCTGTACCCTTTCACGCACTTCATCCACCAAAGTTCCATCCTTACTCATCACACTACCCAAGTACTTCAATGCACTCACATTCTCCATATCCTCACCATCCAACCTCACTGCACACTCTTTGACTTCATTCTTCTCAAACACCATAACTTTACTTTTGTTTACATTAACTTTCAGATTCCTCCTCCAACACACTGTCCCAAATTCATTCACGAAACCTTCCAACTCCCATTCATCTTCACTCAACAGTACTGTATCATCAGCAAACAGCAACACGGGAAGCTTCCAAATCTCACCCTCATTCATTAGAGCCACCCCCACATCCACTGCCCTACCCTGCACCTCCTTTACAACCCCATCCATGTATATATTAAACAGCCATGGAGACATCACACAACCCTGTTTCAGACACCACATCGAGATCAAAGAACTCACTCAGCTCACCATCCACTCGCACCGAAGCTCTAGCTCCCTCGTACATACTCTTCACAGCACAGTACATATATATATATATATATATATATATATATATATATATATATATAGTAGATGGATAGGCAGATAGATAGATAGATAGACACATCTATATCTATATCTATCTATCTAGCCATATATATATATATACATATATATATATATATATATATATATATATATATATATACGGTATATCTATATCTATCTATATCTATCTATCTATCTATCTATCTACCCCCCCTGGGGGTAGGGGGTTTTTCAAGAATACTCCCCCAGTATCCCTGCTTGTCGTAAAAGATGACTAAAAGGGTTGGCAGAGGGTTAGTGCCCCTCCCCAGAAAACAACTAACTAAAAAAACAAACAAGAAGCCTCGGACAAGGACTGACCAAACGATGACGACCCAGGACCGGACAAAGGACTTAGTAATGAGTACATGGAATGTAAGAGGAGCGAATGATGAGGTGAAAGAGAGAGAGATTGTCCAGGTGCTTGAGGGTGCGAAAGTGGATGTATGTGGAATAACTGAAACAAAATGGAGAGGAGAAAGTGTGAGAGAATGGGAGTATGGATGGGGTATATGTGCAGGAGTAGATGAGAATGAGAGGGCAAAGGAAGGAGTGTGTATAGTTGTGAGTAAAAGATGGAAGAAGAGCATAAGACAGAATGGATCAGTTGGGTCAAGGATTGTGTGGGTAAAGTTGAAAGTTGGAATACAAATGTGGGCGATTGTGTGTGTGTATGCGCCAACGCAAGATCGTGCTAGAAGAGTGAGAGAAGAGTTCTGGACAAATGTGGAAGTGTGCATGGAAAAGTTTGGAAGGAATGAGAGAGTGTTTTTGATTGGTGATATGAATGGTAAAGTTGGTAATGTGAAGGTGGATGGAATAGTTGGTGAGTGGGGTGTGCCTGCCGAGATAGATGAGAATGGGAGTGCGTTAGTGGACATTTGTGCTGGGAGGGGGTTGGTGATAGCCAATACCCTCTTCAGGCATAAAATGATCCACAGGTATACATGGCGAGTGATGAGAAGGGTGGGTGGTGAACTGAATGAAAGGAAGGCAATGATTGATTATGTGTGTGTGGATGAAAGGATGCGAAGATGTGTAAAGGATGCAAGAGTGTATAGAGGTTGGGGAAGTGGACTTTCTGACCACTACTTGGTGGTGGCCAGAATTAGCATGCAAGTGAGATGGAGGAATAGAAGAAGGGAAAGGCGAGAGGAAGGAGTAGTTGCAAGGAGAGTGGAAAGGTTACAAGAGGATGAGAAAAAAGCAGAGTATAAGAGAGAAGTGGAGGAACGACTGGGCAAATATGAATTGGAGCAGATGGAAGACATGGAAGGTGTGTGTAAGATATATACAGAAGAAATATGTGCAGCATGTAATGTGGTGTGTGGAAGGAAGAGAAGACAGAGGGGGGTGCAAGGAACAGCGTGGTGGACTGAAGAGGTGAAACAGGCTGTGGCGCAAAAGAAGAAAGCATACAATGAATGGATGAGAAATAGGGGCGGGGAAGAAGTTGAGAGGCGGAAGAGAGAGTCATATATGGAAAGGAAGAGAGAGGTGAAAAGATTAGTAAGAGAGAGTAAGAAGAGAGTGGATGAGGAATTTGGAAGGAATTTGAGTGTAAAGTGGAGGGACTGTAAGAAAATGTTCTGGAGAGAAGTGAAAAGAGTAAGACAGGGTGGAAGTGAAGTTAGCAGGGGAGTGAAAGATAAAAATGGTAGATTACTAGTGGAGAAGGGAGAAAAAGTGAGTAGATGGAGAGAACACTTTAAGGAATTGTTGAACGTAGAGGATGGAAGTAATGCGAGTATAAGTGGCTGGGGAATGGCTGGGAGAAGGAGGGAGGTGAGAAGACAGGAAGAAATCAGTAGGATAGAAGTTGTGGAAGCAATGAAGAAAGTTAAGTCGGGGAAAGCCCCAGGAATTGATGGAGTGTGTGGTGAAATGCTGAAGCATGGGGGAGAGATAGTAGTAGAATGGGTGTGGAAGATGTGCAGATTGGCCTGGGAGGAAGGTAGAGTCCCTGAGGATTGGGAGTCAGGTATAATTATTCCCTTGTACAAAGGAAAAGGGGAAAAAGAAGTGTATGGTAATCATAGGGGCATTTGTCTTCTTAGTATAATAGGAAAAGTGTATGGTAGGATACTTACAGAGTTAGAGAAAGAACAGAAAAATTAGTTGGAGAAGAACATGGAGGCTTTACGAAAGGAAGAGGTTGTGTAGATCAGATATTCATTCTTAGATCTTTAGTGGAAAAGTTTCTAGGGAAGGGAAAGAAGTTGTATGCGGCTTTCATGAATTTGGAGAAAGCATATGACAGGGTGGATAGACAAGGATTGTGGAAAGTGTTAAGAATATATGGAGTAGATGGGAAGTTGTTGAATGCTGTGAATAGTATGTACGATGGTGCGAAGGCTGCAGTGCGTGTGGATGGTGAACTAAGTGAATT
This sequence comes from Coenobita brevimanus, assembly GCF_032717465.1. Lineage (NCBI taxonomy): Eukaryota > Metazoa > Arthropoda > Malacostraca > Decapoda > Coenobitidae > Coenobita > Coenobita brevimanus. The sequence continues at coordinate 18,413,128 of NC_137003.1, read as the reverse complement.
TTTCTCTTTGAAAGTTGGTTTGAAACACGGATGTGTCATGTCTCCATGGTTGTTCAATCTGTACATGGATGGGGTAATAAAAGAGGTACAAGGTAGGGTAGTGGATGTTGGAGTGGCCCTGGTGAGAGAGGATAGTGTTTGGAAACTCCCTGTACTGTTGTTTGCAGATGATACTGTGTTGTTGAGTGAAGACGAAGGGGAGCTGCAAGGCTTGGTGGATGAGTTTGAGAGAGTGTGTAAGAAATGGAACCTAAATGTGAATGTAGGGAAGAGTAAAGTGATGGTCTTTGAGAGAGGTGAAGTTAGTGAATGTACAGCGAGGTTAGATGGTGAGGAATTGGAAAATGTGAGTATGTTTAAGTATTTGGGTAGTGTGATGAGTAAGCATGGAGGTTTGGAGGGTGAAGTGCTTGAAAGGGTACAGCAGGGAAGAAAGGTTGCTGGTTCTTTGAAAGCAGTGATAAGAAACAGGGAAGTGAGCATGGAAGTGAAAAAGTTACTGCATGACAGAATTGTGATACCAGCTCTAACGTACGGAAGTGAAGCTTGGACATTGTTGGAAGGAGACAAGTCAAGAGTGAGAGCAGTGGAAATGAGTTATTTAAGAGGAGCCTGTGGAGTCACGTGGAGAGACAGGCTGACGAATGAGGATATAAAGGAGCGTTGTGTTGTGGATGTGGATGTGATAGGAAGCGTTATGAGGAACACACTGAGGTGGTTTGGCCATGTGGAGAGGATGGAGGGTGAAAGACTGACGAAGAGAGTGTATGTGAGTGAGGTGGAGGGGGGAAGAGGGAGGGGGAGGCCGAGGATGAGATGGAGGGATGGGGTGGAGAGGTATATGAGAGAGGGGGGTGTGAGTTGGGAGCAGGGCAGTGAAATGGCAGGGGACAGGGCGACTTGGAGGCGATTTGTTTGTGGCCACCCCAAACGGGATTGAGGCGTCTGGCAATATATATATATATATATATATATATATATATTTGTGTGTGTGTGTGTGTGTGTGTGTGTGTGTGTGTGTGTGTGTGTGTGTGTGTGTGTGTGTGTGTGTTTGTGTTTTGCAACTTAATTCTTTAACAGAAAGCAAGCTCACCTAGGAAGTGAGGTGAACCTACTTCTGACCGTGTCCAAGCAGTTTTCCCGCTTAGATGGCACTTCCCTGTTGTACCTCGGAAGGGAAAGTTTGTATAAAGCGCTGGCTGCCTGGCCCATCCCACACGACGCACCATACAAGTTTGCTTTGGACAGTGTTTTGATGCGTGTTGTACAAGTAAGTCTTCATCAGGTATGCTCTGATAGTTCCTCAAGTCATTTAAGGCTGATTGTTTATAGTATGGTAAACTATAGTGTACCCCAGTGACATCTTTATCTCATTGCTCTGCATTCCATTTAGCATGATCCTTCTACAACCTAATTATCTCGAAGTTAATGACAGTTTTGCCTCGTATCTTACTCACAACTTTTCCCCCATGTTTGGTGAAATCGACAAATAGTAATTTTTATGACCCTCCCATGTTAATATTTGACTCTAGCCTTTGTTCAACTGTCAAATAAAAAATATATAAATAAAGCCAAGTCTCCCTTTTGCTGATCGTTGATCCCTCCACCATGTGTGTCAGAGTTACAGGATTCAGGGAAATAGATAGCTTCCATGAGCAGACCATAAACCAGACAGAATATATATATATATATATATATATATATATATATATATATATATATATATATATATATGAGGTTCTACCCAAAAGTTCCGGTAATTTGAACAGGGGGAGCCAACTGTTTGTACAGCACCCCTCGAGCCTCAATGTGGCCCCGGCTGTGTCTGTGAGTGGACGTGTTGTTGAGCTATGCTTACTGTTGTAATGTGGTATGTAGGTGGTTTGGAGGTTTTGCAATGGTGGACCTCAAGGACCAAAGAACCTGCATCAAGTTCTGCTTCAAGATCAACAAGACGGATGCAGAAACTCACTGGCTGCTTCAGCAAGCCTTTGGTGACAATGCCATGTCCCAGTGCAGAACATTTTTCTGGTATAAGCAGTTCAAGGATGGACGAACGTCCTTCGAAGATGATGACCATTCTGGACGACCGTCAATGACAACTGCACCAGAAAATGTCAGAAATGTTTGTTAGGCTATCCTTGCAGATTGTACACGAACTATCCATGATGTTTGTGATATCGTTGGACTGTTGTACGGGAACGTGCAACGCATTTTGTTGGACGTGTTGGGTATGAGACACATCACTGCAAAATTTGTGCCAAGACTGCTGAGTGACGAGCAGAAGGCTCATCGCATTGCAGTTTGCAGGAAGCTCAAGAATCAGGTCAGAGATGACGCCATCTTCAACTCCAAGGTCATAACTGGTGATGAATCATGGGATTATGGTTTTGACCCGGAGACAAAGCAGCAGTCATCGCAGTGGAAGTCTCCCAATTCACCGAGGCCAAAAAATGCATGTCAAGTTTGAAGCAATGCCAAGTCCATGTTGATCATTTTCTCTGATATCCAAGGGATTATTCACAAGAAATTCGTCCCACCCAGTCAATCTGTCAGCAGAAAGTTTTACTGTGAAGTTTTGCAGTGTCTAAGGGAGAACATCTCCCGCTAACGTCCAGAACAGTGGAAGAACAAGGACTGGGTCCTGCATCATCACAACGCCTCCGCCCACACATCAATTGTTGTCTGGCAGTTCCTGGGTTCCACTAACACGGTAGTCATTCCCCACCCACCCTGTTTGCCTGACCTTGACCCCTGCGACTTTTTCCTGTTTCCCAAGCTGAAAATACAACTGAAAAGGGGTCGATTTGACTCGACTGAGGAGATCCACACAGAATCGCAGGAGGTGCTCAAGACCATCACGCCTGAAGCCTTTCAGGGATGCGTGGACTCTTGGGAAAAACTCTGGGACCACTGTATACATGCCCAAAGGGACTACTTCGAAGGCGACAGTGAGAACTAAGAGGTAAGGTAACTTATTTTCCTACAATATTTAAATTACTGGAAATTTTGGGTAGCACCTCATATATATATAGATAGATAGATATATCTATCTATCTATATATATATATATATATATATATATACTGGACATATAATCAGATATTTAGAGTGTTTTCTTGTTTAAAAATCGATTTCCTTGCGAAAGGCTTGTTACTCTTGCTGTAAATAATTGATCTGAGCTACCTAACATCATGGCCCCTTCACTACTTATGGGTGAACAGAAAACTGGATGGATGGAAATCTTGCATTTACCAAACTTAAGTTAATAAAACAATTACATTTGCCTTTATCAACAGAGAAAAACGAAATAATGTACAACGCCGGGTGGGAACCATAAAAAAAAAAAATGAGGGAGCAGAGTGGAGCCTGATATTGAGTTCCTGTTAACAGGGTGGAGAGATGCAATTTGGACATTTATGCAGAAACCAAACCCCCACACTTTTCCGAGCACTTCGCTATCGCGGTCGCAGTCGACTTCAAAGGAACCTTGGTTTTTATACGGGTCGGCCTGGCTGGAGTGATTGCTTGCCTGAGGTTAATGGTTCTGCTCGGTCAGACAGAATGAGGTTAATCAGTAACAACAGAATAAACTGTTTGCTTCAAGTTACAGATGCAACTGATATTTTGTTTTGTTTCAGGCTGGTTTTTATGATCAATGGAAAAAGGAAGAATTGACAACTGCTGCTCGAGAACACCGCATCAAACAGAGGGAGGGGTTAATGAATCCTCAGAAGGACGAAAGGACGGAAATTGACAGCCAGAGCTCGGAGGTTAGACCACTGACGCTTACTCACATCCTCGGCCCGTTGTTGCTTCTTCTCTTAGGTCTTAGTCTTGGGGGTATGGTCTTTATCATGGAGAAGTTTCTCATGCCCAAGCCACCTAACCCCTAAACCCTTCATTATATTCATCTTTGCTGCTTGCAAATGATTTTATTCGGTTTGGAAAATAGAAGAACTTAAGTAATTAAAAGGTAAATGGAAGATGTGTTTACGTGTTCGTTTCTCTTTTATTTCAGTATCTTATTATAAATCAAATCGTCTAGAGACAAAGACTGATATTGGAAGTACATCTTCGCATGAAAGAGGCGAACTTCATTGTGGTACCACAAGATTATTTTATTCATCAAGGGATATTCTGTAGTGTACCGATTTTTCAGCTCAAAATTCTCCCCAAAATATAGCAAACAAGTTTCACCTTTCAATACAATGACTTTCATTTCGTTTTTGCAACCTCCAGACGAATTTTCAGTCTAGAAAACGAAACAGACTGGAGGATTAGTACCTAGTTTTCATTAACCTCTTCACTACCAGAGTGTTCAAAGATTAATAATATCATCAGGTAAGATGAACAAAGATTTAAGAAATACGTGGTGTTCACAAAGCACTTTTGGCTTGCATTTTTTTATTTAAGTTAACATACCGATGTGCACTTTTATATTACTATCTATCTATCCATTGCCAGACGCCTCAATACCGTTTGGGGTGGCCACAAACAAATCGCCTCCAAGTCGCCCTGTCCCCCGCCATTTCACTGCCCTGCTCCCAACTCACACCCCCCTCTCTCATATACCTTTCCACCCCATCCCTCCATCTCATCCTCGGCCTCCCCCTCCCTCTTCCCCCCTCCACCTCACTCACATACACTCTCTTCGTCAGTCTTTCACCCTCCATCCTCTCCACATGGCCAAACCACCTCAATGTGTTCCTCGTAACGCTTCCTATCACATCCACATCAACACCACAACGCTCCTTTATATTCTCATTCGTCAGCCTGTCTCTCTATGTGACTCCACAGGCTCCTCTTAAATAACTCATTTCCACTGCTCTCACACTTGACTTGTGTCCCTCCAACAACGTCCAAGCTTCATTTCCATACGTTAGAGTTGGTATCACAATACTGTCATGTAGTAACTTTTTCACTTCCATGCTCACTTCCCTGTTTCTTATCACTGCTTTCAAAGAACCAGCAACCTTTCTTCCCTGCTGTACCCTTTCAAGCACTTCACCCTCCAAACCTCCATGCTTACTCATCACACTACCCAAGTACTTAAACATACTCACATTTTCCAATTCCTCACCATCCAACCTCGCTGTACATTCACTGACTTCACCTCTTTCAAAGACCATCACTTTACTCTTCCCTACTGTACATTCACCTTTAGATTCCGTTTCTTACACACTCTCCCAAACTCATCCACCAAGCCTTGCAGCTCCCCTTCGTCTTCACTCAACAACACAGTATCATCTGCAAACAACAGTACAGGGAGTTTCCAAACACTGTCCTCTGTCACCAGGGCCACTCCAACATCCACTACCCTACCTTGTACCTCTTTTATTATCCCATCCATGTACAGATTGAACAACCATGGAGACATGACACATCCCTGTTTCAAACCAACTTTCAACGAGAAAAATTCACTTAGTTCACCATCCACACGCACTGCAGCCTTCGCACCATCGTACATACTCTTCACAGCATTCAACAACTTCCCATCTACTCCATATATTCTTAACACTTTCCACAATCCTTGGCTATCCACCCTGTCAAATGCTTTCTCCAAATCCATGAAAGCCGTATACAACTTCTTTCCCTTCTCTAGAAACTTTTCCACTAAAGATCTAAGAATGAATATCTGATCTACACAACCTCTTCCCTTCCTAAAGCCTCCCTGTTCTTCTCCAACTAATTTCTCTGTTCTTTCTCTAACTCTGTCAATAAGTATCCTACCATACACTTTTCCTATTATACTAAGAAGACAAATGCCCCTATGATTACCACACACTTCTTTTTCCCCTTTCCTTTGTACAAGGGAATAATTATACCTGACTTCCAATCCTCCGGGCCTCTACCTTCCTCCCAGGCCAATCTGCACATCTTCCACATCCATTCTACTACTATCTCTCCCCCATGCTTCAGCATTTCACCACACACTCCATCAATTCCTGGGGCTTTCCCCGATTTAACTTTCTTCATTGCTTCCACAACTTCTATCCTACTGATTTCTTCCTGTCTTCTCACTTCCCTCCTTCTCCCAGCCATTCCCCAGCCACTTATACTCGCATTACTTCCATCCTCTACGTTCAACAAATTCCTTAAAGTGTTCTCTCCATCTGCTCACTTTTTCTCCCTTCTCCACTAGTAATCTACCATTTTTATCTTTCACTCTCCTGCTAACTTCACTTCCACCCTGTCTTACTCTTTTCACCTCTTTCCAGAACATTTTCTTACAGTCCCTGCATTTACACTCAAATTCCTTCCAAATTCCTCATCCACTCTCTTCTTACTTTCTCTTACTAATCTTTTCACCTCTCTCTTTCTTTCTACATATAACTCTCTCTTCCGCCTCTCAACTTCTTCCACGTCCCTATTTCTCATCCATTCATTGTATGCTTTCTTCTTTTGTGCCACAGCCTGTTTCACCTCTTCAGTCCACCACGCTGTTCCTTGCACCCCCCTCCGTCTTCTCTTCCTTCCACAAACCACATCACATGCTGCACATATTTCTTCTGTAAATATCCTACACACACCTTCCACGTCTCCCATCTGCTCCAGTTCATATTTGCCTAATCGTTCCTCCTCTTCTCTCTTATACTCTGCCTTTTTCTCATCCTCTTCTAACCTTTCCACTCTCCTTGCCACTACTCCTTCCTCTCGTCTTTCCTTTCTTCTATTCCTCCATCTTACTTGAAATCTAATTCTGGCCACCACCAAGTAGTGGTCAGAAAGTCCACTCCCCCATCCTCAATAAACTCTTGCATCCATTACACATCTTCGCATCCTTTCATCCACACACACATTATCAATCATTGCCTTCCTTTCATTCAGTTCACCACCCACCCTTCTCATCACTCGCCATGTATACCTGTGGATCATTTTATGCCTGAAGAGGGTATTGGCTATCACCAACCCACTCCCAGCACAAATGTCCACTAACGCACTCCCATTCTCATCTATCTCGGCAGGCACACCCCACTCACCAACTATTCCATCCACCTTCACATTCCCAACTTTACCATTCATATCACCAATCAAAAACACTCTCTCATTCCTTCCAAACTTTTCCATGCACACTTCTACATTTGTCCAGAACTCTTCTCTCACTCTTCTATATTACGATTTCCCTTTTAACAAACTAGGTATTCTTTCAAACAAAAGGAACTGCATCTCGATAATCATGCTGTGCCCTACATTAGGCATAAATTATTGTGTACCCAAGGGGACTTTGTGGTCACCCCCTAAGTCGCAGGAGGGCGGGGACTAAAGCTTGGTGTGTCTGTGTGTAGCAACACGAAACTGTAGATTTTATAACGCTTGTACATGACCTTAAAACAAAATCGTGTATCGTATGCTGTTGCATCAGAAGTCAATAAAATGCTTAGCAATGTTTCCTGTCTTAAAACCTTAACCCATTTGTATGACATTAGTTTGTTCACCTTAACTTGGTGGTGTATTTTGCAGCTTAATATTCCTTAGCCTATTCAGTGAGACAATAAGGCATTTAAATAGCGCATCATACTTCCAATAACACATCTTCGAAAGTTGCATCACAATATAGAATTAATGTTTTGTTCCTGTTCCTGTTACAAGATGGCAAATTTTAGGCGAAGTTTAAGTGCAGAGAGTATAATGTAAGAGAAGTGTGAGGAAAGGTGCTGTGATGTGAGTGATATTAGCTGAGACAGAACTGTCTGGTGAGATTTTATTAAAAGTAATCGGACAGAGGAAACAGTGGGCAACATCATATCAACTGTTGTACTCGTACTGTGTCTAGCTTCCTACCAAAAGTAGTACATCATTGTCAATAGTTAAACTTACTGATTTTATTCTTAGAGCTCGGGACGGAAATGTTTGAAGCAATACGAATGCCCAGATTTTTGTGTACAGATATTTATCTTACCAACTATCCCAGAGAACTGCAAGTAGGCAGGACAGATAAGGGGAGGAAAAGAAAGGGTAGAGCAGGGCAACGAAGGACAGTGTACTGCAGGGCAGGGCAGGGCAGGGCAACAAATGACAGGGTAGGACAGGGCAGGGCAGGGCAGGGCAGGGAAGGAGAGAGTAGACCGGGGCAGGGCAGGACTGGGCAAGGTAAGGCAGGAGACGCAATACATGGTAGAAAACACAAAGTAGACCATTTACTAATGACAATAAATTTCCTCACTTAAATAAACTCTCGTTCTTGTAAGGGTTAAGCTGGATTACCTTTGTTACCCATTGTATATGAGCGTATTTTTCAAGCTAAATAAAACAGTCTTGTGGTAACAAGAACAAATCATCATAGCTAAGGGGTACGGGCAGGAAAGGATAGAACGAGATAAAATACATATTGTGCAGAGAGGAAGGATCATAGACAAAAACAGACCAAGGCAGGATAGGTTAGGACTGGACTGGATACGAGTGGTACTATAAGGCAAGGTAGGATAATGTATAGCAGGATAGGGTAAGGCAGGATAGGATAAGGCCGGGTAAAGTAGGGTTGTGTAAAGCAGGTCACTGTAGCATGTGGTCGGGTAAGGTTAGGTAAGGTCGGTTAAGATACTGCAGGGTAGGGAAAGGCTTGGTTGGATAAGGCAAAGTCCATTAAATCTAGGTATGATAAGGCACGGTAGGACAAACCAGACTAAAGCAGGTAAGGTACGGCTTGGTACGGTAAGGCAGAGTAGGGTATAAGTGGACTAGGACGGGAAGGGTAAAGGGAATCACAGAATGGTAAGGCCGGGAAAGAATAGGCAGTGAAGAGTAAGACAAGGTCAGAGAGGGCAAAGAAGGGAATGGCAGAGAGGGGTTGCTGTTGTTGTGTTACCTAGTCTGTCTGATCAAGCAGACCCATCAACAACAAGTAAGAGACCTCCCTTACGCCGCCCTCCCGTGCAGAGAAGGGTTATTACCACTGGACTGTGCGGAAATTAAGTGTGTAGGCGTGGTTCCTCGGTTGATACCGCATTTGAATTTCCACTCAGTTAACAGCGGCACCATAGTAGGCTCCCCGCCACCCCGTTGTATGGCTATATGGTTAACACCCAGGGTTGTAAATAGTTTCCAAAGTTGCAGTAAACCATTTGGCTTTGTCACTCAGTGTATGGCCACCTGAAGTAGAAACTAGAGTAAAAAAAAAAAAGAAGTAGGATGAAAGGAGGATAGACAAAGAAAAAGAAAGATAGATATGAGGGAAGAAGTAGGCAGCACCAAATCACGTGAGTGGATGATGTTCTTCCCCACCTACCACCTGCAGCGAAGGGTAAAGCAAGGTAAGTTTAAGTTAATTCGACAGGGCAAGCTAGGTTAGGATAGGACATGGGACAGGAGATGGAATGACACGCAGGACATGACACTGTAGGCAGAACAGTGAAATCAAGGCTCAGCAGGCAGGCAAGATAGGCAGGAAAGATCAGGTAGGATACAACAAGGTGGGAGAGAACAGCGAAGAATAGAGCAGCACAGGGAAGGGCAGGGCAGAGAAAAGTAGGATAACGTGGAGTAGAGACAGCGGGGTAGAGCAGGGAAGAGCTGATAAAGGAGGACAGGGCAAAGTTGGTCTGAACGAGGGAGTAGGGGGCAAATAAGAGAGGCAGAGTAAGCAGGATTTGACAGTGCAATTAGGATGAAGACGAGCAGATACATCAGGATAGGGTATGAGGCAGGCAAGCCAAGGCAGGGTAGGGTGGAGCAAGCTAAGTAAATGCAGTCAAGACAAGGCAGGGTAAGACAGGACAGGAAAGGGTAGAGACAGCTTGACCAGCCAAATCTAGGACATACTAGCAGGCCGTAAAGCAATGCAGGGCAACGTAGAACAGAGCAATGCAAAGTAAGTCGGCATAATGAGATACAGGGTATTGGCTATCAGGGAGCGGTAAGGCAGGGGAGATCAGTGCAAGGGACAGGGCAAAACAGGGTAAACGATAGTCTAAGAAAGACAAATTTACCCTATGCCTATGATGACGCTACAGATTTATATTTCTATCACTTCCAGACGATTTGGTTTAAACAGAGAACATAATTATAGCATAGGAGAGGATTCGTTTAAATCTTCACTAGAGGGATTGGATTGTCTTTTATGATTTAAGAAGCTGACGTTAGCTACAATAAAAAGATGATGTCATCATGCTGAAAGTCTTAACATACCCAAAATGCTGACAATCCCTTCAGTATGATAACAGGTCTTCTGTTTTTCTCAATAACAATTTTATTTAGCTTAACAAAGATGACTGACGGTGAACTGAGTAGAGAATTTCTAAATTAGTTTCTATGCTATGAGGTCTAGAGTTGCCTAAAATGACTGCATAATAGCGACAAAACATTATAAATAAAGTGTCAACTTGCTAAGGGGGTTGTTGTTATTGATGTAGCCCAAGGTGCATCTGGAGGGGTTAGAAAATTAAACCATCATAATTGTCACCACCTAATCCCTTCTTACCCCACCATGAATATTGAGGTTTTGGGTTAAGCTGCTTAATTCATATTTTTGGCCCGATAATGACCAATACCTTACCCTTGAGATGCATTACTATTATCAGCATTAAGTAAATATCACACGGATATAAACTCTTAAAATTACCACCCAAGTGTCGTAAGTAGTCTCCTTGTCTTCAAAAATAATCAGTATTGGCTTATCTCTTGGCATCACTAAATAAAGAGAATGGATAATGGACACCTCCTCCTCATCATCATCATAATCATCATCATCATACGCTCTATCAGAATATCGTATTTAACACCATATTTGTTATAAGCATTGCGGATGCAGCTCCCTAATGATTCTAATAATGTATTCCCTGAGTCTTATTTCAAAGAAGCGAAGCATAGCAGTTCCTAGTGTTAAACCAGTATCAAAATCCCGGGTGACTGGTTCTCTCACGTTCCTTCAATGCTCTTCCCCTCTTCCCATTGCGTAATCTTCTATCCTCCCCCTGTTGCATCCCCCCCTGCCCTCCCTTTCCTCCTCCAAACAATGTCAGTTCGACACAAAAGGAAATGTTGCTCTGCGTAGTTTGTTGTGCGTTGTCCTGGAAAGCCTTCCATATTATAAAGGCGTAAGTCTGAGTACCTACTCCATTACATGGTGAAGGAGCACAGTGGGTGGAGTATCTGCTGATAGAATTGACAAGGTAAGGCACCCATTCGGGAACACGTACATTATCTTCAACCAATTTTACCTGTAATAAAGAAGTAACAGACAAGCGTGGCAAGATGTAGCCAGATATTGTTAATATTGCTTTTTGTATTCTGACTTATACATATAGTCAACTTATACCGTCGTACAAAGAACTGATACAGTTATAAACAATAGTATTCCATCACACACAAAGGTATTATACACACACAAAACATAATTTCTCGGCCTACTGATACTTCATTCTCTGTAAATTTAACATTGCTAAATTAAAATTCACTGAATGTTTTAATTAGGTAAAACAAAGACTTTAGTCATACATACAACCAAAAGTTTATCGTTCACTGGCTATGTAAGTTTTTAACATCCCAGATAATTAGTTGTAGTTACCCATTATTATATAATTCTCTTCTTTTGGGAGAAAAATAGGTTAAAATATTATTTTTCACTATATTATTGCCGGTATGTTTTTTTCTTTCTTTTTACTTTCGTCGTACCTCGTTTTTTTTTTTTTCTTTTGTATCATACACTTAACAATGAACTAACTATTTGTACGATAAATTTTATACTAAATTCAAACGCATGAATAGTCCACCACATTAGGATGCTATTAGTAATTTGTCTCAATATTGACGTAATATTCGTCTAGGTCGTGTGTATTTTTTTTTTCCTGTAAAAGCTTCATACCGGTCTTCCCCGTCTGTCGTAATATTTCTTCTTGTACCTCACCAGTATCCACTACCTTCACATTTTTTTTTTTTTTTAACGGCTCATCGACATTCTGCTATTGTCAGTTTCGCAGCAGCCTCCTCCTACTGTGTTGCATCACCTAATTTATCAGCGCTCTGATCTCATCTTGAAAAAAAAATATATATTTTTTTCCAAATTTAACGTCTGTCTCTGTCTCTGTCTCTGTCTCTGTCTCTCTGTCTCTCTCTCTCTCTCTCTCTCTCTCTCTCTCTCTCTCTTACACTACTGTTCATCAGGTTGTAAGCGACACACTGTGATTATTTTCTCAATTAATGGATATTTTGGGCACAGCCTTAAAAATTTTACTTATTTCCTTACTTTTTTACTTAGAAAAGATGGCATTTGTGTTTTTTTTTTTTTAAATCCCTAATTTATCCCTGGAGAAACCATTCCTTCTAATGTCTGACAAACGATAAGCGTAAATCAACATGTTCCATAGGCAATATTTACAGTGATTATTGAATATAATAATAATATCATCTTATATAATGATTCAACATGAGCTTACAATTATATAAATGCAACGCACTGAAGACCCAGAGCAAGCACTGAAGAAAAAAAAAACATTTTATACGTTTGTGTTGGGGAAATGAATGAAAAAGCAGGATCACAAAGGTACCGTACAAGACGACCGTAGGGCATTTTGGAGTGGATAAACCGAAGGTCAAATGTAATACACTTGTGTATTATAAGAAAAATTGGTTATGAAAATTCTTCACATGTTATAAAGTATGAGGTGAACTAAAAAAGGCCTTAGTGGTAAAAATATTGCAAAACTGATTTACTCTCACGCAACAGCACATACATTAAAAGGGCGACAGCAAATTTAAGGTAAAAGTATCACTGAAAGGTGACAGGTAGGGAACATTATAATCTCAACGAGAGAGAGAGAGAGAGAGATTCAAATTATGCATTAAAACTTTGCTGTCGTTTGGAAAAGAGAATTTACTGGCAATGGAAGAAGGCCAGTGGTTAAAGAGGTCGTCTGTTGTCTGAAATGACATGAAATATGTCCCAAGCTGGGCCAAGGAATAAACTGAATAAAAGTTCGTTAGCAGAGCATTTATTGATCTAATACAAGCCACGTCAAAACAATCATATCTAAACTGTACAACTCCACTCCATAGCACAGGGCTCTATAAAACCTAGAGGATCACTGGGTACGCAAATAGTACCACAGTTAGTCATAGAACGTATTCTGTAACAATACTATAGTTAACCTTAAGCATTCCATAACAACACTTTTTGTTAAATTCTCGTCCTCCTCCTTCCCTTCATCCCCCTTGAGACAAACATTACCTTAAACCCCCCAAAACACAACGTGGAGTTGGAAGATGACAGCTTATATCAACGCACCAGTTCTGACTGAGAATACCTAATGTTAGTCAATATGGTCAATGGGTATTAGTGTCGAACTGGTAACATGCGAAGGTTTATGGCAGGTAGAAGGACCACTGGGGCTATGGGAACGGGCTGCCTTGCCCAGATAGGACAACGCTGTCTTTCCCTAATTATTTAATTCTTCGAAATTCTAACAGGTTAGGTTTTCTACTTATTTGTCTCATAATGGATCTGGGGACTAAAATCTACTGATGGCAATAAATAAGTTGTTATTGTTTTGCTGCTTCAGCCTGTCTGATCGAGTAAGCCAATCAAATAATTAAGAATTTGGTTCAGTATACTGTTCAATGCTTGTATCAAAATTATACACATAACACACGTCTATTTCTGTAACTTATCAAGGGTTTTATTGTCAGTTTTTACATTTCGTTTATTCCCATGGTAATTTAGAATATCCACCTTCTTGGTCCCAAGTTCCTGCTCGTGTGTGTCACTCATATAAACAGTTTTCGAGACTGTGTTCACACCTAGACCCTGCATTATAGCACAAAAACATCGTTAATATCCCCTTGTAACGGTGTAATGAATTTTGAGTCTGATTTATTTGATTTTTTACGCTTGAAAGTTCTGTTCCTCGACAATACTTCACTGAAAGTTTTTCTCATGCCAAAAGAGATGGAAATGGATAAAGTGTCTAGACAGTAAAAGATGCCTCAGTTTCAACGCTGAAATCATATGGCAAAATTCATTTTCTTCAGTCACCTTAAAATGAACTGGTTCTGTATTCTTACAATGCAGCTTTTCTTCTGAGCGAAAGATTTATTCCCCGACTTTTCATTTAAAAGTACGGAAGGCAAGAGATAAGGAATATTAAAACGGACATTCGGTGCACTCATGTAAGCGATGGTGGATTTTGCACTATAATTCCATTACTATTCAGGGTTAGGTACAACAGTATATGACTTGATATGTGTTCACATACCGATCATAGCCCTGGGATAAGAAAACTAATGGAAAACATTTGCATAAAATTTAATTTGAAGTCACGCACACGAGTTTTTACCCATGTTGTAAAGCCCAATAAATCAAGGTAATTCTTGTGATATTAGCAACTTTTCCGTCATGCCTCGTCAATCGCACACTTGTAGTCGGTAGCTCCTTCTCCACACTCGTAGCACACTTCCCAGTTCTCCGTGTCAGTAGGTGCTCTCACAGCCCTCTTGTGACCAACTCCGCCTGACACCTCACACCTTCTAGTTCTCAGTTGTTGGCATTTGCTCATCAAGCCCAGATCCTCTCTCGGGACACACTCAGTCTCTCTGGTGGGCAGAAATGGAGCTATGACAGGGACTATTGGGAGTAGGGAACATGGATGGCTTGCAACAGCTATCAGGTATTCCTCTTTCCATCCTGCCAGCTTCTTGCAGACTGCACGGACAGGGTGGCTCAGAGTCGGCAGTTGTAGCTGATGAGACTGCTGGGCCTTATCTGCCTTTACTGGTCTGCCCGTTGCTACTCTGCCCTCAGCTGCACCGCTCCAGTCATACATCACCTGGGATGGCATACACCGACCAATGAATCAATGTCTCAGTGTATTCATTTAAGATAAGCCCGAAGCCACAAAACCACTGAAACACCTCAAGAACACTTGAGCAACAAGGCTCAAGAAACCAGACAGTTTTACCCAAAACCTCCGATTAGGTGAACAACTGACAATAACTGATTTGTTTAATGTCTGTCCAGTAGTGTTAAAAACAATTGAAAGCAAAAAATAAGTAAATAAATAAATAAATAAAGACAAAAAAACAAAGAAATGCATATGCGCTGTACACACAAACAATGCTCTTGTACTGTACAAACAAACAACGCCCTTCCAGTTGCCTGAAGAAATATACAACTGACGTAATGCAGTGAAAATTCTATCTCTAACAGTGTATGTTTCAGATAGTTCGATTTTCTGCTATGTATTCCTTGAACTTTGGGAAGATACTTTAAATTCAGAGTTAATGGAAGCAAACAAAGAAGCCCTATATTAAGTTTTAATATATATTTCATTAGGAAGACGTGGCACAATTATTATTGCTGCCGCCCCGACGACATGATTGGTACTGTCTTGGGTAGGAGGACTGGGTGTGGTAACTCGCTAAGCTTCAAATCCAAGAGGTGGCAGATTTTTTTTTTTTTTTTTTATCATGTTAAGATTATAAAGGCTTTCTCATAATACTAGATCTAGGTGAGGGATTTGTGAATAATTTTCCATAAGCCTTATTTTTTCATGTAAGAAAGAATGAACCAAAGGCCAAGAACTCTTTTCTTGTTCCCTCCAAGAAAATGCAAGAACAAGATAATACAGTGTCAAATTCAAGATCCGCTCATTTCAAGATGTCTGGACATACTGCATTTGATAAACTGGAGATCGTAGGCAGTAGGAAATACAGACAGAGGGAGACAGTTCCAGAACTGACCTGCTGCATACATGAAGGACTGGGAGAAAGGGTTAACTCTTTCATTAGAGAGTTCGACCTAAAAAGGATAAGAGTTTTTTACTAGACGGGTGCTACGCGCCCACCAGAGTGTGGAGCGATACAAACTAACAGTTCAGAGAAGCATTGAAGCAGTTACCATTGAAAAAGAGATAAAGATGGAACAGTGCAGTGAAGAGACAGGTTTTAAGGAAGCCAGTAAGAGGAGGAGAGTTAATAAGACGAAAAGCCTTTGACACCAAACTGTTGAGAATAACTGTATACGGAAAGCCTTCCAACACATGAGACTTGTACTCAAGGCTATACAAGGGCGAATGAAACCAGTGTATAAAGTCAACAACTGTGCAGGGGCAAAGAATGCACGGAGTCGGCTTGGCACACCTAAACTCTTGGAAGCAGATTTTACAAGATAGGTAATATGATCTTTCCAAAACCTACCTTACAAGGATAGCAACTACAAAAGTAATATATGCCTGAGCTTTAGGGCCCTTCATGTCCTTGGTGTGGTGTGTGTGGGAGGGTAATTTTATATGGAACGGTGTGCCAGGGTGTGATGGGGTGTGGAAGGGTGACTTTATTTGGTACTGTAATCTAGACTGTGATGGTGTGGTGTGGTTTGGGAGGGTGAATTTATTTTGTACTCTATTCCAGGGTGTGATGGTGTGGTGTGCGAGGGTGATTTTATGAAGTAAGGTGTTCCAAAGTTGGATGGTGTGGTGTGGTGTGATAGGGTGATTTAATATGGTACGGTGTTCAAAGGTGTGATGGTGAGTTGTGGTGAGGAAGGGTGATTTTATGTGGTAAGGTGTTCCAGGATGAGATGGTATGCTTTGGTGTGGAAGGGTGATGTTATATTGTACGATGTTCCAGGGTGTGATGGTGTGGTTTGGCATGGAAGAGTGATGTTATATTGCACGGTGTTCCAGGGTGTGATGGTGCAGTGTGGAGAGGAAGGGTGATTTTGTGTGGAAGGGTGATTTTATGTAGTACTGTGTTCCAGGGTGTGATCGTGTGGCGTGGTGCGTAGCGTCTTCGTTAATGTGAAAATTGTGCAGGACTCAAACCTCTCAGGTGCAATAATCGTTGGTGAGGGACAGACGGACCGAGACGCTACAAGCGATGCTTTTGCTCTTGTTACGGAACAGTTTATTTTAAAAATCTGTGAAAGCCTTTGTGGTTCGTGAGTTTATGACGTGTTTGTGGCATGTTCAATTGTTGGTAACAGATCCCGTTTATCTGTCTATCTATCTATTGCCAGACGCCTCAATCCCGTAACGGGTGGCCAAAAACAAATCGCTTCCATGTCGCCATGTCACCTGCCATTTCATTGCCCCGCTCCCAGCTCACCCCCCCCCCCTCCCTCTCTCATATATCTCTCCAATCAATCCCTCCATCTCATCCTTGGCCTCCCCCTCCCTCTCTCATATATCTCTCCAATCAATCCCTCCATCTCATCCTTGGCCTCCCCCTCCCTCTCTCATATATCTCTCCAATCAATCCCTCCATCTCATCCTTGGCCTCCCCCTCCATCTCCCTACCCACTCCACCTCGGTCACCTACACTCTCCTAGTCAGTCTCTCGCTCTCCATCCACTTCACATGGCCAAACCTCCTCAACGTGTTTCTCCCAACGATTCCTATCACATCCAAAGCCGCACAACAACGCTCCTTCAGTTCCTTATTTGTTAGTCTGTCTCCACATGCTTCTCTCATAATACTCTTTTCCACCGCTCTCACTCTTGACTTGTGTCCCTCCAACCAGGTCCAAGCTTCACTTCCATACGTTAGACTTGGTACACGATACTGTCATGCAATAACTTTTTCACTTCCATGCTCACTTCCCTGTTTCTTATTACTGCTTTCAAAGAATCGCAACCTTTCTTCCTTGTTGTACCCTTTCAAGCACTTCACCCTCCAAACTTCTATCCTTACTCATCACACTACCCAAGTTCTTAAACGCACTCACATTTTCCATTTCCTCCTCATCCAACCTTACTGTACATTCAGTGACTTCATTTCTCTCCAAGACCATAACTTTACTCTTCCCTACAGTCACCTTTCAATACAGGGAGTTTCCACACACTACTCTCTCTCATTAGGGCCGCTTCAACATCCACTACCCTACCGGGTGTATTTTTTATAACCCCATCCATGTACAGATTGAACAACCAAGGAGACATGGCACATCCTTGTTTCAGTCTAAACCTCAAATAGAAAAATTCACTCAGTTCACTGTCCACATGCATTGCAGCCTTATTACCCTCATCCCTACTCTAGAAACTTTTCCACCAAAGACCTAAGAATGAATATCTGATCTAGACAACCTCTTCCCATCTTAAAACCACCCTGTTCTTCTCCAACTAATTCTTCCGAATTTCCTTAACTCTGTCAATATGTATCCCACCATATACTTGTCCTACTGCACTAAGAAGACATATACCCTTATGATTACCAAACAATTCTTTCTCCCTTTTTCCTTTGTTCAGATGAATAATTATACCTGACTTCAAATCCTCCGGGACTTTACCTTCCTCCCAGGCCAATCTGCACATCTTCCACGTCCATTCGACCACCATCTCTCCCCCATGCTTCAGCATTTCAGCACATACTCCATCAATTCCTGGGGCTTTCCCCATTTTGACGTTCTTCATTGCTTCCACAATTCCATCCTACTGATTTC
Organism: Coenobita brevimanus; assembly: GCF_032717465.1. Taxonomy (NCBI): domain Eukaryota; kingdom Metazoa; phylum Arthropoda; class Malacostraca; order Decapoda; family Coenobitidae; genus Coenobita; species Coenobita brevimanus. Next base: position 18,394,759 of record NC_137003.1, on the reverse strand, counting down.
TTCCTCCCTTCTCACATCCCTCCTTCTCCAAGCCATTACCCAGCCACTTATGTTTGCATTACTTTAATTCTCTATGTTCAATAATTCCTTAAAGTGTTCTCTTCATCCACCCACTTTTTCTCTCATCTCCAGGAATAATCTACCACCTTTATCTTTCACTCCCCAACGAGCTTCCTTAACACCCTGTCTAACTCTATTTACCTCTTTCCAGAACATGTTCTTACATTCCATCCACTTTACACTCAGATTCCTTCCAAATTCTTCATCCACTCTCCTCTTACTCTCTTACTGATCTTTCCACTTCTCTCTTTTATTGTCTACATATATCTCCCTCTTCCATTTCTCAACTTCTTCTACACCTCTGTTTCTCATCCACTCACTATATGCTTTCTTCTTCTGTGCTACAGCCTGTCTCACCTCTTCATTCCACCAAGCTATTCCTTGCACCCTCTTTCGTCTTCTCTTCACACAAAACATCACCTCACATGCTGCACAGATTTCTTCTGTGAATATCTTGCACACACACCTGCTATGTCCCCCATCTGCTCCAAATCATATTTACCCAATTGCTCCTCCACTTTCCTCTTCTGTTCTGCCTTTTTTCCATTCCCTTGTAACCTTCCTACCCTCCTTGTATGAGCAAATTACTCCTGTCCTTCCCTTCTCCTATTCCTCCATTTCATTTGAACCTTGACTTACACCACCACAAAGTCGTGGTGAGAAAGTCCACTTCCCCAACCTCTTTATGCTCTTGCATGCATTACACACCTTCTCTATCATCCACACTCACATAAACAGTCATTGCCTTCCTTTCATTCAGTTAACCACCCACCCTTGTCATCACTTTCCATGAATTCCTGTGAATCATTTTGTGTCTGAAGAGGGTATTGGCTATCACCAACCCCCTCCCAGCACAAATGTCCACTAGAGCGCTGCTATTCTCATCCACTTCTTCAGGCACACACCACTCACCAACTACTTCATCCACCTTCATATTCCCTACTTTTCCATTCATATCTCCAGTCAAAATCATTCTCCCATTCCTTTCAAACTTTTCCAAGCATGCTTTTCACATATGTCCAGAACTCCTCTTTTACTCTACTTGCACGATCTTGTGTTGGCACATACACACACACAATCACCCACATTCGGACCCCAACTTTCAATCTTACCCACACAGTCCTTGAGCCAACTGATCCATACTCTCTTATATTCTTCTTCCATCTTTTGCACACAACAATACACACTCCTTCTTTTGCCCTCTCATTCTCTCCCACTTCCACGCATATACCCCATCCATACTTCTATTCTCTCGCACTGTCACCTTCCATTTAGTTTCAGTTAATCCACATACATTCACTTTTGCACCCAGAAGCACCTGGGCAATATCTCTCTCTTTCAGCTCATCATTTGCACGCCTTGTATTGCATGTTGCAGTCTGTGTCCTTTGTTCAGTCCATAGTCGTCACCTATTGATCAGTCCTGGTCCGAGGCTTCTTCTTGGTATTTTTAGTTAGTTGTTTTCTGGGGAGGGGCACAAACCCTCCGCCAACCAACTTGTTGTCACGAAGGGAACACATGTCAGTCAGTCATAACGTTACCACCCAGTACTGACGATGATTTCCTGGTTTACAGGAACTTATATGGCTTGCCACTCAATGTAGAGCCACCCTAAACAGAAGGCGGCTACACAATATTTTATATATATATATATATATATATATATATATATATATATATATATATATATATATATATATATATATATATATGTGTGTGTGTGTGTGTGTGTGTGTGTGTGTGTGTGTGTGTGTGTGCGTGTGGATGGGTGGGTGGGTGCTTTAGGTGTAATCTTATGTATATGAACATGGCTGCATATATGTACGTATGTAACATATATCAATTAATGCATCAATAATTATTTTGTGCACGAAAATGGTATACTATGCAATCTAAGAATACATTAAGGTGTATTGCGTTTAGCATTGGTTAACACTGATTTCTGTAAACAGAAAGTTATGACATTGCCTTGTTATGGGCACGGTTGGGTAATTCTACATCCAAATGTATCAGACACTTATTTGGATGAACGACACTAAGAGTCAAAGAATAAAAACAGTCTCCAATGTTGTTCAGTGTAGTAAAATTTCAACCAGTTATATATAATCGTATTGTGTTCGTAATCATATCTTAGCAATGGGCACTCATATTAAAAAAAAAAAAAAGATATATGTTTTACACTTACAGCCACTGACATGCAGACTTCGATAGGAACTTAATGCGTAATCCAACATTCATTTATTCCTACGTTTAAGCCTTCCTCTTTTTTTTTCTCTCTTATTTGCCGCATGGCAGTGTTTCTGGAATAGGGAATGCTCATACGTATGGGTTTAAAAACTGTTTTCATCAACGATGTTCCCATCACAAACCACGGTAGTGGTTCATAATAGGGATCGCTAGGAATTTGCTGATAACCATAATAGAACAGTCACCTATTAACCATCTTAGAAAGCAAAACTTTTTCTTGAAACAACATCCAGGGGGTTCCTTTTCTATAGTTTAGGTCAACCAAGCATTGATGATGTGGAAAAGTTGTGTTATAAGAAAGTTTGGTACCTTCGAAAGATGCAAGTTTGTTCATATCATTATTATTCATAGATTTTTTGGTAGACCTGTTACACAGGTCTACATGAAAATCTATTAGGTATTTCGGGATAAAAGCTAGTCAGTCGTACTTAATGGGTCACTGCGTATGTCCATAACCTATTTTAAAACACCTAATCGAAAGATAATCATCCACCTTCAGGATACATAGAGATTCTTCTACGCCATTCAAACATGGAATTGCCGTCAAGTATCAATAGCGCATCACTAGCAGTGTGACTATATCAAATTTTATATTGTACTACGTCATTTATACCAGATCTGCTGACTTGTAGAGAAGTATATTTTAGACTTGTGGTCGAGCAGCTTTTATATCTTGTAGTAGCTTCCCCACCAGATGTCATGTAGTGACGGGAGAGGTAAAGAATAGTATGGAACTATTTTTATTTGTCTTGGAAATATTAAACACGGAACGAGTATAAGTCCCGGGTAGCTACCTCCCTGTCTCGCTATCTCTCTCTCTCTCTCTGTTCTAAGGCTAATCTCCGTCTCGACCTCTCTCTAGGGTCGCTTGTCTCCTTCTAAACTCTCTTTCCTAAAATCTGGTGTAGCAGGGGTGTGTCACGTGTGTTCCTCATGGATGGAAAGCTTAAGGAGCCTGTGTGTGAGTATGTGTGTATATGTGTGTGTGGTTACCAGATCTTTGTTCACGAGAGGACTGCTGACAGCTAACTGCATCATCTCCTTACTGGCCGCTGTCGTCAGCTTTCCTCAGTGTTAAGAGTGTGTAAGCATGTTTAGCACTGCTCGACCTCGCAGACACAACACCTCTCATCATCTGACTCCCTGCTTCTATCTATCTATTTATCTATTTATCTATATAATATGTAGTCTTTACCACACTGCTCGGTCGCGCGAAAATGGCGTACCATCGACATTTAATAGTCATAACATATTAATACATACTACATACACATTATAATGAACTTATAAGCTAATTAAGTGAAATACATAATATTGTAAAGTAACATAATTGTATGAATATTGTATACTTATATTATTCATGGTAAATAGTGATTATTCAGTAATATTACATTTTAAATAAGTTGTATACATATTTGAATAAATGCAATGGTTGTTGTATAACACTTTGTATGACGTGCACGTACAACAGACGTACGCATATAATTGTGCAATGGTAATATTGCTAGGTTATACATTACATATTGAGTTATCACTTTAGTAATGTCTCATACTTCACCTAACTTGTATGATGATACTGGTAATACAGAATTGTGCTATAATTGTATGACTTATAATATTGTACTAACATTGTGGTACTACATAATTGTAACATTTTATGAATTGTTACAAAATATTGTTAATGCATAATTGTGTTGGCCTTATAATTGTAGTTACATTTGTTAATGCAACTCTTACATAAGTGTCTTGGCCTTATAATTGTAGTTAAAGTTACATAAAAGTTACATCTTGTTAATGCAACTGTTACATAATTGGCAAAGTGTAACATAATGCAATCGTTTGTCGTTACATAATTGTTATATATCGTTTGTAAGTACATAATTGTAGTTGAAGTTACATAAAAGTTACATCTTGTTAATGCAACTGTTACATAAATTGGTACATATTGTTTGTAGTTACATAATTATAATATGGAGTAACAAAATTGTAATAACTGCAGTCCTAACATATGCTGCGATCGATGATAGTGATGATGTGTCGTGCCACTTGTATGTGGAGACAACAATTTGCATTTTTGTTTGTAGTTTATGTGGTATTATGGCATATGTAGTAACACTTACACTAATTTTCATTTGTTTGTTATGTGATCTTACTCTATTTCTCTTTTTTCTTTCTTACTTTTTTTTTTCTTTTTTTTTTTATGTATTGATTTTCTTATAGTTTGTTTTTCTTCGCTTGTGTACGCTCCTTCCATGTTGTTCATGGTTACATAATTACTGGCTAATTTCCTTGAGATACTTTTTTAAAGTTTAGTTTATATTGCACAGATATTATTGAAAATAATATTATATAGTCCCATATTTTGTTATTTTATATAAAAAATATATACACTATATACAGTATTAACTATACACACTGACCAATTGTTCACCTGTACCTATCGTGGGTAATATGTGTGTCAGCACATGTGTGGAAATCATTGTCTTCACGATTGTGTTGAAGATGTTCACTCTTGCTAACGTCATTTGTGTTGGCCATTTTTTTTTTTTCTAGTTTATCTTGTAACTTAATTTATATGTTTCTACTAGGTAGCTTTAATTAATAAATGTTTGATACAGTTCTTTTAGTCGCTCACTGAGTAACTGTGATGGTATATTTTCCTTAGCACTTTGTAGATGTAATAATGTATAGCTGTATGTATGAAACACGTATTTTATGTAGGTATAAATGGTAACACTCGTTGGTAGTAAATAAATGTTAAATAAATGAATGAATATATACAGTGTAGAATATTTATTGTTGGTGATTATGTAGTGTTTGAGTTATGCAGATAACTGAAGTAAGTATGTGTATTTAAGCTGTAACTATACAGCACGTTTTATATGTTTGTGCAGAAGCTTATTGTCTATCACTGTGTATTGTATAAATGAAGTAACTATGTAACTCACTAATTTTTACCGTGGTGGAAATGGTGTGAGTGGTGTTGCACGTGGTGATAGCGTTGTCCTTCGCGGGTTGATTGGCGTGTTGTCGTCTCAGCACATGGTGACGTCGGCTTCCCACACTGGTAGCTGTGGTGAGTGAATGAGTAGCGATGAGTAACTTGAGTGAAGACGAGTGAGTAAGATGAGTTATGAGTCGTGTCTCACTCTTCGTTTGTTTGTTCCGTTTTTCTATGTCGATGTTTTCTCGGTCCTTTTCTCTAGTGATTTACTCGTTGTAGGATGAAGACTTGTAGACTATTTGCACTGTAGGCTGTATTTTGTAGTGAGTCACTGTAGAACTGAAGCTAATCTTGTAGTCTCGGTTGCTTTTGTAGAAATTTGCTTTTAATTCGGAGATGATGTCCGCAGATTTGCTGGTTTGTCGTTAAGCTACTTGCAAGGCGTTGAGTGATCTCTTGACCTCTGCATCAGCATAATGATCTGGGAGACGGAGGGGGCTGGATGGAGAGAATACTGTCAGGAGCTGATGTTGTTGGTTAAGAGAGATATTCTTGTTTTCAATCTTGATATTTTGTAGGAATTTAATGTTGATTCGTAGACGAGGTTCGTATACGTTCGCTGCTACCAAATGTCATAAATGACATTTGGCTTGGGAATATTAACAAGTCTTTCACACAGAGCGGAACATAAAGTCCCGGGTAGCTACCTCCCTGTCTCGCTATCTGTCTCTCTCTCAAATTGCCAAGCCCTTCTCCCGTCACCTGTCTCCTCTGAGGCCTGTCTACTGCTCTCTTGCCTGTTCGGTGGCTAATCTCCGTCTCGACCTCTCTCTCTAGGGTTGCTTGTCTCCTTCTAAACTCCCTTTCCTAAAATCTGGTGTAGCAGGTGTGTGTCACGTGTGTTCCTCATGGATGGAAAGCTTAAGGAGCCTGTGTGTGAGTATGTGTGTATATGTGTGTGTGGTTACTAGATCTTTGTTCACGAGAGGACTGCTGACAGCTAACTGAATCATCTCCTTACTGGCCGCTGTCGTCAGCTTTCCTCAGTGTTAAGAGTGTGTAACCATGTTTAGCACTGCTCGATTCTCGCAGACACAACACCTCTCATCATCTGACTCCCTGCTTCTATCTATCTATTTATCTATCTATCTATATAATATGTAGTCTTTACCACACTAGTACACCCGAAAGCACTAATCTCTCCCCCTCCTAATAGCCGGGGTCGTGGCCGGTGAGCGGCCAGGCGATTGAACACCTCACATCCACCGCCCCTCCCCCAACTCCAGTGTAAGCGTTGTTGGATAGATGTAGAACGGCCACAGCTGGTGATATTACAGTGTGTCAAGATCGTTTTTATAGACAATCAGAACCAATAGGGATAAGTAAGTAAAGGCATTTAATGTGTAATACTGTGCTGTTATCCCCAATATATGAGAAAGGTACGAAAATGGAAGAAGGCCTACGATGTATTATGTGTTATTGTCTATATACTTATATACTATAATATAATGTAACAAATACGTACAGTATAGTGGACAGTATCACTTGAAAGATATGATGTCTTTTTTCATGCATTCTCGCTCTCATCTCCACCACCCTTCTCTCATGGTTGCTGTCTCCACCAAACGCCCCTCATACCCTCTCGTCCCCCACTCCACCTATTGTTAACCAACATAAACAAAGATAATGATGAAATGATCCGTCAGGTATTGATCATATTGTATCATGATACACCTCTGCATTACGCACCAACAAATAAATAACATACAATACTCCGGTATACCTGCACCAACAAACAGATAACATACAATACTCCGGTATACCTGCCAACCATTTCATCCTGTTGTAAGCTGTGACGTGACATACTCACAGCAAGTTGGACCTTGTGTTACATGGATATACGGTTGTCTATCGTTAATACAGGTTGTGTGGTTTTGGACGTCCATTAATTCATATGAAAGCGGCAATTTAAGCCTTACATTTTAAACACATAAGGTTTATGTTCCTGTCATTATTGGATGAGCGAAACGAACCAGAGATCTGCTCTGACGAACCACAAACTCTCTGCCTTAACGAAAATATTCCGACCTCTTGTCACAACAGTGACACACTGTCATTATGTATACGACTGAATGTGGGTCAATCGTATACATAATGACACTGTGTCACTGTTGTGACAAGAGGTCGGTATATTTACGCTAAAGCAGAGAGTTTGTGGTTCGTCAGAGCCGATCCCTGATTCGTTTCCTTCATCCAATAATGACAGGAACATAAACCTTACGTGTTTAAAATGTAAGGCTTAAATTGCCGCTTTCATATGAATTAATGGACATCCAGAACCACACAACCCGCGTTAACGATAAAACAACCGTATGTCCTCGTAACACAAGGTTCAACTTTTCAGTGTGTATGTCACGTCACAGCTTACAACATAATGAAATGGTTGGCAGGTATACCGGAGGATTGTGTGCTGTTGGTTTGTCGGTGCTTAACACAAAGGTGTATGATAATATATGATCAATACCTGACGGAGCATCTCATCATTATCTTTGTTTATGTTGGTCAACGATGGATGGGACTGGGGGTCCAGGGGGTAAGAGAGGCGTTTGGTGAAGACAGCAACCCAGAGAGAAGAGTGGTGGATGTGGGAGCGAGAATGTATGAGAAACATCACATTTTTCATCAGATGCTGTTCACTGTACTATACTTATTTGTTACATTATAATATAGTATGTAAGTATGTTGACAATAACACATAATACATCGTAGGTCTTCCATTTTCGTGCTTTCCTATTAAGCTTATCACTACTGGTTCTGATTGTCTATAAAAAACGATCTTGACACACTGTAACATCACCAGCTGTGGCCGTTCCACATCTATCCAACAATGCATACACTGGGGTTGGGGGAGGGGCGGTGGATGTGAGGTGTTCAATCGGCTGGCCGCTCACTGGCCATGACCCCGGCTACTAGGGAAGAGGAGATTAGTGCTTTCGGGTACACATTACTTACACGGGCAATGAAGCTCCATTGAGGGAAAGGGCCTTTGCGTAATTAATACGCACCTGTGCAATTTTACACAACTACATTATTTTATAACTCAGGACTTTATTTAACTTTTTATAGTTCTTCCCTGAAGTCCCAGCAGCCTTGTGTGTAGACGTCACATGAGACAACTGAAAAGAGTTTGTTTGTGCTTTGGGCTCCGATTGGAAGTGACCACGTTGTGATATCGTGGCCATTTCTTAGAGCGAACTAACGCCAAACTTGGATCAGTTTTTCAACGTTATTGGAATTCATCGTGACAGTAACCGCCTCGCGAGTCAACTGCTGGGGGGCGCCGAGGAGGGGGGAGAGGAAGAGATGGAGGAGGGGGGCAAGGATGAGGCAGAAGAAGGGGACGGAGAGGGCATGGGGGACGAGCAAGAAGTGTCCCCTACATCAATTATTACTGTAGAATTGTAGATAATGTTGTAATGTTGCATTTCCAATTTCACACACACAAAAACGTTACCCATTAGTCTACAAAATAGTCGTGCAAAGCACAAAACAACAGATTTTGATACTGTCTTGGAATCAGTTTGTGTACATAGCGTTTCAAGTTTTATTCAATGCAACTTCTTACAAATTATCTCTGTTTAATCAGTTTGCAAAATATAGAGATCATGAAACAATCAATATCCACTGTAAGAGGCCTCACAACTATAGTAAATAAAATGAAGACCAGAATTTAAAATAGCACCCAACAATCAGTGTGTACAAGGCCACAACACCACAGCACTGAAAGTATTAGAAAATGCCAAGTGCTTAGTATCATAACATAAAAGCTTTAATGGTAATTAGAAAGCAAGAAATTTGATTGTTTAATTCATAAATGGATAATTAAAGAAGGGAATAAACTAGGTAACTAAAAAATTAGTAATTTAAAAACGCAGACTATGGATCGCTAAGAAAAGTAAATAAACAAGGAAAGATCGCTGGAGAGCAAGCAGACCAGCAAGGATTCAAGTTACGTTGACAAAGCAAACCCACAAATCCCTATTTTGACTCTTTACAAACTGTTTGTACCAGAGTCCAAAGGGATTTGTGGGTTTACATTGTCAACGGTCCTTGAATCCTTGCTGGTTTTGCATGCTATCCATCGATCCTTCCTCGTTTTTTATTTGTTTTGTTTTTTTGCGATCCCTATTCCACATTATTAAATTACTAATTTGTTAATTACCTAGTATTATTGTCTGTCGCAGGAAGAAATTCAGTGACTTACTATGGAAACGTTACTGTATTAGGAAGTAGCATACGGATGAAAGAAAAAAGTGGCAGAATGTTAATGGAGAGAGAGAGAGAGAGAGAGAGACAGAGAGACAGAGACAGAGAGAACAAGTAATAAGGTGGACAGAACACTATTCACGAGGTACTCGATAAAGAGAAGGAAAGCAATGCTATTAGTAGTAGTAACAGACTAGCTGAAAAACGAAGAAAAACTAGAAATGAGGATGGGACTAGTGGGACAGAAATGTGTGAGGAACAACATGTCAAACGGAAATGCTCCATCAACTGAGCAGTCTGTAGAAAATGTTGAAATATGGGAGAGTGCAACTGACTTAAATGGATATAGACAAAGTGCTCATTGGCTAGAGAGTATATTGCAGTGCTAGACGACTGGAAGTCGGGTATAATACTGGGTTTTTCAAAAGTCCCTCAATAATTTGATATTCAAATTTCTTTCTAGGTAATCGACCAACGACATTCATCTTGTGGTAAACTCTTACTCAGTAGCTGAGAATTTTTTTGAGTCTACATTTCAAACTTGCACCGTTTTATTCTGATACCATGCTGACTCTAGAGCAGAGGTGTAATATCGCTGCATGGAAGGAGGTTTCTTAACCTGTGGTTGAAGTGCAGCGATGATTCGTGGCAGTCTACGGACAGCATTATGCACCAGTTAGGAACACCATCGTCGCCATCCACCAGAAGTTTATGGAGACTGGATCCATTAAGGACAAATCCTGATCAGGAAGACCTCGAAGTAGGTGGAGCGAGGAGAATGTCGAAACTGTCTATGAGGCTTTTGCTCAGAGTCAAAGAAAGTCAATTTGGCGTGGAGCTGCAGAACTGAACACCAGAGTGGCATCTATCCAACGCATTATGCAGCGTGATCTCAAGCTGTATCCGTACAAGATCCAGGTGGTTCAGAAGCTGGAACCTCAAGACTACGATTGCCGGGTGGAGATGTGTGAGACACTGCTGCATCACTGCGAAAGAGACCCATCGATCCTGGAGCACATGTGGTTCAGTGACAAAGCTCTCTTCCACCTTTCTGGTCGCGCCAATCTGCACAACAATCACATATAAGGAACTCACAATCCTATGGAAATCCGTGAACATGAAAGGGACACACCGAAATTGGTCATCTGGAGTGCCATCCCCTCAGCTGGGCTGATTGGTCCGTTCTTCTTCCGGGATAAAGACAGAAACTCCATGAACATCAACGGAGACAGTTACCATCGTATGCTTCGGGAGTTCTGCATCCCTAACTGTCAGCTGTAGTCGACATCCATAAAGTCATTTTCCAGCAAGACGGCGCCCCTGCTCACTTCTCGCGTGAGGTTCGCTCATTTCTGAATGAGCAGTTCCCAGATCAGTGAATTGGTCGCTGTGTCCCGTCATATGGGTTGCTCACTTGCCTGATCTTACACCATGTAACTTCTTTTTATGGGGCTACATTAAGAGCAAAGTGTACGCCACCAAGCTGCGAGACATCCCCACACTAGCAGAATGGATCAGGAATGTGTGTGCTTCTGTTACTCCCGAAATGTTGTCCAATGTCGGCCAAGAATGAGTAAAACAGTGACTTGCTTCTTTCGAAAAAGGTGCTGCCCACGTTGAGGTGTACAAGTGACAATCCAGTAGATTTATGAGCCAAGTTTGATGCCACCAAAGTTCTCGTGAATCGCAGACTCAGCAACCATATTGTCATTCGGTTCCTCATGTAATTGCAATTTTAATATATAAAAAATCAGGGACTTTTGAAACACCATTTTATCCCTCGCATAAGTGGAAGGACGAAGAGTAGCGTGTGTGGCAATCAAATTAATTTTTGTGTCCTTTGTGAAATAGGAAAGCTACTAAGTATCTTGGGATCATTGCAAACAGGGTTAGGAAAACACCAAGGTATTGGTAGGCTAGGGACAAATGTTGCTGTTTTTTAAAATGAAGGTGTAGGGTGTGCAAACCAGACACTTCTTTATAAGATGTATAATAGGCGCTGGAACGGGACGGTTTCGTGTGATGGCATCGATATAACCGAGTGGTTTATCTGCTTGACTATATAAATGTTTCTCAACTCCCTACCCTCAGCATGTAGAATGGCAGGGTCCAGGAGTATGACAGCTTCAGCTTGCAGAACATTAAGTTCACGAATCACATGAACTAAGCGAGAAGTCTACTAATATCACCTCTGCTAAAATGTACTGTATAATAAAAACGTGCAGACGAGAAAGAAGGTATATATATATATATATATATATATATATATTTGTGGTAGGTGGGGGCGCTTACTATCCACTCACTCGATGCAGTGCTGCTTTGGGTGTCTGCCCTTTCCTCTCTTCCATCCTTCCTCTACTGTCTTTCTTTTCTTTATTCTTTCCTCTTCCTTCTACCTGTAGGTAACTCTACATTGAGTGACAAGCCAGATGGTTTCTTGGACACCAGGAAACCATTTAATACTCTGGGTGGTAACCATATAACCAAATTTTTAGCGCCTTGTGATTTAGTTGGTAATTATTGTCCTCCAATCGGATTGAGCCGGTGAAGGTTTATATTCAAGGGGGGGTTGGGGTTAAGTACCCATGTAATGCCACTCAGGGATGAGTGAGGCTGGTCATTCGCATCTTAAATTTCGGGACCAACTGCCTAGCCCCGGGCTCCTAAACTCCTCATGAGGCAATGTAGGATTGGATGATATATATATATATAGCCTCTGTGGTACAGTGGTAAAGCGTGCGTTTTCGTACACTGAAGAACGAGGGTTCGCGCCCGGCCAGGGTAATAAAGTTTGGGAGCTTTCTTCTGGCCATGTACTGCTTGGCAGACATAAGGGGTGCTGTGGTTGAATCAGTGTCGCATACTATAATGTATGCTTGCACCCAGTCGTCTTGCGCGGGCTGATTACTCATGGTTCACAGACTACACACACATCCAAAGCCAATCGAACACTACAGTTACACTTACAAGCACTTATCACCCTACATACAATCTCCACCACACAGCCTAAGCCACTTAGTAGAGATACATTGGCTGTATCGTCCACACTTCGGTTAGGATAGGCCGGTCCTGCAATAGACACTCAAACGGCTGATGAGATTATATATATATATATATATATATATATATATATATATATATATATATATAACGGTATATTTGTGGTAGTTGGGGGGTTGCTCACAATCCACTCACTCTATGTAGTGCTGCTTTGGGTGTTTGTCCTTTCCTCTCTTCCATCCTTCCTCTTCTGTCATTCCTTCGTTCCTTCCTTTTTCTTCTGCCTATGGGTAACTTTACACTCCCTCTTCTGTTTTTCAGTCCTACATTCTTTCCTCTTCCTTCTTCTTTTTTTTTTTTCTTTACTGCACTGAGCGACAAGCCAATTGGTTTCCTATACACTAGGAAACCATTTACTACGCTGGGTGGTAACCATGTAACCAAATTATGGCGCCTGGTGGTTTAATGGGTAATTAAGGTGCTTCAATCGGATTGAGCCTCTGTAGGTTTATATCCAACGGGTAGTTGGGGTTCATTGCTCACGTAATGCCACTCAGGGATGAGTGAGGCTGGTCAATGTCATCTTAAATGTCAGGACCAACTTGGTCAGCCTCGGATCCCTATATATATATATATATATATATACATATATATATATATATATATATATATATATATATATATATATATATATATATATATATATATATATATATATATATATATATATATATATATATATATATATATATATATATATATATATATATATATTATGTACAGAGTTCGTGAGTTCTTCACTGACGAGCAGATAGCCACAATATACAAAAGTCATATGCGTTCTCAGACAGAATACTGTTCACCACTGTGGAGTGGCTGTGGAGCGGTTGCATTGAGGCAGTTGGACAAAATTCAAAATAAAGCCATTAAATTAATCAATAATCCTGCCATAACGCACGACCTTCCTCCGTTATCAGTACGTAGAGATGTTGCGTCTTTAGCACTATTTTATCGATATTTTTCCCGTAAGTGCTCTAACGAACTGGCTTCAATTGTGCCTCCCCTTCACATTTTCTCCCGAAATACTCGGGCAGCTGGGAGCGCCCATGAACTTACACTCTCTCCCCCACAGTGCAGAACCACTGCTTATCAAAATTCATTTATCCCCAGAACTACTACTCTCTGGAATTCACTTCCTGGGAGTTGCTTCCCACATACATTTAATCCTGTCGATTTTAAATCCATTTGTTATAAGTATTTTATGAATGGAGGATGCCTTTAGGCACATGGACTTTTTTTTTTCCTTTGTTTTTCCTTCCTCCATTCATTAAATATATATATATATATATATATATATATATATATATATATATATATATATATATATATATATATATATATATATATATATATATATATATATATATATATATACACGAACGGTATTACAAAATTATTACAAAGTAGGGCAGTCGGATCCTAGAGTGTCCCAAGTGGATATCTGTACTTTGTGGAGTTTGCATGTACTGATATGTGTAGATAATATTGTTCTGTTTTGTGAAAGTGAGTGCTAGAAACAAGACTTTATGAATGAATTTGGAAATGTGTCTAAGTAGAGACACTTGGAAGTGGATTTTGTAATGAGTAAAGTTACTGTTTTTGAGGGGATTGAAGCCATGGAATGCGTAATGAGGTTTAAAAGGCCCTTCATGTGCTGAGCTAGGGTACACGTAGGTGTTTAAAGGATAATTGGCCATAAATGGAAGCTTCCAGGTGCAGTACATTCAGTGCAATTAAAAGGAATAGCGAGTTGAAAAGTGAGTATGCATGACAGTTGTGTGATCTTTACGTCAACCTGAAACCTTGACTTTACCGGAAGGACGCAATTAGGTGTGACTGGAACTGAAGAGAATTATCTGAGCGAAGTGTATGGAGAGTCTGGAGAGACAGATAGACACAGGAAAGAAGTATGGGATCATTATGGTATTATTGTAGACGTGCTGGATAGTGTTATGTGATGTACCCTGAGAGTATATAATCACGTGGAAAGAATGGAGGATGAGAGACTGACCACGAGTCTATGAGTCAGCATGAGGCTGGGGGAGCGAGTGGAGAGAATATGAACGTAGGTGGGCTCTACTGGAAGGAAAACAGCCTGATGGCAGACAGTAGTCTGATAGAAGAGGCCAAGGAATCACGTAGGTATTTTGCTCGAGGCCACCCCCACCGGGATTATGGTGTCGGGGTGAAGAGAGGTAAATCGGTAGTTTACCAGGAATCCCTTCAGCCTGAAAAAATCTTGTTTGATTCATTATACTCCCATGTGTTTTTCGTCAGCTTACGAATAGTACCTGTAGCTGTTGTCGTAGATGATTTAGGTGTTATGGTCCCATACTCGTCCGGACATGTTCCTAATGGACTGCAGGCTAAGGTTTCCCTTCGCATGGAGTCTGCCACCATACTTTCTGGGAGGGGGGGCGGAGTTCAGTATACTTAGTTATTCGGTGTTTCCTGTGGAAGGCGTTTTTCATCAAAATTTATTGGTACTGAGGAGGTTAAATAATTCAATATCAATTTTTTCCTGTTCTAAAAATATCTCCACTAAACTGAAAAAAAGTACAAGGGTACCGAGAGTAAATACATATAACACGTCATCGTAGTAAACTGGTTTATTATGCTACCACTGAAGCATATATCATTCCGTCATCGTAGTAAATTGGTTATCATTATGATTCCATAGAAGCATTATATCATTACTGGTTATCATCCGGTTACCTTCTCTGCTAGGGCAAGAACACTAAGGCAAGAACGGTTTATAACTCCGTGCGCTCTCTTCCAGCCTTTCCCATCGTGCCTCTTCTCTCTCCTAACCCCTTCTGCCCTGTCTCTCCAATTTCCCCTTTATATGACTGGTTGGGTCACGTGTGAGGACACGTGTGTGTGTGAGGAACTCTCCACACTTGTGGAGTTTCCCATCCGGTGTCATACTGTGCTGTGTGCGTAATTCCCTAACTAGAATGTGCACTGCTGTTTCCTCCTGATCTCTTGAGCTTAGGCACGACTTTCGTCAAACTTCTATATTACATTTTAATAGTATATTAGTCACTAGTTATTATGCAGTGTGTTATGAATATTGATATTTTAGTGTTCTGACATATGGACACAGTATCAAGGGCCGACCAACGAAAATAGACTGACTGCAGATCGTGTGGATGTGGTTGGCAGGTATGTTGGTGTGAAACATAGTCCAGTAGCCTTGCGTCAGTACCTCAACAGTACATCACTGGATTCATCGCTGGCAAAAGGAGGGGACAGTAGAGCCCAGAACCCACAGTAAAAAGCACCAACACCTCAGGAGCGATCCGCTGCTATTCCCTATGCTTATGACCCACAATGTTATAGCAAAACCCTCAACACTTCCCTGTTGGTAGCTACGTCTCTGAGCCACTCACCCAGAGTGTTGCCCAGATATATAGCAATGCATTTCACAGCGAGTTATTTACTGACTGACAAATTCAAACCGAGGATGTAATTACAGTTTAATTCTTGTTACTTTCTGCCCATTTTTACAAACACTTGTACAGACCTTAGTGGATGGCACGTACAGTCTTACTTGCCCCTGGAGAACTAGAGGGTTCTCCTAAGCCTAAGGTGAAGGAAATGATCTTGAGTGAAAACGAGTACAATACAAAATGACGTCTTTTGAATCCTTGGATATAAATCTTACGCTGCCGGAACTGCTTCATAATAAATGTTAACCTCTTCACGGTTTGAAGATTCTCCGTATATAGTGTCCTTGTGTTTAGTTTTTAGAAGGAACATCACAGATAAGGCATTAATAAAAGCTCTATCGCGAAGTGAATAATACTGTATTCTTAATGATGTGGTTGTAATGAAAAATTGACCAATACCTATACTGAAGAATAAAATTTAATGGTTAGCTAGCAACATAGTTTACTACTTTTGTAGCACAGTACAGTGATGTATTATAAATATAATTCTTACTCATATAAGACGATTTTAATTAGCACAAGTGGGACAATCGAGCATTCGCCTTGTTACTAAATAGAAAGGCTTGAATGAAATAAATAATTCCCCACTTCCAGTTAATCCAAACGAAGAATTAAAGATGATATTAAAGAAAAAAAATGGTCAGCAAAAATCAGTCTTTGGCATATACTTGACTGTCACTTCCCTGACCTCGAGAAGTCCTCATACACTAAACACTTTCGCATGTCGCCACTTGAGCGCTAATACACATAGCTTTTATTGAATACGTGATGGGGTTTTCTCAGTCATGGCTCTGGTGATGGGTTTAGTGAGGATATTTCCTCGAAATGTCAGTCAGGCTTCTTGATGACAAATAATATATATATTTTAAAATCCAGGTCATCAGACTGCTCCCCTTCCACCCCACTCCCCTTGCAGTTATAGTTTGGTGGTCCAAGTCTATCTACTTTTTCTCACCCACTTGCAAAATCTCTCGGTATCTGGAGAAGGTGGCCCCAAAACAAGCCATCTCCATGTTGCCTTGGCTTCAGCCATCAGTCTGCCATCCCTACAATTGTCACCAAATTCAGTTATATCCCTCTCTACGTCAGCCTTCGGCCTCATTCTCGGGAAATGGGGTCTAAAGGGTGCAAAGCCTTCAAGCAATAAGCATATGGTGAACTGGTGTTGTCTCGGGGCTGTATTTATATTCATAATAACTTTCAGCCTTGTAATAAGAACAAATAGAGCAAGGAAAATAGAAGTATACTGAAATGCTATTTAATATGCTGTTTGCGATAATTTCTCTTGCCACAACCAGACAAACAATACAGCACATAGAAGGCATGGTACAGTGAAGACATTTCTATTATTATTATTATTGTTTATTATTATTATTATTATTATCATTATTATTATTATTAATGTTGTTGTTGTTGTTGTTAAAACTTCCCAGATCCGTGTCAGAAGTCTTATTATTCTTGTCATTATTACATATTTTTTTTTTACTTATTGTAAAATTGCGATAGTTAATAGGCTATTTGGCACAGAGCCTTCAAACTTGGACAATAAGTTGGACAGTTGTCCACTTCTTTTGGTTAAATTAGTTGGTAATCCATTAACCTGATCTCCGGATATAATATGGTACACAGACAAATGAGGCAGCCACATTGTCTCCACACGGTCCCACGACCTGCTTAAACAAAGAAGCAGAAATTTTACTATAATATAGCGTTAAGGCGGACGCAGTGCGGAAACGAGTATGGTTACAATTGCTTGATTATTCTCTGAGATTGCTTGGGTTAAACAACGGACTTTTCTGGGATATTCTGGGTGTCACCTAGTTTTCGATGAAGGATTAAACACTAGAACCACAAACTTGATGGACTTATATACTGTGTCGACCTTAGTGACATGCATAAGTTCAGTAACCTTGATCTCAAGGCCTCTTTATAGTTCGGCTTCCAGTAGGGAATGGCTGTATGATATTGTTTATTTTTTAAACAAAAATGATCTTCCACAATTTTACAGTTGTAATAATCATTATTGTTATTATTATTATTATTATTATTATTATTATTATTATTACTACTACTACTACTACTACTACTACTACTACTACAATTATTATTATTATTATTATATGGAGGGAAGAGGAGAGAGGTGAAAATTAGTAAGAAAAAGTAAGTAGTGAATGCAGGAACAGTTTGGAAGAAATCTGAGTGAAAAGTGGAGGGAATGCAGGAAAATATTCTGGAAGGAGGTTATGAGACTAGGAGAGGGTGATAAAGAAGGTAGCAGGGGACTGATTGGTAAAAATGGCAGATTTATGGTGTAGAAGGGAGAAGTGAGCAAATGGAGAGAACACTTTAAAAAATTGTTAAACACAGAGACTGAAAGTAATGCTATTATAAGTGCCTGGGGAATGGCTAGGAGAAGAAAGGAGATGAGAAAGGAGGAAGAGATTAGTAGTGGAAGCAAACAAGAAAGTCAAAATGGGGAAAGTCCCAGGAAGTCATGAAGTGTGTGGCGAAATGCTGAAGCACAGGGGAAGACATAGTAGTAGAATGGAAGTGGAAGATGTGCAGATTGGCACGGGAGGAAAGTAGAGTCCCAGAGGATTGGAAGTCAGGTATAGTTATTCCCTGTACAAAGGGAAAAGGCAAAAAGAAGTTTGTGGTAATCACAGAGACGTTCGTCTTCTTAGTGATATAGGAAAAGTATATGGTAGGATACTTAGTGAGAAAGTTAAGAAAATAACACAAGACATAGTTGGGGAACAACAGAGAGGTTTCAGGAACCAGATTTTGTGTAGATCAGATACATTTTCATCCTAAGGCGTTAAGTGAATGCGATTCTAGTGAGGGGAAGGAAGTATTACACTGCCTTCGTGGACTTTGGAAAAGCATAGGGCAGAGTGGAAAGAAAACGAATACGGAAATTATTAAACATATATGGAGTAAATGGAAAGCTGTCCAATGCCGTGAAGTGCATGTATGAGGGTGCTAGGGCTGCAGTGCATGTGGATGGTGAACTGAGTGAATTTTCCTTTCTTAATGTTGGGTGGTAACAGGGATATATCATGTATCCATGGTTATTCATTTTGTATATGGATGGAGTTATAAAAGTGATAGAAGGCAGGGCAGTGAAAGTTGGAGTGACCCTAATTAGAGGGGACAGCATTTTGAAAATTTCTTTTCTGTCCTTTGCAGATGATACTGTATTGTTACGTGAAGATGATAGGGAACTGCAAAGCTTGACGAATGAGTTTGGGGGAGTTTGTAAGAAACGGAATCTAAAGATGTATCTGGTGAAGAGTAAAATTAGGGTCTTTCAGAGTAATGGAATCATTGAATGTTAAGTGAGGATGAATAGTGAAGAAATGGAAAATGTGAGTACACTGAAGTACTTGGGTAGTGTGATGATTAAGGATGGAATTTTTGCAGATGATGTGCTTGAAAGGATTCTACAAGGAAGCAAGTTTGCTGGTTAATTGAAAGCAGTGATAACAAATAGGAAACCAAGCATGGATGTAAAAATTCGCTGCATAACAGTATTGTGATACCCAGTCTAACGTATGGACGCGAAGCTTGGACCTTGCTGGAAAGACACAAGTGAAGAGTGAGAACAGTGGAACTGAGTTATTTGAGCGAAGCATGTGGTGTTTCCTGGAGAGAGAAACTGACATATGAGATTGTTATGGAGTGTTGTGGTGTGGATGTGAATGTGGTTGAATGCGTTAAGAGAAATGCACTAAGGTAGTTTGGCCATTTTGAGAGAATGGAGAGTGAGAGACTAACTGGGAGAGTTCATGTGAATGAAGTGGAGGAGGGGAGAGGGAAAGAGATACCTACTGTAGGATGAGATTGGGAGATGAAGTACAGAGACCTGATGTTAGAGGACATATTAACTCCAAGGCAGATCGTTTGTTGCTGTCCCTTCCTGGATGAGAGCTATTTATCATTTGAAAATTTGTTATATCATCAGACCAGTAAGGTAAAAAAATATCACATGGCTATACCAGGAATAAAATATAAGTACTGTAGCGCAATACGCCGCCAAACTGAAACAAAGCCACCAATTTCTTAAAGTTTATATATATATATATATATATATATATATATATATATATATATATATATATATATATATATATATATATATATGGACAGGCTATCACAGATATATATGCAATTTAAGAAATCTATCTATCTATACACCTGCGCTGCTTCCCCAAACGAAAGGGAGGTAGCCAAGACAGGACGACACACTCCCCATTTACTCATTCATTCAAACACATTCATTCGCATCTTAGCCCCAAAGGGAAGATGGGACAGATCCTCACTGCACCACGCCGCACAAGGGTCAACTGCACAGTGCAATCAGTGACATCCGCAGCAGGGCCCGACAGCAGAGCTGGTTTACCCCTGCCACATCAGTATAGAAATGATGAAAAATATTCCCTGGATGACCCCACAGACAGATTATAATATACCCGTATAGGAAGAGGGCTGAAAGGTAATTTTTAGACAAGTGGATATTTCTTATTCTGTGGTGTCTGCTGCTGGCTTGTTTCTACTGGGTACTCATGACAACTTAGTAATAGGAGAGATGCGATCGCTCATACACTGTAGTGCAGTCACAGAGTGTTTCCAGCCCAACTCAGCTGCAGGTTGCAATCAGTAGCCTACTGACTCTACTCAAACCAAAAACTATCGGGTGCTGTTATCGGTGCCTTGTGTCCTAAATTTATACCCTTAGCTGAGGTAGTCAAATATTGCTTTACTTCAGCAGCAACAGCCTTGGTAACTATCTACTCATAATATGGTGGGTACACAGAGATAATCAGAGCCGTTTATGAAGCTATGCAGGAGGACTTGTGTGATCTCGAAGCTCCCTGTGGCTGAATGACACAGCTACCATTTTGTCTCTTTAACCACCTTAAGAATTTTCTTTAGGAGATGCTATAGTGCCATTGCATGTGAAATTTGATACTTCTAAATTATATTATGGTAAGGTCCTCGTAAGATGTTTATATGGACAATTCTTTGAGGACGCTTGCTAGGACAATACTTGCTGCACAATCAACAGCAGAAAGTGATTGCTTGAGGAAGAACCAGAAGGGACAGAGTTCGAGTCAGCAGGTAGATTGACGGCTTGATCTTGCAGCAGGGTCTCGACCAGCAAGAAGTAGGTCTCTTGTAGAACCAGGAGGCCTGCATCATTTAGCGAGGAAGAAGGAACCAAAGGCCGTGCGCCCGCTATTATTGTTCCTTCCAAGAGAAAAAAAAACACACAAGAGAGAGCCAAATTCAAGATCCGATCATTTCGAGATGCCTGGACACACTGAGTTTGAAAAACTGGAGATCATAGGAAGCAGGAAATATAGACTGAGTGAGACAGTTCCAGAGCTGACCTGTTGCATAAATGAAGGACTGGGAGTAACGGTTAACACTTGCATTAGAGAGTTGGACAGAAAAGGGATGAGAGTTTGCTGCTAGACGGGTGCTACGCGCCCGTCGTAGAGGTGGAGGAACGCCTGCAGACAGTTCAGAGGAGCAGTGACCATTGAAGTAGCGATAGAAAAGAGATAAAGATGTAACAGTGCGGCGAAGAGGCACTGGTTGAAGGGAGTCAGTAAGTGGAGGCGAGTTAATGAGACAAAAAGCCTTTGACTCCACCCTATTGAGAAGAGCTGTATGTAAGGAGCCTCCCCACACATGAGAGTTGTACTCAACACTGGGGCAGATATAACCCCCGTATAGAGTCAACAATTGTGCAGGGGTAAAGAAGGAACGGAGTCGGCTTAGTACACCTAATCTCTTGGAAGCAGATTGCACAACAGATGTAATATGATCTTTCCAAGATAAGTCCCGAGTAAATGAAACCCCAAGCATGTTCAAGGATGATGCAGAATTAAGCTGAAAATTAATAAGCGTTAGTGGGGATATCTGTGGAAGATTTTGTCGGGTTGATAGGTGTAAAATCTGAGTCTTTGATGCATTAAAAACAATCACTTTATTTTAATCCCAGTCAGAGATACGAGCCAAGTCAGATATTAGGTGTGCCATAGCCTCATCCCTTGTTTGTTGAAGTAAATGCTGAGATGGACGTTGCAGAAACCGAATGGAAAGGTGAAGGGTGGAGTCATCAGTGTATAAGTGGATAGGGTTAAATGTACATCTTAGAAGGTCATTGATGAATAAAAGGAGGAGAGTTTGTGATAGGACAGAGCCTGAGGAAGACCATTGTTGATAGATTGAGGAGTAGAACGATGGCCGTCTACAACAGCGGCTATAGAAAGACCAGAAAAGAAGCTATCGGTGAAGGCACAGATAGAAGGATAGAAACCATAAGAGGGCAGTTTGGAAATTAAAGATTTATGCCAGACTCGATCTAAAGCCTTAGAGATGTCAAGTGCAATGGCAAAGCATTCGCCAAAGTCCCGAAAGGAGGATGACCAGGAGTCTGAAAGGTAGGTGAGAAGATCGCCAGTGGAGCGTCCCTGACGGAACCTGTACTGACGATCAGAAAGAAGGTTGTGATAGGAAAGATGCTTAACCCCTACACCGCGGGCATGTTTACCAATGTTTTGCGTGTGCCGCGGGGTTATTTGGGCCCCGACAGACTCTCAAAAAATATTTGCCAAAAATCAGTTATTAGTCCTAGAATATTAAAATTATACATGCTTATGGCTCATACCTTCAGCTTTCTCCTGGAATGTTTGTTGAGCCTTCGTCCTTTACCGTAGGACTTGTGGAGACCTCTGAAGTTGGGTAACGAAGTCTCCACTTTACACTTCCCGACAACCCGTAATATGATTACCACAGCTAGATATTAACACTATAAATACTACTCTATGATTCTCAAGTAGTTTGGGATCCATACTCCGAAAAAAAAAAACACTGTGAAAGCAATGAAAATTACGAGTGCGTCTGACCATCGCACTTGCGCTAGTTCGCTCTTGGTACTCTGTCATTTATTATTCATAAAACCCCTCACACTTTATATTTCTATTACTATATAACACTTATATATATCTACAGTCTTTATCCATAAGTTTCCTTCAGTAGTATTAGTTTATTGTCACTGTAGGGATTCAATTTCTTTCAGTAAAATATGTAGCATTCACTTTCTCGTCCCGTATACTAGCATTGAGAGTGAATGTCACTTTCACCTTCACTCTCATAACTCATAGTATTCAGACATGCTAGAGTGAAACTTTCACTTTCATTACTCCTAGGGTATATACTCGTATTCTTATAATACTACTCATTTACATTTCTATTTACGTTCTCTATTTTATTTACGTTATTTACATTTCTATTTTATTTACACTGTGTTATGCACTATCACTTGAAGTAACTTATAAAACCATTTTCCACTGTTCACGTATATTTACATTCATTACTTTCACTTGCTGTTTACACATTATTTACACATTATTTACAATTCCACTTGCACTGTTTTACTCAATAGAAAGATCGTAGTCACTCTTTTATCAATTGTCAGCCCTTTACCTCTTTCCACATGAGGTTTAGTAGGTGGTAAAGGTCACAGGGCCCTTTGCATGGGGGTGAAAGGTCCCTGAAGTTAGCAAGAGCGAACAGACATACTCCCACACTGGAAGATGAGAGTGAACTGATAAGGGTGGGCCGGGGTGGAGGCCTACCAAGGGAAATCTGTACTGCCAACGTTTAGCCTCTTGACACAGCTAATTTTAGCACTGAAATGATTGGCAGGAAATCTAGACAATACATTATAAATTAGGTAGTTCCAGGTGAATGTAAATATCACTTAGGCTTCTCCCTTCCCTCCATATATGTATATTTATTACGAAAATAGATTATACGGCATATTTCAAGGGGAAATAAACAGCGAAAATTAGCGAACGAGTGCACGTGAGATGTTGTCAGGTGATAATTAGCCAATTCCAGGTGTATGGCACTCTCACTTACCTTATTTCTTTCTTGTGTATATTATTTGGTATAAGAATAGGGCATAGGGCTTATTTCAATGGATGAAATCAGTGAAAAATTCCAGGGAAGATTTACTTAGCGTAGCACGGCCAGGCAGGCGAGAGGATAGGGTAATGGAGGGGGGGTAGGGAGGGGAGTCAAGAACGGGGAGAAATGTCTAAATTGTCAACAATGGATGGGAGTACAGATGAGATTAGGAGTGCTGACTAGTGTTGGACATTGGCAGTACTGATAGATGATACAAGCCCCCACTTGGAAGCCAGGGTGAATTCAAAATAACACAGAATCACAAAAGTGATGCCCCGCGGTATGATCCCTTGCTCCCAAGCATCACGAAAGTGACGCCCCGCGGTTAAGGGGTTAAAAATTTTTCTATTAAGAATTGACTCGGAAACTTTTGAGATACAGGATGTTAAAGCAATTGGACGATAGTTTCAGGGTTGGGAATGGTCACCCTTCTTTAGGACTGGCTGAATGAGAGCAAGCTTCCAACAAAAAGGAAAGGTACAAGTTGATAGACAAAGGCGAAAGAGTTTGCCTAGGCAGGGTGTAAGCACAGAAGAACAGTTCATGAGAACAACAGGAGGGACTCCATCAAGCCCATATGCCTTATTGGTACTGAGGCCTGTGATGGCAGAAAATACATCAGCTGAAGAAACTTTAATATCAACCATGAGGAAGTCCAGGGGGGGGGGGAAGTGATGGAGGAACAGCACCGGAATCGTCTAAGGTGGAATTGGAAGAGAAAGTCTGAGCAAAGAGGTCTGCTTTATCAGTAGAAGATATAGCTACAGAGCCATAAGAGTAGAAAAGAGGAGGGAAGGATGACAAGGTAAAGTTGTTAGAAAGGTTTTTGGCAAGGTGCCAGGAGTGGGAAGAATTTGAGTTGGAGAATTGAAAGCATTTAATACAGATGACATTATTTTTAGCAGAGCAAAGAACAAACTTAGCACAATTCTGGACAGAAATGTATAAAAGCTGTGATTCAGGGGTGGGTTGACTCCCATACATTTTATTGGCCCTCTCCTTGTTGCAGGCAGCATTAGAACAAGCATGATTAAACCAAGGCTTTCTTGCATTAGTGAAAGGAAATGAGAAAGGAATGTATGCATCCATGCCTAAGAGAATAACCTCCGTAATGCGCAAGGTACACTCAGATGCCTCCTGCCCATGGAAGCAATAATCATTCCAGGGAAAATCAAAGAAGTACTGCCTGAGGGCCTCCCAATCTGCAGCTCCAAAGTGTCACAGACAACGTTTCTTTGGAGGGTTCACAGGCCATACCAGAGCTATAGGACAGGTTAAAGTGATAAGGTTGTGATTGGAGGAGCCCAAAGGAGAGAAAAGATTAACAATGTAAGCAGAAGGATTAGTTGTAAGAAAGAGGCCAAGTGTGTTGGAGCTCTCTCAAAGGCAGTCAAGGATACAGGTAGGGTGCTGTACAAGCTGCTCTAGGTCATGAAGGATACTAAAGGTGTAGGCTTGTTCACCAGGTGGATCGGTGAAAGGGTAGGAGAGCCAGAGGTAGTGGTGAACAATGAAATCTCCTAGAACGGAGATTTCAGAGAAAGGAAAAATGGTTAGAATGTGTTCCATCGTACAAGTAAGATAGTCAAAGAATTTTTGATAGTAGAATTAGAAGATAAGTTAACAGCGCAGATATATTTAGTCAGAGAATGACAGGTAAGCCGAAGCCAGAGTGTAGAGATTTCAGAAGAATTGAGTTCAGGAACACGAGAGCAAGAAAAGTATGTATACACAACAGCCACTTTTGGCTTTGAAATGAGGATAGAGAAAGTTGGAGGATACAGAAAAGGGTTTGCTGTCAGTTGCCTCAGACAGCTGAGTCTCAGTTAGGAAAAGAAGGTGAGGTTTAGAGAAGGAGGGGTGGTGCTCAACAGAGCGAAAGCTAGAAGAAAGGCTGCGAATGTTGCAGAAATGAAGAAGAAGGGAATCAGACAGTGGTGCCAGGCAGCTCGAGTCATCACCGGGAGAGAAGCGGAAGGTGGGGGCATTTATGGTCCCCTCCCCTTGGGACTCTGAGGCCACATGTTGTGCTGCCATGATTTTTTTTTTTTTTGGAAAAGGAAGGGTAGTGTGTACTGTGCATGTAGTTTGGTGTTGATAGTTAGAGAAACTTGTATTGGGGAGCATGCTGGCCTACTCTTTGTGTTACTAAGACACTGAAAATGTTCAGGAAAGGGGGATGGTCGGGACCTAGTCCCGAGGGCTGATTAAACGGGAGCTCCAGCTCTCCTTGTCATCAGCTCTCCATCCACCTTGGGAGTACTGCCCTGCTCAACTGGTGCTACAGTCTACTCCTGTAGACTTGCCACATCCCTTGTTTCACCTTGTGAGGTGGCCGTGGCAGGTGGTTGTTGGTTTGTGTAAACGTTTTGCAGCGCATGTATTAAATCAGGTATATCACATTTAGCACCTTTACTCTCCTGTGTATTCCTAGACTACTGTACACTGCCAACAATAACTATGGCACACACATCCTCCACTACCCCACCTCCACCCTCAGACCACTCACCCACACCACTGTCTGCTCTGACAGT
Organism: Coenobita brevimanus; assembly: GCF_032717465.1. Lineage (NCBI taxonomy): Eukaryota > Metazoa > Arthropoda > Malacostraca > Decapoda > Coenobitidae > Coenobita > Coenobita brevimanus. The sequence continues at coordinate 18,368,213 of NC_137003.1, read as the reverse complement.
TGCCAGACTTGTGAAGCTATCCCTGCTGTCTCGATTTATCTGTTCGAATATTTAAGAGGTTCAGAACGAAGACATGACTTTTTTTTGGCAGACTATACTTTTTCTTGTCTATCTTTCTGTCTTTATATACGATAGTGCAATAAGTCAGTTGTGGCACTTCGGAGCTGCTGATTAGGAGGCCCTCAGGCAGTACTTCTTTAATTTCCCCTGGAATAATTATTGCTTCCATGGCAGGGAACCATCTTTTTTTCGTTTTCTTTTTTTTTTTTTTGATAACAGAGCAGAGGAAGGAAAAATAAATGAACAAAAAAAATAATTCAGACACCAGATTACTGGCGTCCTCCAGTCATAAAATATCTGTAACAGTTGGACTTTAATGCTGTAGGTTGAAGTTTGGGGGGAAACAACTTCGGGGAAGCTTGTTGTTGTTGTTTGATATTTACCCACACTTGGTGGGGCAAGGGCAAACGTAGAGCACATCAGAGAAAAGCATTATTAAGAAAGGCTACAGGCCAAAAAAAAAAAAAAAAGTGGGAGCAAGTCCTGAGGATAATTATCGAGGAGGGGGGTGGTCCCACACGATGCGTAAAAGCCTCTGGTAAGACGCATCACTAACAACTCGAGCCGCATCGAAGACATCATCCCCAGATCTAGGAAAGCCTCCATCAGGTCGTGCACAAAGCAAGGCTGTGGCAGGACAGCAAGTAGGTAATGGTAGAGAGGTTCGGCAGACCGTACATAGCAATGGGGGCACAGTTCAGGCTCCAAGTCGATAACCTGGCTATAGCACAGGAAACCTAGGCGGAGATGCTGAATTCTAACTACAATATAGTTAGGTAGACCAGTTGGTATCATAAGAGGAGAATATGATGTGGCCACTGCATACCAGGCAGCCAAGCGTGAGCCCTCGGCAATACAAATTTGATGGTCATCAGGAGTACGCCTATAGATAGTGGCAGACACTTCCGAGAGGACTTGGGTGGCACAAGGGCGGAGTGAAAACGTGACAGCAGGGAGAGTGTTAGCCACACGTGCAGTTGTATCCGCTAGTTCATTTCCCCTAATTCCAACATGTCCAGGGACCCAGTGAAAAGTCACTGAGCCACCTCGCTGCTGGACTAGGGAAGAAACAATATATATAGCAGTGAGTAAGAACTGGTGAGATGCGAACGAGAGAGACTCCAGGCACTGAAGGGAAGAGAGTGAGTCAGTGTGGAAAATGACTCGCTGATGTCGATGTTTGTAGGCATAATGCAAGGCCCTGAGGAGAGCCACCAGCTCTGCCTGAAAGGCTGAGACCCCCGTGGAGATGTGCCATGATTCTGTATATGTTCCGAAAGCAAAAGCCGCCCCCGCAGAACCATCAGACGAGACTGAGCCATCAGTATAGTAAACCGCTGAAGCAGTAGAGTTGAAAGCAGAGATGCTACTAAGACTCTCCTGCCAGAGTACATCTGAAGTGGAGTGGCGAGGCTTGGGCACAGAGGGATAGAAGATGGTGAAAGGAGGTGACCAGGGGGAGGGAGGTGAGTAACCCAGACAGTCTAGCTCAGAATCGTTACACACCTCCGAAGCCACTCCCAAATCATGTATAAGAGCCATGGTGACACGAGCACGGTCATGGTGAGGGAGTGGGTCAGGAGGTCAGCCTGCTTGATGCCGCAGTAAAGCTGAGACTGGTAGGTGTGGATGGCGATGCACTAGCTGGAGTGTCTCAGCTGTTACACACAAAGCAATTCTGTGGGCCAGTGATGGAAAACCACTCTCTAGACACAGATTAGCCAACTGGTCCAGCATGGCGCATGTAACATAATGCGGGGTGGTTCATTCTGAAGCACCTCCAAGGACTGGGAGACATGTGGGGCAAGACCAGTGAGGCATATGGCACTATATTCCACAAGGGAATGGATAGCATGGACATAAAAGGTGTGCAAGACGTTATAAGATGCCCTTAGACTGCAGCGAGATAGATAGCGGAGAGCAGAAGTGCGGGTGGCAGCCCAGTCTTGCAGGTATCTGACATGCTTTGCAAAAGTGAGTCCAGTATCAAAGTAGACTCCCAGGTAGCGATGGAGCGTGACCAGCTCGATGCTGCAGCCACCAAGCAAGGGAGGACGGTCTGGAGGGCAGGGACCGAAAGGTAGGCACTTGGTCTTCTCAAGGTTGACTCTCAGCCCGAGTTTGCTACACTTGGCGTGCAGCCGAGAAAGGGCAATGGGCACCTGGGTGAAGCAGTCCCCCCTCGAGAAGACCAGTGCCAAATCATCAGCATACATGAGCAGAGTCATGCCAGGGCCATAGTCCACCGCTAGTAGCCCTTCAACCAGAACGTTGAAGAGCAGGGGGCTGAGAACACTCCCCTGGGGCATCCCATTGTGATGGTGGTAAAATGGGGAGATCTGCCCCTGAAATCTTACCCCTGCCGCTTGGTTCAAGAAGAAGTTTCCTGCCCATGATAGGAGTCTACCCCCGACTCCCTGGTCCGCAAGGGCTGCCTGGATAGCAAGAGGGTTTGCCAGCTCAAAGGCTTTCTTCAGGTCGAGGAAGACAGCCATCCCCCATCCACCTCGAAGCTCCCCGAGGAAAGAAGCAAGGCAGTGAGAAGCACTCTTGCCAGGATGGTACGCAAAAGTCCTCGGGTGCAACGGTCCCAGATGTCAGGCAAGGCGTGCATGCACGACCCTTTCTGCTGTCTTAGCCACATAACTAAGGAGCGAGATAGGGCACATCGCACTGGGATCGCGAGGTTTTGGAATCGGGTGGATGATAGCTGTCTTCCACGACCTCGGCAAACGGCCCTCAGACCACGAGAGATTGAACAGATCAAGTAATCTCTCCCTACCACAATCTCTAGCGTTAGTCAAAAGTGAGTAAACAAGCCTGTCATGCCCGGGTGCAGTGTCAGTCCTGTGTCGCAGCGCCTAATGAAGCTCCCCGCTGGTGATGGGATGATCAGCAGGATCAGGTCTGGTGCAGGCAGCCTGTACAGCAGCGACACTAGAAGCTGACAACTGCTCCTGTAGGGCTCGGGCGGGTTGCAGAAGATTGTGGGAAGCAGAACCGTCCGCGAAGTGCCGGGCGAGACAGCTGGCTTCAGCAGCAGGGTCAGGGTGTGACGGTGGGCGAGGAGGACGTGGATCAGAGATGGACCGGATTCTCCTTCACATCTCACGGAGAGTGGAGTGAGAATCCAGGGTACTACACCATCTAATCCACGCCTCCTCCTTAAGGCGGCGCTTTTCTGACATCACATGGTGCGTGACAGCGGCCAGATACTGACGGTGCAGGGATGAACGGTGCCGCCAGTACTGCCTGCATGCAGCATTCAGCCTGTTATTCAACTCCCTGACCCTGTTGCAGTAAATCCAGCCGTCTCGATAGCACTGCTTAGATCGTTGTTGCAGCGGAATAGTGAGAGAGGCCACCTGAGAAACGGTGTTGGGTACTTGATCCGCTCGACTCTCAAGGTCCGGGGCAGGAGATGCCTCAAAGACCGCAGCTAATGCATGGGCAAAAGCCAACCAGTCAGCCCTGCGGAGATCCCACCTAGGAGGAGGGAGGGGGGGGGTGGAAGTGGAGCCATCGGTAATTTGACTTTGACTGCGAAATGGTCGTTAGTGAGATGGGGGTGGAGAGACCAGTTCGCTGAGCCTTCTAGGGTGGAAGACACAAAAGACAGGTCGAGACAGCCCCCACCTCTGTATGTGACAACTCCAGGATCGTTCAAAAGGGATACACCATCCATCTCCTCCAGTACCAAAGAGATGTGCTGCCCTGCTTCATTGGACGGAAGAGGCAATGAGAGAAGGGCGTGGTGGGCGTTAAAGTCGCCCTCGACGTACACAGCACGCTTGGCAGCCTGGGAGAACAAATCTCCCATTTCCAAGAGGCCCTTGTGACTTCGTTACATGTTGTATACCATCAAGGACGACGTTGCCAGGTGGAGGACCACGCCCTGGACCTCCACATCAGATCCACAGAAAGGAAGAGGGTCACAATCTGTGCATGCAATGTGGTCCTGTACCAGAATGGCACATTCTCGTGTGACGCCATGAACATATGGGAGGAGACGGCTGGTGCAAACCGAGAGATGAAAAGTGGAACTATCTGGGAGCAGGGTCTCCTGCAGTAGGATAACATGAGGGAGGTCCCTGTTGGTCGCCTCCTGCATAATTGGGAGCTTATGCCGTGCTCCTAGACAGTTCCACTGAAGAAGTCAAAGGGGGGAGCCGTCCTGCCGTCTGGGGACAGACAGAGACGGTCGTCCTCTGGCATCCGAGCTGAGGCCATGGTTGCTGAGGTCGTCACCGAGGGTGTCGGGTCTTGCCCTTGAAGGGGGCGAGGTCGACTCTGCTGAGGGGTGGAAGATGGGGCAAAGCCAGTCCGGGGTTTGGCTCACTTGAAAGAGTGAGCTGGCCTGCATGGGGGAGTCCGTGGCCCCCCTGTGGAGCGAGCTGGGCGGTGAAGGGCAGGATGGGCGCCGAGGCCTTGCAGCTTCACGTTGATCACGTGATTGATGATGCAATTGGCAGCAGAGGCAATCGAGGTCGCCTTCAGAGTGATCCCCACTGCGAGGGAGACGGCTTTGGCAATGGCCACTGCAATCTGAGAACCCAGGTCCTGCAGATCCTCTGCTGAGAAAGCGAGGACTGGGGAAGCAGGAGCGGTGGGTGGGCTGGGAGTGAAGCTGGGCGGTGGTGGCAGAACAGTCGGTGGCTGACTGGACACTGCAGTGGGAGACGGTGGCGAGACATGTGGTGGCAAGCGGTGGACCTCTACTGTGGTCTGGCCCACAGTGAGAGCTGAGGGCAAGGGAGGGAAGTCCTGTTTGCTGAGGGCTGGTGGGCGTTGAGTGAGAGGGCAGCGCTGCTGTCCCGAGATGAAAGTGCCGGGGGGAGCTGGAGTGGCACTGGTGGCCTGGTGCTCTCGCACAAAAGCAACCTGCTTCTCTCGACCCTGGTTCACATGCTGAACCCTCGCGGGGCAACTGCAGTGCAAGGCGTGGTGTCGTCCTGAGCAATTGGGGCACTTGGCCGCAACTGGTTCCTTTGCCTTGAACCACTGCAGGCACTGTTCTGTGTCGTTTCCGCCACTGCACATGCCATAGATGACGGGGCAGTTGCAGGTGGTGCGATGGTGCCCATAGCGGTGGCACCGGTAGCAGTGCAGCTGTTCCGGCATGAAGGGGTGGAGATGGAAAGTTCCCCAATTTGCCCAGGTCAAGGGACGGCACGAGAGGCCCCTGCAGGGTCACACAGACTTGCAGCATTTCCTCCCTGGTTCGCTGGTTTTGACATCGTGCTGCTGCCTCTACAAGAGGGTGCCTTAAAAGGATATCCACCAGCATGCGCCAGGGATATCCTATAAACGTCACCTTTGTAGTTTGGGCGCCCTGAGAGAGCTCCACGAGCCTGACAACTGGGAGGTCCTCCTCCGCCACTCCCTTCAGGCGCAGGTACGACTCCTCCTCGGTGGGGATCAGCACACAGCTGTCATCGTGTCCTTAGTAATTAATGGCTGCGAGGCCTGGCATATGTTGCTCAAGTGCCGCTAGTGCATCGTAGCTCGTGCTGTAACCCTCCTGGAGAGGAATGCGAAAGGCCGAGAAGGACGAGCGAGGAGGCAGAGGAGGCACGACTGAGACTGAGGGGCTATGAGCAGAGGGAGGCCGCCACGGCACCAAAGTCAAGGATGCAGGAGGAACAGTGTTTCCCTGCGGCACTCACCGTGGTTTTCGCGCCACAGTTATAAATCCATTAGCATCAACAGTCCTAGCAAAAGGGACATCTCCAGCAGGAGAACAGTCAGCGATAGGTGCCTGTGCAGTGCAGGCTCCATTGCATGGAGATGGCATGGCTGTGGTAGGTGCCTGGCGGCGTGGGCACTCAGCGGGAGAGGCAGCTATATGGGCAGCACCAGAGGGCGTGTTGTTAGAGATGGGAAGCGGAGCCGAAGCAGCTTCCTCCATAGCCTCATGGACATGTGCAACCTTGGCTGCACGTGCCAAAGTGGGGAGGGGGGCTGAGGCGACAGCCCTTGTGCAGGGAACAGGCCCCGTAGGCCGACAAGAAGGAGAGAAGGCAGAGACGTCACCAGACGTCAACGAGTGGGAGTTTGCATCTGAGAGACGCCACTCCAGCTTCGCGCCTGGCGTGGCAGCAGGGCGAGCCATCCTCTGCTGAGAAAGGGATTGGCGGGCCGGCACTGTAGGCCTGTGGATCTGGGTCCTCCTCATGTCTCTGAGGGACAGACACACAGACAAACACACACAGACTTCACTCACACAGACACCCAAACAGAGACACCAACGCTCACTCTCAACAATAAACCAAAAAAAACGGCAGGTCCCTACAGTGACGGGCTACCTGTGCTTCCTGCCGTCTAAAGGGCGAAGTAAGGAGGCTCTGCCACTGCCCCTTTTGGGTCTTCCCTAATCTTTCGGAGCCACTATCTGCGCTTCCTATAGCCAGGTCCTAATGGCCCCCCCTCATGGAAATGCCCTAACGACACCCCTTCAAGGTTCGGCTTCATACCACGCAGAGAGACACTAACGGCAGCCGGAAAAAAAAAAACATCCACACACACACACACGCCAAACACACACACAAGCTGTCAGGGTCTATCCGTCAGGGACAGAGTCTCACTAAAAAACGAGAAAAACAACAATAATCTACCTCAGTAAATGAGGTAGAGTCCTGCAATGTAAAAAGCAGGAAAAACTCCCAAAAATCGTCCTCAGTAAATGAGGCAAAGTTCACAACTCGTGACATCATCATCATCATCATCATCATCACCATCATAGTAGTACTGTAGTAGTAGTAGTAGTAGTAGTAGTAGTAGTAGTAGTAGTAGTAGTAGCAGCAGCAGCAGCAGCAGTAGTAGTGGTAATAGTAATAGTTGCGGTAGTAGTAGTAGTAGCAGTAGTAGTAGTAGTAGCAGTAGTAGTAGTAGTAGTAGTAGTAGTAGTAGTAGTAGTAACAATAATAGTAATAATAATAATAATAATAATAACAATTATAATCTGTGCTGATCCTTCATTCAAGTATAAATAACTTGTGCATATGTTGTTCTTTTTTGCGCTTAAGGCGTTCTGAATTTTTAACTTGTGCATAAATTTCCCCGATGTGTATGAAGTGCAGTGTTTAAGTAGTACAAATGAGCTTAACCCGTCACGTCCCGAGGTTTTCCACACCTATGACATCCCCCAGTCCCGAGCCTTTTTGGAAATTTGTTTTTTTTTGCTAAAACTTCCGCTTAGGTCGAGAAACGAAGGAAAATCACAAAGAGAGTGGTTCCCGCGGTCTATAAGTGGTCCGTACAGGTGCGGTTCCCCCCCGCAGGTGTTCTCTAATGGGCTGGATATGCGTTTACGTTTTCTATGGTAAGGAATAATGGGAGAAACAACACACAACACCTTTATATTTATTGAATTTGAACTAATAAACAATAACAGTAACAATATAATGGATTTCAGACACATATATATGAAAAATAAGCATTGTACCATCGCGCGAGCATAGCGAGTTTGGTCCGAGTCATAACATGTTATATGCTAAGTTTCTGGTATGAGTCAACCTATCATTTTTTCTACTTGTATACTTCTGTTTCAATGACATTTTACCAATTACAACTGTTTGTAAGTGTTTTCAGATGTTTTCATTCATTATGATGACATGCAGCATAAGTATAGCGCACATCAGCTTAGTAAGCGCACTCGCTATGACTCGTATTTCAACATACCAAATTGTTTTATCACTTTCCAATTATTTTCCCCTTTACATAGAACCTTTCCTACACCACTGTAAAGGTTTTCAATTATTTTCATTCATTACGAGGGCATTTAGCAATATGCTAGCGCATATTCACGTAGCAACCACGATCTCAAACACTCGTGTTTCATCATCTACTTTATTTATTCACTCCAATTATAATTTCCCACTTACATTACACACGTTTACACCCCTACAATGCACTGTAAATACTTACTGCCATTATTTATTCAAGTGAGCGTGAGAATATCGCCTGAAAATACCCTCGCTAGAAATGTTTCGACAAACATAATACTCACACACTTATATACTAATTCACTCACACACTTATATACTAATTCACTCACACACTTATATACTAATTATTCACTTTATCACTTGCTGACTTTTATTTTGACTAATACGTGCCTTATTCATTCAACTGAGCGTCAAGAAATCTTATCTTTATACACACGCTATGAATATTTGACTTAGAATATATATCATCACATACAATAATTTGAACTTATATTATACCCGTAAGAATGTCCCATAATAATAATTATATAATTACGGGCCGTATTTATTGCACTGAGCGACAGAATATCGCATCATACAACCCTCTCTATGTAAGTTTCAACTTAGGGCAGATTTATATACTTACACACAATGTTTTCATTTATGTTCGACCCGTATGCACTTTATACTAATATTTGGAGATTAACTTGACTGATAATTTCACTGAGCGTCTGTCTGTCGTATTTACCTCATAATTTCAGCGTCCTTTCGCATTCACACCACACTAAAATTGCATCAACGTGTGATATTCACTAAAACATGGGTGAATACAGAGACCCACGTCCCACTGCACGCACTCATAGCGGGTGTCCTTCCTCTGTGTCGTGAGTCTCACCTGGGAATTACTGCACACGTGACACCTGCGTTGGGGCCTAGGTCTGTTTGGCTGGGGAGGGATAGGAGTGGAGAAATGGCGGCCGGATATTCTCTGGGGAGTTTGGGCAATAGGGGCAGTGCGGGTGCGATGTTGGGGCCTTTCAACAGCATACTTTGCAAAGATTTCTCTTGTGAGAACCCTTCAAATGTTTCCTGAACTCCTGTGGTCATGGCGTGAAGGTGGTGGCAATTCAGAGCAGTGATATCTAGTAAGTGAAAGAACAGTTTTTTATACCACTTCATCGTTGTCCTGGCACACTCTACCGTCGATATCATGGAGTCTGACTGGTCCACGAGGTGCATGTTTATATTGTAATCCATTACACACTCAGGTTTCCAAACACGACGCCTGCTCTCGCTACGGTAATCTACTGAATCAGTACGGTGCATCAAGGGGCGGTGAACCGTGGACAAGAGGCTTACTTCTCTGTTGTGGTTCCACATTGTGGCAAGGATGTTGTTGGCTTTGAAGAAGACAACCTCACTCCTTGCAAGTTTCCGCCCTACCTTGGCCATGTGACGCCGGTTCACCTTTACGGTTCCACAGACTCCCATTTCATGTGTGTGAAGATAACGAGAGAGAAGAGGGCTAGTGTACCAATTGTCGAGGTAGAGAACGTGACCGCGATGAAGGTAGTCTTGTATCATCGTCTTTACCACTGCTCCCGACAGTCCAATACTTCGATCTTCTATTATGTCTGTCTGTGCACCGGTGCGCGGTGTACAAGACTATGTCTTGCACGTATCCAGTCCTACAGTCACACATAACAAAGATCTTGAACCCAAAACGGTGCCTTTTGCTGGGTATATACTGTCTGAATGAAATATTGCCTCTCCACAACACGAGACTCTCGTCTATGACGAGATCTCTATAGGGATAGAATGAGGAACGAAAGGTTTGCCTGAGGTGATCAAAGACCAACCGAATTCGCCTCATTTTGTCAGTGTTGTTTGCATTTGCAGGGTCATGAGCATCATAAAAATGGAGGCGACTTAGAATTTGTTGAAACCGATTACGGCTCATCACTTGACCAAATATGGGGGTAAACATAACAGGGTCCCTAGTCCAGTAAGTAGGAATTCTATTCTTTCTTATAATACCCATCAAAAGGACCAGGGCAAAAAATAAGAACATTTCTGGAAGGGAGACAGGGTAATCATAGATCATAGAATGCCTACTCCTTGTTCCCAATCTTTCACTCTCTAGGCGCTGGGCGCTTGCAAACAGGTTTGTTTGGTGTACAATCTGCTCAACAAATGCCTCACTGAAAAACAGGTGGAAAAAATCCAACCTGGTGGAATTACTGTGAATTCCTGGTGCAATGCAGCCAGATTGCCCTTGCTCAGTGAGGGGGTGAATGAGGGGAGAAAAATCACTCCCATCCTCCCAATCCCACGACACAAATCCCTCGTCCCCATCAGCCCCATCACTGCCTTCGTCTGGGTGGGGAGGAGATCCTGGCTGGGGAGGTGGGGGAGAAGGAGTACAGAGGGCTTCCCCACTGTCACTCCTCTCCCCTCTGCCTTTACCCTTTCCCTTTCCCTTACCCTTACGGCCTTGAGGAACATTAGGGGGCTGTGGGGATGAAATAGGAGAATATTGGGGAGCAGAAGACGTGCTGGGGAGTGGTTCCTCCCCACCTTCCCCCTCCATTACCACACCACGTGCTCTCTCACGCAACCTAGCTTGACCACGTGTTAGGGGATATTGGGGATATATAAGACGTGCTTTGGAGTGGTTCCTCCCCACCTTCCCCCTCCCTCACAACCCCACGTGATAAGGAATGCACCCGCACTGGCCCACGTGATCCACTATGCCGCCTCACACTACGTAGGGAGAGCAATGACTCATTCACGTCACTCTCACTTTCCCTAATCCCTGGACTTTCCCTTTCACTCCCCACTCCCTCCACTTGACTTCCTAGCTCCCCAAACAGAATGATAGGCCCATACCTGCTCATACGACGTGGTGTGCGCTCTGGGCCACGATGTGTAATCACCTCCCGTCCATACCACGTGGCAGCACGTCCCACGGCTCCATCCTCGTCCTCATCCTCAAATTCTGGTTCCAAATCACGCTGGGGATAGGGATAGGATATACCACGTGCCTTCTTTGCCTCCTGCCCCTCTCTAGCAGAACGGTAAGTCACGTACTGCCGCTTCCTGGGTGACGGAACTTCCTCGTCACTGCTGGTGGTTTCTTCCTCCTCTGGCTGCACATAATCTTTGTCCATCTCCTCGTCGTCCAGTGGGGAATCACTGTCGCCGGTAAAGGTGTCCAGGGCGACTTGAATCTCGCTGTCTGAGAGACCTCTCTTAGCCATGTCTGAGCAGGACCGTGGCTACCAGGTGAGTGGACGAGTGGTGGGCTAGCGCGGGTCGTGCGGGGTCGCCGAGTGTCCCCGCCTGGTGGCAGGTAGGGGAAGGTCAGGCGAGGGTACGTACCGCAAATCAAGCGCGAAATTTGAAAATTGTCGAAATTATGCACATTGCAATTGCATGACGTACTGGTACGTCGCCGGGACTGGCAAATGCAAATCGTTGCAACGTACCCATACGTCGACGGGACGGGGCTGGTTAAGGTGAATATCATGTGTACAGTATATCCTGCACGTATGATTGTGCTTGTCATGTATGACGAAGTGTTGTTAACAGATCTGGACGCCATGGCAGTGGGAGAGGCAGGAAGCCAGTACTGCAGAATATAAATCCTCATGACTGCTTAGCAGCCCGTTTTGTGTTAAAATTAACGATCTCGACAAAGTTGTGTGGCTGGAGATAATCATCTGGCATTCATACAGGCCTAGTTATGAGTGTTTTATGTGTGGACAATTGAACAATGGACATTTACGCGGTTGAAAAAGTTTTAAGAAGAAAGCGCCGTGGAAAGTGGGAATATCCGATTAAATGGAGTGGATTTTCACGTTCTCAGGCATCTTGGGAACCGGAAGAAAACTTGATCGAAGGTAAGCAGTTAAAATTATGATCACAGTATTACAGTATTTGGTAGTTTACCCACTGAACCAAGCAAATGAATTTAAAGTTTTTCTGTTTGGGTTTTCTATATTCCATAAGTATTAAACAGTTGGATAACTCAACCCAACCCAACCTAATTTAACCTAACCTAATGTAATTTAATCTAATATGACACTTTCAAACCTAACCTAACCAAATTCCAGCATCTCATAGCCCAGTCTCCTCCCCACAAAAAAAGTATTTTAAAAAAATTTCAAAAATTGAAATAAACTGCTTTTACATAGGAAAACTAGCATTCCATGAGCTACTTTGGAATATAGGTACTTTCCTACTCTCATCACCTCTTTTTATGTTCCATACTGAACTCTGCAATTCTAAGTACTGTCTCTTCTATAACCATCTATCCCAAATGTTTTTGTGCATACATACTAAGGAGGTAGGGGAAGGTTTACCAGCTCCTATCAGTGTCATTTATTGTATTGTCATAAAAGAGGATTTGCAACAGATATGTATGTAATAGCAATTTTGGTATTATTTTACAAGTTGCCAATAGTAGTGGTTAGAAAGCTTTGGAGAAAATGAAAGTAACTGTATATCATGAAGACTAAGTAAATTTCTACCCAGCAGATGAGTTCAAGGCCTGTCATGAAGTGGACGACACAGAAATCCACCATCCAGTGGTCCGGCTTAAGGAGAAGCAGACAGAAAATATCCAGAAACTGGAAAAGTTAAAGGTCAACTGCTCTGACATAAGCTGTTCAGCAGAAAACATTGACCACAGCATTTTGAAGGAGGATGATATATTCAGTTGTCCTGAGGATGCAGTTGTTAATTGCCTGAAGGAGACGGAAGATGAAGACAGTGTGAATAAGATCAGCAGCAAAGCTGAAGAGGATGCTAAGGCTAGCTTCCTCAACGCAAAAGTTTCAAAAATTGGAACAGGTATGGCAACTAATTACTCTTTTATCAAATTTCTTATACTGAAATAGCTTGCATATTATCATAACAACTGTGTGAAGCTAAACAACACCTAAGCCAGACAGATGATCCCTAACCTAACCTGGAAAGTTATTTATCTTCAGTTCCTAACTTTGTTACTGTGTTGAGGGCCTGCATCCTTATACCAACATCTTCATAGTTGTTTCATAGTAAGAAGAAATTAATAATTAACCTCTTTAACAAAGTTTCTCTTTACCTATTTTAGGTAATGCATTTCTTAGCTACCACAGAAAGCTATCGTGGGCTGGCCCTTGCTCCTACTCCATTCCCTGCACACATCTTCCATACCCACTATTCACCCTCACTACCCATCACAAATCTGACCTTTATCCAGTCCAACCTATTTATTATTTGACAGCATAATAGTAATTTTTACAAACTGGTGTATCTTAAATATTTATGCATTAATTTATGCATGTCTTTCAGAAATACAAGTAATGCCTGTGGAGTTGATCACAACACTACAGTGTCCACTTCCAGATGTTCACCCCCTAGAAGATAGTCAGAATTTTGCAACTTCTATACCAGTGTTAGAGGTACTTTAATGCCACAAATTTAGTATTCATGTATATGTTTAGAGGTACTGTAATTTCTAAGTTAGATAGAGTGTAATCTGAATACTAGTCTATAAGGCTCCTGTCCTAAGTAGTAGTTCATGTGTTAATGATCGATGTAGGGACAACTTTATTTTTATATGTATATATCTCTGTATCTATGCATAGGTAGTGTAACAGGAAGTGTTGAGCTATGGGAGTTCACCCCATCTGGTGAGTAACGAGTAGCAGATGTGGGCAACATCCTCTTGCTTGTGGTGAGTCGTTGCCAGGTGCCAAGTTTAAACCTTAAACAGAATAATGGGTATGCAATTCTTTCCGTATCATTGTTGTGAAATGCTTACTAATGAAGCTGCTAGAATCCAAATATGTGAAATTAATAGTCAGAAAAAGGCAAAGATATTGTAATTTGTGAGGATCAAATAGTTCCGCTTGCCTTAGCCGTCACTAGATGGCATAAGCTACCCCAAACTCAGGGTGGGATGGAGGTAAATTCAGTATTTAACTGTAGTAAGGAATGAATCCCAAATTTTTCCCCATTTCAATCAAAAGTCCTAACGTCATGTGTACTCTACTATATAAATAGTGAAGAGAATTAAAACCCACCATATCGCAAAAACACAGTCTCATTGACTAGCAGTAGCGTCCCTATGTGCCCTGATAAGCCACAATGGCTATCCAGACGTTACGGGTAACATACGTTGTTTCAGGTGAGCTGTACACATTCCTCCTTTCTCCCCCCCCTTGTTTGTTTTAATTCTTGCTTGTCATAAACAATATGAAGTAATGTTGTTAAAAGCTTAACGTAGACATTGGCTATCCAGATGTTGCGGGTAACAGACGTTGTTTCAGTCCACAGACACCGTGACTTTGGGCTTGCACGAGGCCATCATGTGAATTTGCCCATAGACTTGACGTACATGCACGCTTACACTACCCACGAATAGATTAATAACTGAATGTAGTAGCAATTGAATTATGAATCAATCAGGTGAACTTTTTTTTTTGATAGTAGATAAGGTACAGAATTTTGAAAGTTAAGGTGATCATGTAACGGAAAAGCGAATTTAAACTCATCAACCGTTTTTTTTTTTCTCTTCTTTTATTAATAGGTTAGGAATATTGTGGGTGCTGAAGTGAATTTAGTGGTTGTAAGGAAATGTAATTTTGAGTTGTTCCTCGAGGCTAAGCAAGCCCGAGTGATTATGAAATATTAGTGAATTGTGTGATGAGTTTAGACTGGCCCGACGTAATAGTACATGAGTGAATATTTTTGGTTCGAGGCTATGCCAGCCCGAAAAGACAGTTCATGTCATTGAATGTCCCAGTCTTGAGGCTATTGACGAGCCCAAGAATAACTGATAATCGAGAATGTAATGTGATGAACTCAGGAGTCACTGTTAAATATTCAAATTGTTTCGCTTGGTAACAGTACTGTATTACTATCGCCCAAACTAGTACTTAATTTACAACTCTTTTCATATTATTAAAGGTCATGTAATTCAAAAAAAAAATGTTGTTTAACAAGTATAGAATTATTAAAGTAGAGTAAAGTATATGCTATTTTGATATCCAACCAAGGGAGTTTTGTCCTCTCACTCATTACTCACTCCCCTTCCAGTTCAAGATTCCTCTGCTTTGGGAACGACTAACACACGTGGTACTATCTTATTCTCGACTCGGCTAAAAATACAAACGCTACAAAAAAAAAAAAATATATATATCCTTTAAGCAATAAACCTTTATCATTCAAAGTCGAAGTTACTCCACCCCCCCCCTTTTGTTTTCTTTTCTTAGGTGAATACTTTATCAGTCATTGAGGGGAGACTAAGTTGAGTACCCTTTATATTATCAACAAGTAAGTTAAACAGAATAAACCTGATAAATAATGATGGGATAAAATTCTCATCGTTACACTGATGAACAACGGTAGGATAAAAAATCCCTTGGCGTTACAGTACAAGATGGAGCTACCACATCAGGGGACCGTTTAACAGGACCCAGTGGGTCTTGTACTCCAGCCATTCTTCAACTACCAGATGGTACAGTATTTTTATCACATTATTAATACAGTATACTGTACTTCAAATTGCTATGCATAGTATTTTTGCTGTTGTTTATTTATATAAAAAAAAAAAAACTATTTTCAACAAAATATGGACAGTTTTGACAGTGACTAATATTTAGGCTATTATAGTACAGTACAGTACAGGACCTGTTTTGTTATTATTTGGGTCGGAGGGTACTTTGGCCTCCCCACCATGGTTCGATCCTAGAAGTAGCCAGAAGTTTTTGTATCATTTGGTTCCTACCCGGGGCATAGGTCGGTCTCCTGCCCTTAAATGCTCTGGACTAACTTATGCCTAGCTTAGGGCCCCTATGCTCGGAAGTGGGCAAAATGTCATTTAGCTGCTACGGTTTTTTGCTGTTATTTTAGAACATTCTTTCTGTGATTCCAGTACATTTATTTCCAGGTGAATGTAAAAATAAGATAATATACAGCACTGTATACTGTTTGTTGGAATAATGCAGTTTGAAGAAGAGAACTTCAGTTGTACATGTACTTTATGTGGTTCAGTTTCACACAATAATTAAATAGACTTTGACTTTGCTAAAACAGAAGCAGGAAGCAGGGTTTGCTTGTGTGAGGGAATGTTATTTCAGCACTGATTTATGGGGATAATCTACATTACCTGTGCAGCACAGTGATGTTGACAGTCAGTAGATGGAAAGTACTGTACAGTAATCTATTGGGAACATGCAGGGTTTAGAGTATGCAGATTGAAAAAAAAAATAATAATACAGTAATAAAAGCATATGTTGCAATATGATTTGGGATTGAGTGACAGGAGTTGACCTAAGACAATTGGATTATCTTAGGTTTTGTTATCATGAGGCAGTGGGATTGGGATGCTGCCAGTCTTAGAAGTGCTTCATTTCTGTTCATTTGTTAAGTCATGCATGTCTCTTTCAGGAACAGAAGTAATGTCCCTTGAGACAATCACTACTCAGCAATGCACCCCATATGTTCAAACTCCTGAAGGTAGTCAGATTTTTGCATTTTTTATGCCAGTGGATGATGGACAAGATAAAACTACCATATCAGGGAACCCACCACAACAAGGCTTACCAGCAAAAGGTACAGTGCAATTCTTGTACTTCACTGTTCCATTTCTACAAGATGGTAACATGCTATAGTGAAGTAACAATAACAAATATTATTCTCACACAAATGACTTGTATCTCTGGCTCCCAATTGCAAGCAATGGAACCACTATCCTCTTATACGGTGCCTGTTTTATGTTTTTAGTTGATCTTTTTGTATATATGTTTTTTTTTATTTTTTAAGTGCTTATAGTTTTTTGTATCGATGTAGTCTGTGTTGTGCCTCTAGCTACATACTACCTGGTGCATTATAAATTATTAAGTAGATGGTTTCCATAAGTATTAGCAGTACCAGGCACAATTAAGTTTGTGTGTGTGTGTTTTTTTATGAGGTTTATCATACAGTACTATAAGCATGTATATTTTGAGTTTTGTAGGAGAAGGATTGGCTTGAGATTAAGTGATAATTTAGATTAAGTTGAATGGGGTGGTATATGATGGTGAATATCAAGAGAGAGAGAGAGAGAGAGAGAGAGAGCATAAATTAGTATAGTAGGTATACTTTTTAGACTGAGTAGTGCTCAAATGGTATGAAAACATGAATAGCAAAATTTTATTTTTATTTTTTTTTTGCGAGGAAGAAGGAACCAAAGGCCATGAGCCCGCAGTAACAGTTCCCTCCAAGAGAAAAACAAAATACAATAGAGAGCCAAATTCAAGATTCGATCATTCTGAGATGCCTGGACACACTGCGTTTGAAAGACTGGAGATCTTAGGCAGCAGGAAATACAGACAGAGGGAGACAGTTCCAGAGCTGACCTGTTGCATAAATGAAAAACTGGGAGTAACGGTTAACTCTTGCATTAGAGAGTTGGACAGAAAAGGGATGAGAGTTTGCTGCCAGACGGGTACTACGCGCCCGTTGGAGAGGTGGAGGAATGCAAGCAGACAGTTCAGAGGAGCAGTGACCAGTAAAGTAGCGATAGAAAAGAGATAAAGATGCAACAGTGCGGCGAAGAGACAGAGGTTGAAGGGAGTCAGTAAGAGGAGAAGAGTTAATGAGACGAAAAGCCTTTGACTCCACCCTATTGAGAAGAGCTGTATGTGGGGAGCTTCCCCACACATGAGAGTTGTACTCCACACAGGGGCGGATAAAACCCCTGTATAGAGTCAACAATTGTGCAAGGGTAAAGAAAGAGCGGAGTCGGCTTAGCACACCCAATCTCTTGGAAGCAGATTTTACAAGAGATGTAATATGATCTTTCCAAGATAAGGCCCGAGTAAATGAAACCCCAAGCATGTTCAAGGATGATTCAGGATTAAGCTGAATATTATTAAACATTAGTGGGTATACCTGTGGAAGATTTTGTCGGGTTGATAGGTGTAAGAACTGAGTCTTAGATGCATTAAAAACGACCATATTATCTTTACCCCAGTCAGAGATACGAGCCAAGTCAGACATTAGGTGTGCCATAGCCTCATCCCTTGTTTGTTGAAGTAACTGTTGAGATGGGCGTTGCGGGAACCGAATGGAAAGGTGAAGGGTGGAGTCATCAGCGTATGAGTGGATAGGGTTAGATGTACAGCTTAGAAGATCATTGATGAATAAAAGGAAGAGAGTTGGTGATTGGACAGAGCCCTGAGGAACACCACTGTTGATAGATCAAGGAGAAGAACGATGGCCGTTTACAACAGCTGCTATAGAACGACCAGAAAGGAAGCTAGCAATGAAGGCACAGATGGAAGGATAGAAACCGTAGGAGGGCAGTTTGGAAATTAAAGATTTATGCCAGACTCGATCGAAAGCCTTTGAGATGTCAAGTGCAATGGCAAAGCTTTCGCCAAAGTCCCGAAAGGAGGATGACCAGGAGTCTGAAAGGTAGGTGAGAAGATCGCCAGTGGAGCGTCCTTGACGGAATCCGTACTGACGATCGGAAAGAAGGTTGTGATAGGAAAGATGCCTTAAAATTTTTCTATTGAGAATTGACTAGAAAACTTTTGAAATACAGGACGTTAAAGGAATTAGACGATAGTTGGAGGGTTGGGAGTGGTCACCCTTCTTTGGGACTGGCTGAATGAGAGCAAACTTCCAGCAAGAAGGAAAGGTACAAGTTGACAGACAAAGGTGAAAGAGTTTGCCTAGGCAGGGTGTAAGCACTGAAGCACAGTTCTTGAGAACAACAGGAGGGACCCCATCACGCCCATATGCCTTGTTAGTACTGAGGCCAGTGATGGCAGAAAATACATCAACTGGAGAAATTTTAATGTCAGCCATGAGGAAGTCAGAGGGGGGAAGTGATGGAGGAACAGCACCGGAATCGTCTAAGGTGGAATTGGAGGAGAAAGTCTGTGCGAAGAGATCTGCTTTATTAGTAGAAGAAATAGCTACAGAACCATCAGAGTAGAAAAGAGGAGGGAAGGATGATGAGGTAAAGTTGTTAGAAAGATTTTTGGCAAGGTGCCAGAAGGAGCGGGAAGAATTCGAGTTGGAGAGTTGAGAGCATTTAGTATGGATGAAGTTATTTTTAGTAGAGCGAAGAACAGACTTAGCACGATTCCGGGCAGAAACGTAAAGACGATGTGATTCAGGGGTGGGTTGGCTCCAGTACCTTTTGTAGGCCCTCTCCTTGTTGCGGACAGCATTAGAACAAGCGTGATTAAACCAAGGGTTTCTTGCGTTAGTCAAAGGATATGAGAAAGGAATGTATGCTTCCATGCCCGAGAGAATAACCTCCGTAATGCGCAAGGCACACTCAGATGGCTCCCGGCCATGGATGCAAAAATCATTCCAGGGAAAATCAAAGAAGTACTGCCTGAGGGCCTCCCAGTCCGTGGCTCCAAAATGCCACAGACGACTTTTCCCTGGAGGGTCCACAGGCCGTACCGGAGTGATAGGACAGGTTAAGTTGATGAAAGTGTATAAAGAAGAGAAGGGAATGAGTAAGACTAGGTGTAGGTGGAAGAAGAAAAATGAAACAGTGGTAAGTAAGAGAGGGGAAGGGGTAGGGCTAGGAGTAGGTAGAGGGAGAGGAACATAGGGAATGAAAGTGGTATACAAGAGATGAGAAGGGATAGGGCTAGAAGTGGGTGGAAGGAGGGAAATAAATGAAAGAGTGCTAAAAGAGAGATGGCAATGGATAGAACTAAGGATCGACAGAAAAGCTCAGTGTTGCACAGTACTGAATTCAACTCAAATTCATCAAAGTGAAAGTCATTTATGGGATAGAATGAGTGCATGTAGATGATAAATGTTACTAAATACACATTTTCTTCCAGGATGCAGAAAAAAGGAATGTCCTCTGTGCAGTCAAATGAAATATCTTTCCAAACATCTTCGTACCCACCAACTAGATGCAGAGGAAATCAAAAGATACTCGTATCAACTAAAGTCAAGAAGGAAATCTAAAGGGGTTCACCTACGTCGCTGTCCCATGCCGGACTGTATAGACCTCCCACCTCATTCAAGGCTTGATCTTCATCTACGTGGGAAGCATCATCTAAATCAAAATGACCCGATCTACAGAAATGTTAAGAGTAAAGTCGGTGAACATGAGCAGGAAAAACAGGATTTCAGACAGCGAACGGAAGACTTACTCTGCATATTCTGAGGCAATGTCGTCTGCATTTGGCCATGAGTTATTAACTTTGGGAGGGGGTTTTTCCAGTGAAGTAGTTGCTAAGCAGAAAGCATATAAACTTAGACAAATGCTTGATGGCATGGGAGTGCACAATACTGAATCTGTTATTGAAGACTTTGTCATTGAAAGTCTTGACAAGTGGGTAATGGATTATATTATTATTCATGAGTACTCAAGTGCTCAGACTTATATCAGTGTGTTTATTCAGTTTTTGAAATTTCTGATAAGATCCGAGTTTGAGGGGGAAAAAATCCACAGTATTGATAGATTTGTAGATATTCTGCATAGTTGGTCAAAGGCCCTTGCAAAAGGTCAGGGTTGTGGCAAAAAGGCAATTTCTGTGTCAACAGAAGATATTAAGATATTTGATCATAGTGAAAGTATGTCAGATGTAAAGCAACTAATTGAGCATTTTCAAAAAGACATGATGAAAGTAGACTGTTCTGGCCATTCAAGGATCCGTAATGTTCTTTTCCTAATGACTATGTTGCAGAATAAGTTGTAGGCCATGCACTTTGAGTAACATGTTATTGAAAGAATTCAACAGTGTAGTGGAGATTTGCTATAATGACAGTTTCTTTTGTAATAAAAGTGAGTAATTATAAAACTTCAGCAGAACATTGGCCAGCACATATAGTTTTGTCCAAAGATCTGTATGGCATCTACAAAGCATATCAGGTTATACGATCACACATTCTTACAAAGCTAAGCACAGAAAATTACTCCTTTTTTATAACTTGGAGTGGTAAATCTGTTACATCTGATGATGTAAATAAAGGCATCCAGTCTGCGTGGGCTATGTCAGGACTGACAACAAAAGTATCTTCAACAGTTTTCAGAAAGATTGCAACCACAAAAGTGCATAGAGATTTGGAAAAGTTTAAAGAACCATTAGCACGCCATTTGTGCCACAGGGTATCTACTGCAGAAAAGAATTATAAAGATGAAACAAAGGCTTATGATAGCGTCCGTACATCACATCTAATATCATTAGTTCCTCGCGACGGTGTACCTAGTACCAGTGAAAATGTGATGAGCAGTACATTAGTAGACCTTGAGAACAATGAAGCGAATATCTTTATGAGGAGGATGATATGTTATCTGATCTGAGTACAAGTTTTTGTGTGAATGAACAAGCAACATCATTAGAGACAGTTGTCGGTGATCAAGCTAAACCATTAGAGACTGTAGTGGATGAAAGAGCCAGATCATCAGAGACTGCTCTAGGTGAAAAAGCTATATCATTGTATGATGGGAAACGACCATCATACAAAGGAAGAGGTAGATATTTCTTTAACCAGAAGGAAAGAAAGTTACTAGGTGATGTGTTCAAAAATTATGTGACTTCAGGTAAAGCTCCAAAGTTATCTGAAATAAGACAGATGTTATCATCAGATAGCAGATTGGTTGATTTTTATAAACTCCAATCTGGAATTGAAATTATGATAAAAGGAGCACTGATTAATTTGATTTCAAGGCATGCAAACTCACAAAAGTAATCTGTTATTCACATGTACCATACATTCTCTCTCTCTCTCTCTCTCTCTCTGTTATGTGGGTGGGTTTGTGGGCCACACTGTTATGAGTTGGGGTTGCCTGAAAGCCAATCCTGGAATAGCATCAATAACGATATGTGTAGGGCTGTGTAATGTGTGGTTGGTATTAGATTACATCCAACCACCCATCATCCTATCCTACATTGCCCCATGAGGAACGGAGGAGCCCGGGGCTAGGCAGTTGGTCCTGACATTTTAGATGAGAGTGACCAGCCTCATTCATCCTTGAGTGGCATGACATGAGCAATCAACCCCAACCAACCTTTGGATATAAACCTTCACCGGCTCAATCCGATTGGAGCGCAATAATTACCCACTAAACCAACGAGTGCCAAAATTTGGTTGTATGGTTACCACCCAGTGTAGTACAGGTAAATGGTTTCCTGGTGTACAGGAAATCATTTGGCTTGTCACTCAGTGTAGAGTCACCCACAGGCAGAAGGAAGAGGAAAGAATGAAAGAAAGACAGAAGAGGGAGTGTAAAGTTACCCGTAGGCAGAAGGACAAGGAAAGAAAGACAGAAGAGAATGGAAGGAAAGAAGGATGGAGGAGAGGAAAGGGCAGACACTCGACAGCAGCACTACATCGAGTGAGTGGATTGTGGGCGCCCATTCCGAAATTAATAGAAACTCAGGGGGATCTGAGCTCTTCATTTCTGGCTCCTGCAGGGGGCTTCAAGCAGACATTTTCAGTAAGAGTTGTCGAAATATGGGTTTCAGTTTTCCATAATCTTATAAAATCATATTAATGTATATGAGTTCACTTTACATTACTCTCACAGTGTGACAGTTTTATTATGGCATAAAATGGCTGTGTAATGTGTGGTTGGTATTAGATTACATACTGAAATTAGCAGAAACTCAGGGGGTTCTGAGCTCTTCATTTCTAGCTCCTGCAGGGGGCTCCAAGCGGACAATTTTAATAAGAGTTGTAGAAGTATGGGTTTCAGTTTTCCCTATTTTTATAAAGCCATATTAATGTATGTGAGGTCACTTTACATCACTCTCATAGTGTGACAGTTTAATTTTGGCATAAAATGCAAGTTAACATGATGATTCTTCCTCGTTGGATTGTCCAAAGCAAGACAGTTGTTTTCAGATTTTCTTTAATTTTTTCTTTACGTTGATGAAAAGGATGCCTGGCTACCACTCAGAAACTGATTGGCTTGGGAATACGAAGATGCATTGCTACATGCCATTCCCACATGGTGCTTGGTCAACTGTAGCCAACATACCAAAATACAGTTCAGTTTGTATAATTATTTTTGTAAGTTAATAAATTTATACTACATATATAGTTTCACTCTATATTCTTGCTTTGCTTTTTAGAATATATATATATATATATATATATATATATATATATATATATATATATATATATATATATATATATATATATATATATATATATATATATATATATATATATATATTCTGGGGGGGGAGACAAAGAGAACAATTAATCAATCTTCGTGTACACAAAGGTTTATATTTTCCCCAGAAAGTGCTATAGAACACCAGACTGAAGGTGTTGTTGAATTACCCCAGTCTGTTTGATTGATCAGATCTATCTACAGCAGGAAAGCAATTGGTCCCGTAAGGTCGTCTCATGCACAAAACCAAGGCTCCCATGTATATGGCCACTGCGAGGCACGGAAGGCTGTGGAGGTTTTCTTCCTGGATGGACGCCACATTTGCGTCTCTCCACCCAGTGAGCGGGGACACCTTTGTAGGTTTCACTTCACCCCACTGTTTGGTGGGGAGTCATTTGAAGTGGAAAGAGGAGTACAGTAGTCAAAAGCGAGGAGGGCAGACACAGAAAAAGAATGGTATGTGAAGTAGGTAACTTAGATTTTAATTAGTGGATGATGGGTGCCACCACTTACAACCTGACTGAAAGTGTAGTTTAATGTACTAATACATACAAAACAGGACACAGAGGTGAACAAAATAACAGAGCTAGTAGAGTATGACCTAACCTTACTACAGATGTAAGCATGTACAAAGTGGTGCAGTTTACTCTTTAGTGACACAAAGCAAAATATTTTGATGATTATATCATGGATTTTCTTGTAAGAAAATATCTGGCCTGCCATAATTTATCTTAGCAGCCTTGAGACAAGTGCCAATCTATGAAGCAGAATGCCACCCTCCTCCACTGCACCCAGTTTAATTCCTGGTATAATACTTCTTGACAGAACATGATCCGTGCTGCTTTTCATTCATCCACAACTCTCACTGCACAACCACACTGTGTGGGGTGAATTGCTGTGGTCTTCTTGTTTCTAGTGAATCATCAGATTGCATCTGGTGGTGGGTGTCTGGTGAAAGGTGAATGTAACACCTTTAACTATCCTTGTTTCTGTCGTCATGCACCTCTGGCAGGAACTAAACTATAATTCAATAAGCCTGCCAACTGCTCAGTGCTACTTTCAGCCAAGGAAATGATTGCCAAGATAACCAGAAGAATCAACCAGGATCACAGTGCCGAATGTGATGATAATGAGAAGCACTTATCAGGTACCATCAATTTAGGGGACAGAAAATTTACCAACGACAGGATCATGATCTCTAGAAGAGAGGAAGCAACTGAGTGATTAAAATGAAGAAAAAAAGTCCATGATGGAGAGGAGGGGGGTTTAGATAATTTCCTGATGGTGTAACATCTCGCCAAAGAAGAGGTAGTGAAGTAGAACTGCAAGTTGCAGAAGGAACAACAAGGAATTGGGGGATAGCTGTGGAGCTGAAAATGGGTGATTTGTGTCTTCAGGTGTTTATATTAGAAAATCCAGAATGTATTGCCTACATGATCTCACAAGCAATACCCTTCCTTAAGATACATACATACATATATATATATATATATATATATATATATATATATATATATACAGAGAGAGAGAGAGAGAGAGAGAGAGAGAGAGAGAGAGAGACAGACAGACAGACAGACAGACAGACAGACAGACAGACAGGCTAAGAGTTCGGTCAGTGGGACAGAGAGAGAGAGAGAAAGAGACAGACAGATAGACAGAAAGAAACAGACAGCCAGTACGCGAGAGAGAGAGAGAGAGAGAGAGACAGACAGACAGACAGACAGACAGACAGAGAGAGACAGAGACAGACAGACACAGAGAGACAGACAGATAGACAGACAGACAAAGAGACAGTACTAGAGACAGACAGACAGACAGACAGACAAAGAGACAGTACTAGAGACAGACAGACAGACAGACAGACAAAGAGACAGTACTAGAGACAGACAGACAGACAGACAGACATATAGACAGACAGACAGACAGACAGACATATAGACAGACAGACAGACACAGAAAGACAGAGACAGTACGAGAGACAGACAGACAGACAGACAGACAGACAGACAGACAAATAGTTCAGTCAGTGGGACAGACAGACAGACAGGCAAACAAAAAGTTCAGTCAGTGTGACAGAGAGAGAGAGAGACAGACAGAGACAGACAGACAGACAGACAGACAGAGACAGTACTGTTGAGGTGGGTGCGGATATCAAAAGTGTCCCTTATCTTGTTGAACCAGCTACTCCAGAATGCATATGCATCCATTCAAACATGTATCGATCAAAATATTTATGTAATGTTTTCGGAAAGCTTTAATTCATATCCTACTGAATGTACAGTCTGAAATAGGTGCATTCTGCAGCTCATTTAATGGCTATGTTACAGTTAAAACCCGAAATTAGTCAGAACTAGCTTAAACTAGTCAGAAGCCGAAGTCACTTTATTGTGCTTAAAACTAACCTTAACCTAACCTAACCTAACCTAACCGAACCTAATATTATGTTGTTTTCTCGAAGACTACTTATTGTAATAGTAAGTATATGAAATTCCCTGTGTCATATCCAAAAATCATGCTTTTCCATCGCAAATTAACGATATAAAAGGAAAATAATGCTTGGATGGGGAGCGAGCGCTGAACTTGGTGTCTGGGCGACCGCGACATATGCTCTTGCCAAATTAGAAGTAGCCTAGACTTTTGGACAATAATATTCCGTCATATTTAAAATAGGGAAATGTATTAGAGTAATTTTGCTAATTTTATAGATTTTGGCCTGACAAACTCATTGGTGTAATTCATTTTAATAGATTTCTGCAAATAACCGAAATATCGAATATTACTACATTGTCCGTCCCATATTTCTTTTACCGAGTCAAATTTAGACTGAAAAACATTTTCCAAGCATTCTGTGTATGAAGGACAATTATGTTGCACATACCAGCTCGAGGAGATCGGCGTGTTGTATGATATTATGAGTAAAACAGAAATACAGTTCTATTCAGGTTAAGCGTGTTCCAAATCTTATAATAATAATAATAATAAAAAGACGCAGAAGAAGAAGAAGAAGAAGAAAATCGCCATAATTATCATCATCATATCATCATCGCTATGATAATAATAATAATAATAATATTAATAATAATGATTATTATTATTATTATTATTATTATTATCATTATCATTATTCTTTCATTAATTCATTCATCATCTAATCCAATGTCGTCCCAGGAGGAATGTAGGAGCCCCGGGCTAGGCAAGTTGATCCTGACGTTTAAGATGAGAGTGATCAGCCTCACTCATTCCTGAGTGGCATTACGTTAGCAGTAAACCCCAACCATCCCTTAGATATAAAACTGCACCGGTTCAATCCTATTGGAGCGCCTTAATTGCTCACTAAACCACCAGGCGCCATATTTTGATTATACAGCATGGTTACCATCCAGTGTTGTAATCGGTTTCCTGGTGTATGGGAAACCATTGGACTGTTATTCAGTGTAGAGTCACCCGTAGACAGGAGGAAGAAGAATGAATGAAGGAAAGAAAGACAGAAAAGGAAGGATGGAACGAAGGGAGAGACGAAAGGGCAGGCATCCGAGATCAGCACTACACAGAGTGAGTGCGTGGTGAGCGCCCCCACCAAGCACTAAATAATAATATTAATAATAATAATAATAATAATAATAATGTTTTCATTCATTCATTCATTCATTTATCACCTAATTCAACGTCCCCTCACGAGAAGCCGAGAGCTAGGCAAGTTAATCCTGACATGTAGGATGAGAGTGACCAGCTTCACTCATCCCTGAGTGGCATTACGTGGCAGTAAATCCCAATCATCCCTTAGATGTAAACCTGCACCGGCTCAGTCTGATTGGAGCGCCTTAATTACCCACTAAACCACCAGTCGCCATATTTTGGTTATACAGCATGGTTACCATCCAGTGTAGTAAATGGTTTCCTGGTGTACAGGAAACCATTGGACTGTTATTCAGTGTAGAGTCACCCGTAGAGAAAGAAGAGGAATGAATAAAAGAAAGATCTACAGAAGAAGAAGGATGGAAAGAAGCGAGCGACGAAAGGGCAAGGACAAGAGAGCAGCACTAAGCAGAGTATGTGCGTGGTGAACGCCCGTACCAAGCACTAAATAATAAAAATAATAATAATAATAATAATAAGATTAATAATAATAAAAATCACTTTCATCATCATCATTATCATATAATAATATTAACAGTAATACTAATACTAATAATACTAATACTAATACTACTACTACTACTAATAATAATAAAAATAATAATAATAATAATAATGCTGTGAAGAGTATGTACGATGGCGCTAAGGCTGCAGTGCGTGTGGATGGTGAACTGAGTGAATTTTTCTCTTTGAAGGCAGGGTTGAAACAGGGGTGTGTCAGGTCTCCATGGTTGATCAATCTGTACATTGATGGGGTAATAAAAGAAATATAAGGTAGGGCAGTGGATGTTGGAGTGGCCTAGTGAGAGAGGGCAGTGTTTGGAAACTCCCTGTACTGTTGTTTGCAGATGATACTGTGTTGTTAGGTGAAGACGAAAGGGAGCTGTAAGGCTTGGTGGATGAGTCTGGGAGAGTGTGTAAGAAACGGACTCTGCAGTAAAGATGAATGTACGGAAGAGTAAAGTGATGGTCTTTGAGAGAGGTGAAGTCAGTGAATGCACAGTGAGGTTGGATGACGAGGAAATGGAAAATGTGAGCACGTTTAAGTAATTGGGGGGTGTGATGAGTAAGTATGGAATTTTGGAGGGTGAAGTACTTGAAAGGGTACAACAAGGAAGAAAGGTTGCTGGTTCCTTGAAAGCAGTGATAAGAAACAGGGAAGTGAGCATGGAAGTGAGCATGGAAGTGAAAAAGTTGCTGCATGACAGTATTGTGATACCAACTCTGACATATGGAAGTGAAGCTTGGACGTTGTTGGAATGACAGAAGTCAAGAGTGAAAGCAGTGGAGATGAGTTATTTAAGAGGAGCCTGTGGAGTCACATGGAGAGACAGGCTGACGAATGTGGATATAAAGGAGCGTTGTGGTGTTCATGTGGATGTGATAGGAAGTGTTAGGAGGAACACACTGAGATGGTTTGGCCATGTGGAGAGGATGGAGGGTAAGAGATTGACGAGAAGAGTGTATGAAAGTGAGGTGAAGGGGGGGAGAGGGACGGGGAGGCCGAGGATGAGATGAAGGGATGGAGTGGAGAGGTATACGAGTGAGGGGGTTGTGAGCTGAGAGCAGCGCGGTGAAATGGCGGGGGACAGGGCGACGTGGAGGCGATTTGTTTGTGGCCACCCCGTGCGGGATTGAGGCGTCTGGCAATAGACAGATAGATAGATAATAATAATAATCTCTACATATGAGTCGCATTGTTTGTTTGTTTGTCTTTCAATCACGCCCAAACCAAGGGCCAGAGGCCCCCAGACCCATATATATTCTGAAGCACGGTGACCCAAGGATGGTTTTAGGGGGAGAGGGTCAAAATTCAGATCTGGGTCATTTGAGGTCACTGATAGAGTGTTTGCCGTTTTGACCCAGACAACGCCGGGTACCCCTGCAGCCCAATTTTTGCCATGGAGACTCACATAACCTCCAGTTCGGACATAGGCTATGAGAGGTTGACCTCCTAGGCCATCTGAGGTCACCAGTAATTGTAAACATGTGCGCACAAATATTTTGCGTTAGTCTGCCAAAGGTGAAATAGAAAGGTCCTGGAACTGTCATAATCCCTCTTCAAAAGCATAAGAGGTACATGGTCTTCCTGGAGTAGAAAGAAAGACTGAACTAGAACAAATAGGATTAGAGTGTTCGCCTTATTGGCCCGGGCAACACCGAGCACCCCTGTTAATGATAATAATAATAATAATAATAATAATAATAATAACAATAATAATAACAATAATAATGTTTCGCGCCATAAAGTGCACTACACGTTCTGATTTATAGGTAAAGCATGAACATAGTCGGTCATCTGTGTTATAAGTGAAATATTGCCGTTGGTCATTGTTGATCTTTGACATTTATAAAACAATATGATACTTGATATTTGACATTTATAAATCAATATGATACAGGATGGTACTCCTAAAAGACGTGAAGTAAAAGTTAAATAAATTCAATTGCCTGAAGGATGGCTAATTGATATTCCTTGATTTAAAGGTATAAGAAAAGAGTTACAGCGAGGGAGGAGGGTGGAAGAGAATAGTGATGGGGCAGAAGCAATGAATGGGGATGAACAGGAAGTAAGTGGGGAGGGAATGAAAAAGGGCAATGAGGTTTGGAGGGACGCCACCAGAGAACATGCATTTTACAGCTGCATTTGACGAGAGTAACTGTACTGTAGAACTTTTCATCATTCAGTTTTCAGGTGAGCAAAGTTTTGAAACCATTACACGGTAAGAGGCAAGATGGGTGTTTTGCCTTCATGTTACTACTACTACTACTACTAAAATAAGTAAATAAATGAATAATAATAATAATAATAATATAAATAATAACAATAATAATAATAATAATATAAATAATAACAATAATAATAATAATAATTTTAAATATAACAATAATTTGACAGTGCCGAGGAGGAGGAGGAGGAGGAGGAGGAGAGGGTGTAGGTGTGCGTATTAATGAGTACATGAATATGGGGATGATGGGGAGTGTAGTAGGAATGGCTGTGGTTACGGTAAGCGGTGGTCATTGTGATTGTGTTGTGGTGGTTGAGGTGGTGGTGTAGAAGGTCTGGATGTTCTTGTGATGAATGATGGTGTTATAGCAGGTTATGGTTGTAACTGCAGTTATGCTAAACGAGACAGTGATTGTTGTGTGTGGTGGCACTTACTGTAGGTGGTTTAGTAATACTGATGGTAGGCTGGGATATGAGTACTGCAGATGTGTTGAGTAAGATAGTTGGGATATGTTAATGTACAATGGCGGTAGCACTAGTAAATGTTTGGTGTGCATGGAACTAGTTATGATGTGGTTTTGACTGGGATGATGCGTTGTGAAGAAACTGATGGAGGGTCGAGGTTACAGGGCAAAGTTAAAAGAGTAACCCTTAAGCCAGTTGCCGGTCTTAGCTATTACACTCTGTAAGAGCTGCTGTGACGAAATAGTACTTCCTTTGCTAAGGGACAACTTCATTATTTCAATTTTTAAGTCAGGTGGGAGCACGAACGAAACAATGAGGTGTGTGTCCTGATCTAGGAGTGCCGTATCGTGTAAAAATGAATAATGAAATTGTCTTCATTCTAACACCATATCAATTACTACTCGACTTGGACCCGCCTCATTAACAAACACGGAATACTGTTGTTTATACGATTATGCTAAGATTAGGGGAGAAGGGAGGAGAGGAGACTGGGAAAGGTATAAAACATACTGTAGAAGAGCTGATGGTGGGAAGGGTATGGAAAAACAGGTGGTGGTGGTACTGTTGAGACTCTCTCTCTCTCTCTCTCTCTCTCTCTCTCTCTCTCTCTCTCTCTCTCTCTCACACACACACACACACACACACACACACACACACACACACACACACACACACAACTTTACCTCACCTGTCTTCATTCCTCTCTATCCCCCTTCCGGTATCCCATAATTCTGTTGTTCTCTTCTGCACCACCCTTTCCATACCTACACTCCGTCTTTCAATTGCACAAAGTAATCCTGGTATTTCTTCTTTTCTTTCCTCATCCCAAGCCTCGCTGCGTACAGTCCCTCTCTCCTCGCATTTATCTCGCCATATTGTATTCAGCTCACTCAATATTCCGTCTGTATTCATGGATATATATATATATATATATATATATATATATATATAAACTGTATATATGTATATATGCATGTATGTATAATGAAGGTGGGTAGAATGAGAAGAATCATATTAGTTATGGGTCGAGTGAATAGGTAAGAATTATGAAAAGATGTTGTGGCGATATTTGCGTTTGTAATTGTAATTGTGATGAGTCACATGGAGAGACTGACTGACAAATGAGGAAGTGAAAGAGTGTTGTGGTGTGGACTTGGAGTGATAGATAGCATTAGGAGAAATACACTGAGGTGGTTTGGCCACATAGAGAGGATGGAGAGTTGGAGACTGACGAGGAGAGTGTATGTGAGTGAGGTGTAGGGGAGGAGAGGGAGGGGGAGGCCAAGGATGAGATGGAGGGATGGAGTGGAGAGGTATATGAGGGGCGTGTGAGCTGGGAGCAAGGCAGTGAAATGGCGGTGGACAGGGTGACATGGAGGCGATTTGTTTGTGGCCATTCCTTATGGGATTAAGGCGTCTGGCAACAGACAGATAGATAGAACTGTGATAAATCATAGTGATAAAAGTTTGTTATGGTGGCATGGCTGTGGTAATGTTTGTAGATGTGGTGGTGATGTGGTAGATGATTGAGTTTGTGGAGAGGGTGTGGTTGTGGTTGTGGCTGTGACTGTGAATACTAAGTGTAGCTCAATAAAATGTAACAATGGTAGTCCTGCGTGATGGAAGTTACGATATACATTCTAGTTTGTAAGAGACAGCATATAAAAGGATCTGTTAAACGTCCACGAGGTACATCACTTTGTTAAGCCATCCCTGCCCGTGCGAGGGTACGGACTACGGACTCTCATGCTCTAGGGAGTCTAAGCAATGATTTAAGATCTTGTAAGTTGCTTTGATGATTGCATACATCTTCCCACACGATTACCACATCTTCCTACACGTTTATCACATCTTCCTACTCGATTGCCCCATCTTCCTACATGATTACCACATCTTTCTACAAGATTACCACATCTTTCTACACGATTACCACATCTTCCTGCTGGATTACCACATCTTTCTACACGATTACCACATCTTCCTACTGGATTACCACATCTTCTTACACGATTACCACATCTTCCTGCTGGATTACCACATCTTTCTACACGATTACCACATCTTCCTACTGGATTACCACATATTCCTACTGGATTACCACATCTTTTTACACGATTACCACATCTTCCTACTGGATTACCACATATTCCTACTGGATTACCACATCTTTTTACACGATTACCACATCTTCCTACTGGATTACCACATCTTCTTACACGATTACCACATCTTCCTACTGGATTACCACATCTTCTTTCTCGATTGCCACATCTTCCTGCTGGATTACCACATCGTAGTGGACTACCACCTCTTCATACTGGATTATCACATCTTCCTACACGATTACCACATCTTCCTAATAGGTTTCTGCACATTGCGAGTGGACATCCTGCTATTTGTCAGTGATGCAAAGTATGTCGATAGTAATCAGGTATTAACGACATAAAAGATGTTGCGAGTGTGTTTCCTTATATCTACAGTACGAGTGTATCATTATGAGAAAGGTTTTCCGAAATTTGCCTTGCTGCACCTCTCCCGGATAAATATGTGGATCTTGTTTTGTTTTCTTGGTATATCGACCTCGTGCAAGGCTACTGAATGTTAGTGAACCTTAAAAAATAAATATATAAATCAATTAAGTGATAGAAAAAAAAAATCCATTTCATACTCCTTTTCCTGTAGAATAAACTGCATCTCACTGTGCCAGGCCATATAAACACACTTAAGGTAAAACCAACAGGGATATCGGGACACTCAGTATTACGTACTTCACTGGCGCTACTACCAGATGATAAAGGTAACGAGACCATCC
Organism: Coenobita brevimanus; assembly: GCF_032717465.1. Taxonomy (NCBI): domain Eukaryota; kingdom Metazoa; phylum Arthropoda; class Malacostraca; order Decapoda; family Coenobitidae; genus Coenobita; species Coenobita brevimanus. Next base: position 18,335,667 of record NC_137003.1, on the reverse strand, counting down.
TGGTAATGAAGATTTTAATGAAAACTAGATCTGAACATGAAGCATGGAAATCTCTCAGACTGAATATAATCGTCTTTGGGTAGCAAGACATACATAAATTTTAATTGATTAAAAGAGTTAAAACTGCAGCACGATGCCGTCTTTTACATTTTATTCCTGCAGCTAACAAGGGATTGTCTTCATCCTAAGGTTCATACGCAGGAGTAAATAAACTCTCACTGCAAATGATCCTTGGATGAATACTTTTTTTGGTGGGGGCCTAATAATACAATAAGTCCTTTTGAATCTCCGTCCTACTTTCTTTTTCAAGCTGCTGTCTCTGTATTGTATGACTGAAATCAGGATAGACTTGTCGAAATGGAGGAATTAGCTATAGTTCTTATTTACCGTCCGCAGCAAGAGTTATTCCTTATTTTGAGTAAAATTGTCCGGAGGTATCAAGAATGACTACAAAATCACCTTATCATGTTGAAGGATTTAAGGGAAAGGTGGTCGGGGTAGCAACTTCTCCACAATAAAGACCATTCCTCCAAGACAGAGACCCAGCAAAAGTAGCAACAGTGGGCCCAGAACATGAGTAAACGTTAAACTCCCAATCTTTATGTGTTGACTGTCCTTTTCCATCTTCCCCTTCTGCCGGAGAGCCCTCACCTCCTCTCGCTGTTTGATGCGCTTGTCTCGAGCAGCGGCTGCCAGTTCTTCCTTTTTCCATTGCTCATACAAACCAGCCTGAGAACAAAATAACATGTAGGCCAAGTTAAACGTGTCAGGGTAAATTACGTAAATTTAATAGTCTAGTTAATATTGTAAAAATCTGCCATTTGAGCATGCAATTTCCTATTGACTCAACAGCTGCGTCAGGACCCTTGATTATGCTATGTACAGCAAAAATTCTAAGGCGAAGGGGACCCGTTATTATCCCCTTATCGACATTGTATGAACAGAAATTCAATAAACCATTGGGTTTAAAACCTAACGAACTCAGTCAAATTTGTACTGCTTAACGCGTTACAATCACACGAGTTAAAAAGATAAATATGTGAAATCAAAGAGCTTAATCATTTTTGTGACATTCACGAACACCATCAGCTATTTCTCCCCTTCAATTTCATGTGGTTCGGCCTAGGAGCCATTCTTGCTGTAAAAACCTTATCACATTAGTAGGATGACATATATTATACCTTTTACAGTCTGATGAGGAATTTATAAAACTCACTTTAGATTTTCCCAGCTGGGGAATTATATCCAGCCTTCACTATCCTTTTCAATACGGTTAAAATGAATATCTGTCTATCTACTGTATATTCCTAGGCTGCTTCCTCCAAAGAAAGGGAAGTAGCCGAGACAGGACAACACACTCCCAATTTACTCATCCACACACAAAGGGAGAAGGGAAAGATCCACACTGCACGAGAGTCAACTGCGCAGTGCAATCGGCAACATCTGTTGCAGGGCCCGACAGCAGAGCTGGTTTACCCCTACCACATCATAATGGACCCATCCCCATATCCCATCTGCCCTGCTAAGTTAACCAGACCAAATGTGGGAGAATAAGCCCTAATCACAGTTTCTCTCCAATCATTCCTATCATGTGCAGCCACTCTTCCTTGCTCAACAGACATCCCTCTCACATCTAACACTCTCTTCACACTCTCCATCCATCCTCTTCGTGGTCTTCGTCTCAGCCTTACACCTCTCACATCCGATCCAGTTATCTTTTTCACAAACGCTCTTCATCCATTCTCACCATATGCCCAAACCGTTACAACACTCTCTGCTCAGTTTGATCAGTCATGTCCCGCATAACTCCAGTTCTCCATTACACTTCATCATTTCTCACTCAATCCATACGCATCACTCCACACATACTCCTCAGACACCTCATCTCCATTACATTCAAACTTTTCCTCTCTGCTACACCCATATTCCATGTTTCAGCCCCATCTAACGCAGTCAGTACCACTGGACCCTCATACAGCATTCTCTTTACATCAGTTCTAAGTGAATGGCATTTAAGCACTTTTTCCATTCCTCTCAGCACCTTTCCTGCTTTATTCATTCTATACTTCATTTCTACATCTATTCTTTCATCCACAGCAACATGTGACCCTAAATATTTAAAACACTCTACGTCCTCAGGGAAGCCACCATTCAAAACTATATTAATCTTCCTACCATCTACCAACCTCGAACATTTCATAACTTTACTTTTATTCTCATTTACTCTTAATTACCTACTTCCACACAGGCTTCCAAACTTCTCTACCAAGTGTCTCAATCTCTACTCCGACTCAGCCACCAGTGCAGTATCATCCAAAAAAAGCAGGTGATTCAGATTCAACATCTGAATCTGAAAAATGAATATAAGACATGTAAACTAATAAACAAAAGCTGCAGGTCTTCGTGTGTTAAGTGTTTCCTACAGCTTGTCAGTTTTATCGTACTCGAGAAGGAGAAAAACATAGTTTTCTAATACTTACTTCTAATATATGCCTCATAACGCCATCCAATGGAGGCTTATGTGGTGCGTCATGTGGTATGGGCCAGCCCCACAGGAGCTTTAAAAAATTCTCCTTTCCGACGTACAACGGGGAGGTGCCGTCTAAGCGAGTGAAGTGCTTGGAAACTGTAAGACGCAGGTTCAGCTCGGTGGCTGAGTGAGCTTGAGTTCTGTCATGATAAAAGAGTTGACTGTATGTACAGTGCTCATATTTCGATCCAGAGTTTACACACACACACACACACACATATATATATATATATATATATATATATATATATATATATATATATAAATAAATATATCTATATACACACACACACACACACACACACACATATATATATATATATATATATATATATATATATATATATATATATATATATATATGCATATTATATAAAACTGGCACATCAGGAATGGAACTGTGGCTCCTTAATGTCCATATAAGACTAGTAACATTAAAAGGGTCTTGCATACTGTGTATTGAGCTACGTTCCCCATACGGTAGGATTTCAATATTGCCATGATGGACCTACTTAATCTCCAAGGGATGACTTACTTATTCCCACCAAGGACCTACTGAATATTCGCCGTGGGCTTAAATCGCCAGTAAATCTGTTATCCCTGTACCCAACTGCCGATCACCAAACCATATAATCAGTGCCGTGTGTCCCAGCAGCAGCACCACCAAGAAGAACCAGGACACACACACACACAGTAGGGTGGATGCCCAGGATAGATGGGTTGTGTGGATCGCCCAAGTTGCTTGGGAGGGTGAGTTGCTGGAATGAGGTCGGTGGGCTGTGTTGGATGGGTGGAGTGGGTAGATGGATGAGTAGGTGGGTGATTATATGACTCTCCAGATGACTAGGCAGGAAAGGGACTTATGGTGCCTTATTACTTGTCATTCTTACTTGGATTTTAGTATATTGCTTAGAACATGTTGGATAAATACTTGGAAATCAAACTCTATGCATTGGGGTAATTGTATTGAGATTTTGCTGAAACTTCGATAAAATTACTTCTCGTGGAACTGATGACGGGTAATACACCTGAAAATAGGTTAAATGAAAGTAAAATTATATGCAGCAAAATGCGAGAGTGAGCAAAGCTTATACGGTATCTCCGATCCATTCGCCTAACAATTCAGTGCTTTGGTGGGGGTAAGAAAGGGGAGTTGGATGGTAAGCGTATGTGATTAACCTGATCTCTAGTGGCAGATTACACTGTCCATCTGTTAGTGTTCATGACTGAGCAGTAATTATCCAATGTTATTACTGTGCTGGAAGTAACACAGCTCGAGCTGCAGTGACAACGCATCCAGGACGTGTCACAGCTGTACCAGTGTACATGTATCTGTCTCACCGACACCGACCCATGCCAGAAATGCTCGAAATGTAACTACTATGTTATAATGCATGGCGTCCCGCATTAAAATGGTTGTGATAGTTCACTATCAGTCCAATATAAAGTTGTGTACGTTAATGTTGACAACAATGATTGATAATCAATCACCATAGTTAAGGAGAAATGAAAATATCAATTATTTGATTGCACAGTTCTATATCTTCAGCAGATTTTTGAGGCACATTATGGATATAACGGTCGCACACTAGTATGCTGTAGAGTGTAGCACATAGTTGGGAGTCACTGCACTAAATCATGGCTTGTTTATCACCGTCTGAACATAGTAAATTCATTATTTGGATGCTAGAAGCACAGGACTTGTTTGCTAACCCAAAGGACTGTCTGTTGGAGCTTCTCTCACCGCAGGATACCTTACGATCTCCGTCTGCCTTTGGTGTCTGGCAACGCAGAAGTTATGCCACTCGTCAGTGTGACAAACGTTTCTTTTTGGTAACTGTTTCGGTCCACAGAGACAGATAAACATGTTAACAAAAAATGTGTATTTTGAGGTAATAAATACTCTAAACATCATAAAGTATGAGGTGTACACAGAGTGTGGTAAATAAACGTTATGTACATTGAAAAATCACAATGGTTTATCACCACAGAACATAACGCCCTCATTAACCTTTAATTGTCATTGGATCATTATGCATGAATTACATAAAGTTCACATTACACAAATGTTTAACTTTTCCGCATCCAGGAGCCGTACAGGTGCGGGGGTGCCTATGTCTGTGGACAATGCCAGAGCTGTACCTGTACGGTCTACAATTGCAACCGGTGTCAACACGCAAATTTTCAAATTTGGCAGGAGATAACTGGCATGAACGCGCACGCACCCTTCCCACATCTGTACGGGTCACACAGGCTGCTACCGTGACGCGCGGAAGGTCCACTCCTCGGTCCTAATTTGTCACTGCTTGTGTGAACATCATGTCACACCATGGTCTTTCCCAGCCAGAGATTAATGCCCTTTTGTTCATCCCTTATGATGGTGAAAGTGATTCACAAATAGACGGCGATGTGGTTGATAAAGACTATGTTCAACTGGACGTGGAAACAAGCAGTGATGATGAAATACCATCTCCAAGAAAGTCTAAGTGTATGGCATATAGACTAGCCACCTCCCGACTCACGCTACCATTGTGTCCAGTGAGACGCGGGTTTATGCATCATTCCCTGCTTTGAGGAAAATCACACCCTCCTCCACTACTAACTGAACCAGAAAAAGAGTGCGAAAAAAGATGCAAGTGAAATTAATATAATTGTAAATAATATGCAGTGATAATTATCTCATAACTAAGTGTAATATGATAAGAAACTAGTGTTAGTAATATTATAATAATAAGTGAAGTTAAATAACTTACATATGTGTGTCTGTGTGAGAAAATATATGAAGTGCAAAGATATGGTGCAAATATCTTGCCCTGCTAGAAAAGAGATCGGTAATGCATTGAGTGTGTGAGGAAAAACACCAAGGGTGCATAGAATTATAAGTTATGTGGAAAAACAAATATAATGTACAGTATAACACGTCTGGGCACAGACTTTCTACCTAAGAAACGTAGAATAAGAACTATTACGACAATTATATGAGTAATCCAACTCACTCGCTGGTTATAATGTGCCAACGTACATAACTATGCATGGGGACACTTCCTATATCATCTATATACCCAACAAGAGTGTCCCTGGCTCGAACAGCATAGGTACCGATAAAGAAAATGCAGAGCTTCTGCCTCCTCTTGCTCCGTGGCGGCGGTGACCGATGAAGTCTATGGGCGTTACTCTGAAGTTTTCAGCCGCCTGCTCAGGAGAATCGACCTCAAAATCTACGGCAATGGCTTCTCTGAGTATTTTTATGGTTGTTCTTCATGTTTTCATCATTTCTAACCTATCTAGCAAAAAGAAAAAAAAGGTCGAAAATTAGCCGGCACCACAGCTCCATGACGTTCCAACCTCTGCCAGCACATGGTGGGTTAAAGTACTCAACCCTCACATAAGTTGAGAGGTTAATGAACAGTCGCGAACCCTAAAATGGGGAAAGGAAGAATGGCAGTAGTCTGCCACTGGAGGGCTAGATAACTACACACGTTCATCCCCAACAACTCCTTACTCTCACCAAGGAATTGGTTTGCTGGGAGGATGGCTCAGAGATAAGTATAGTTATCTCTCACATCTTGCTGCATGTAATTTGTCACGGGGTTTTTAAAATATCACGGTAATTTTGAAATAAATGGTTAAATATTATTTAATTTGATAATAATATTCAATAATATTGAAGAGCAGAGACAATGATTGTCTTGCTACATCAAGCAACGATTACTTTACGCTGACTTGCTAAGATTCTCAAGAACGAGAATTTATAAACTTTCTCAACAGTACACAGCAGAGACTAATTACTCACAATTGCTGAATTACTGTACTGTTAGCCTCTGGAGAAAGTTACGTCACCCCTGACAATAAATAACTAATACTAACATCAGGTTCTTGCCGATGCTTAACTCCCAGATGGCACAACGGATATTAAGTTAATACAAGACTGGTCTAAGTACCAGTTATGAAAGCAAACGTTTATGCAAGCTAGGAGCTATATGGAAAATAAGCTTAATTTGGATTAAATGAAACAAGATTTTACTTTACATTGAAGCTCAAGAAATAGAACTGTTAAATTTATTAATTACAAAAAATATAAATTTAACGTTGCATTTCAAATCAATGAGACGCACTCACTCACTCTCACACGAGCTAAATACTTACGTCTAAAAAAAAAACACCTTAATTAAACTCTTATAACTAGAAAATACACAAAAGAAATACTATAGTCGATGAATGCTGCGTATCACCAGATGGGTGGGAAGACTGGACTAACTGTGAAGTGGAGTTTGGGTACTAGCTGACCTCTCACACTGCGGCACAGGACCTTCCTCCGTCACATCAAACACAAGACTGACTAAGTCGTGGGAAAGCGGAGCACTCGGCCGCATTTTTTAACGGTCGAATAAGCAAGCAGAGGCGAACAATAAAAAAACAATAGTATCGCTCAGTACAGCACTTAGTGACGTGCATTAAATCGGTCACTCTTTGAAAACGGTGACGAATTATTTGAAAAGTATACTCCGATAATGGAGGGAGAAACGGTTAGCTGAGCGATACACAGTGAGTTTTCCACTAATAGTTCGTGGTTTCTCACAAAAAGGAAATGTCGCGAATTGATTCGTGACATTACGCATATGAAAATTAAATCTTTCTTCCTTCAGAAGAAAGATTTCAATATACATACATATACATCCTAACTCAGTCACACAAGATTCACACTGTGGTGTGTGTGCTATCCTGCTACAGGAGTATGTCGCAGTCGCCAGTGAGCGAAAAAACCTCGTATTTACGTTAATAGAAACAAGCTTGAGGGAAAAACTCCGTGACGACTGTGAAAATCCTGTACTCAGGTCAAACTGAGCGAAAGTTCGCTACATTTACATTAACAACTAATTGTTATGTGGCGTAGTGTGTGTAATACACGGTGTAGGTGTGACAGTTGTAGTGTAACTGTACCTACGTGTAAAATGACACAGTAATACAAATTTATAGTAAAATAATGATGACGAGACAGAAGAGAAGGGGCGGCAGCATGCAACAGGAACGGCCAGCTGATCTGTACGGCAATGCTGCACCCACCAGCTACACCTGCGAAAGGAATTAAGGTGGAGCATCAAAACTGTTATTTCTGTCTCTCTCTCTCTCTCTCTCTCTCTGCCTAGCAATCAGTACTTGTCATTATTAACCAGGAAACGTAATTCTTGAATTCACAAATTGCTTAGAACCCTTATAGCTTACTGGTTAACGCTTTCATTATTAACCAGGAAACGTGCCAGTTCTTGAATTCACAAATTGCTTAGAACGGGCAGTTTACTGGTTAACCTAACATTATTAACCAGGAAACGTGCCAGTTCTTGAATTCACAAATTGCTTAGAACGGGCAGTTTACTGGTTAACCTAACTCTACACTTACGAGTAATACAGGAAGCTGAAAATCGCTACGCAATCTCAGCCAGGTCACGTTTTAACACCCACCGTGGGTGTGAACACTCATGTGGGTAATGTGCATTCTCCGGGAATCCTCAGAGAGGCCCACAGCTCGAGACATTCCACAAGGTAATTCATACACAGCCTCGGACTGTCTCTGCAAGGTTCTCAAACTTCCCTTAACTTATGGTATACATGTATGTACAAGCCCTGGATATACTGTGTCCTGTAGGGCCAACGAGTGAGACGTCTGGTCTACACTTTTAACTGGGAACCAGGCTGGTCCTTGGATTACTCAAATCGCTTAGGATGCCTATTACGGAACCCAGCATGCAACAATTGCTAGTTAGTAAGCAGCTAGTAGGTGAGACATCAGGTCTACACCCACATTACCACTATCCTGTCTCTCAACTGACTCAGAGATTACAGGTGTGGTTAGAAACGGCACAGGAAGGGCATGTCCCTGATTAGTGGTGTTACTTTGACACACACTGCAGGAACGGACAAAACTATCTATGTCTCGTCCCATCCCTGGCCAGAAAAAGTCAGCTCGGATACGGCCCTGGGTCTTCCTTTTGCCCATGTGACCTCCTGAGGCTGAACAATGACCCCATTGTAACACTGCTAGGCGGTACTTGGCGGGAACGACAAACTGCAATCGAACCTCGCCCTCGGGTGTTCGTGACTCACGGTAGAGCCGTCCTTGTCTGCGAAGGAACTTGGCTCGACCTCCCCGTGAATACTTAATCACTCGACCCTTTTGTTTGTTCCGCACGGTAGCAAGTGTCGGGTCAGAATGTTGTTCTTGCACAACAAGTTGACTGCACATCAGATCTTGCGGCGATTCAATGATCACTGGGGTGACACAATCTGGAGCCTCAGCCATGGCTCGTGTTACCACAGCAGCCGAAGTCTGAGTAGCGCCATTGGAGCAACTATCCTTGACTCCATTAATATTGCCTACTATTAAGTCAAACAGAGGCTCTGGCATGACAACTGCAAGTGTCAAGCCAGTGAAAAATGGAGACGCCACCTGGATACGTGCCTCAGGGAACAATCTCACTGATCCATCAATAAGCTTTGCATGGATCTGTCGACCTGTATACTGCTCAGGCCGAACTAAACTCTGCTTAACAGAGCAACCTGAGGAACCATTGTCTCTCAGGACCTTCACAGGAATGTCTCCCACAAACCCTGGCTGAACAAGGAAGGTACTGTCACCTGTGGGAGGGCCTATGGAGGACGCAGCTAGCCACTCATGAGGCTGCTGAATTGATGTGGCAAACATTGTGCCTTGAGGGTTATATTGTGAAGATGGAACATTGGCCATCTGTGGAGGGGGGTTCACTATCACTGTGGGACTAGTGAACTGTGGGGAAGTACCCACACTGGTAGGGACGTGACCACCAGGCTGCTGCTGAGGAATGAAGGCTGCATTCGCTTCCTGCCTCTTTTGAGCTGGTGAAAAAGTTTGTCCCGACGGTCGGTTGCGTGGCTGATACTGCTGTTGGTTAGGGTACTTGTTGTACCTCTTCCACTCAGGTTTCTGAGTGTTTTGCCCCTGGTCCTTCCACTGCGGTTTTGGACCTTGGCCATTATTCTGAGAATGGCCTTGTTGCTGGGGTTCAGTCTGAGACGGCTTCCCAGACTTGGCAGTATCTTTCCTGCTCCAGGTGTTTTGCTTACGAGCTTGATACCCGTATGCAGTAAAGAATGCGTCAGCCTTCTCTACCATTTGGCTGGCATCTTTCACCTGGCAGATCTTAAGCTGTGCTATGAGCTCAGCAGGCCACAACCTCTCTAGCTGTGTACGCAGCATAAGGTCAATTATCCCCTCACGCGTGGAAGGAGTTTCATCTTTCTCCATCCACTCATTTAAGTAAGCTGTGAGACGATCAAGGAACTGAACAGCTGTCTCCTTGTCTAGGAGACGAGCTCGCATGAACTGAACTTTGGCGTCGTCTACTGTGAGACCATACGCCTTAATGAGTGCAGCTTTCATCATCTCATATGTGAGATTGTCTCCACGAATTCTGTGGAGAATATCGAGGGCAGGGCCCTCAAATAGGCTAAGAAACTGAAGCCGCTTAGCTGCCTCATCGAGCTGGTAAAGCTGAGCCATGTCTTCAAATCGAGCTATGTATGGCTCGATTCGCTCGCCTTCTTTGTATGGGGGAAGCTTGATGTGTGGGGTCGCCATAACATGTGCAGGGAGAGCGCTCGTGGAGCTTGAACCAACTGCACCAGATGTGTCTGAACCCAAGGAATCTCGCTTGAGCTTCAGCACTTCAAGTTCATGTTCTCGTTCTTTGTCTCGTTGTTCACGCTCGTATTCGCGCTGTTCTCGCTCTTGTACTAGCTCGTGTTCGCGCTGTTGTCGCTCTTTTTCTAACTCGAGCTCGCGTTGTTTTTGTTCGTATTCACGCTGTTCTCGCTCGTACTCGCGCTCTTTCTCACGCTGCTCTTGTTCATATGCACGCTCTCTTTCACGTTGTTCGCGTTGTTCTCGCTCGTATTCGCGCTGAATCTTACGCTCTTCACGAGCATCTTTCTCACGTTCTTGCTCGTAATTGAACCGTGAGAGAACGTAACTCTGTATTTTCTCTGGGTCTGTGAGACCAATATCTCTGGCTTCCTGTACATAAGCACTGGCTGCCATGATGCTAGCTCAATTTACTAAGTAACTAGCGACTCAGTACTGATTGCTGCTTCGCAAAACGAATGCTAATAACAAATAAAGAATACAGACACAAGCTAGTGGTGACCAGTCTTATCTAGTTAACTGGCAAAAATTAAAGCAAAAATGCAAATGATTGGGAAGACTCAATAATAAACACAATGGGTACGCTGACTTCCCAGAAGCGAATAAAATCGTCTGGCGTTACCAAGAATAAACTAGAGTTAAGTACTCTATTGATTAATAAAGCAAAAACTCACTTGCTAAATTAACGGTAAACACCAGTAAACTTGTGTCTATAAACTTTAATGATAAATACCTAAATATGAATGAGTGAGCACTATCTCGTGAATAGCTTTAGAGCTAGGAGTTAATATCCTGGCGAGGTCGCCAATTGTCACGGGGTTTTTAAAATATCACGGTAATTTTGAAATAAATGGTTAAATATTATTTAATTTGATAATAATATTCAATAATATTGAAGAGCAGAGACAATGATTGTCTTGCTACATCAAGCAACGATTACTTTACGCTGACTTGCTAAGATTCTCAAGAACGAGAATTTATAAACTTTCTCAACAGTACACAGCAGAGACTAATTACTCACAATTGCTGAATTACTGTACTGTTAGCCTCTGGAGAAAGTTACGTCACCCCTGACAATAAATAACTAATACTAACATCAGGTTCTTGCCGATGCTTAACTCCCAGATGGCACAACGGATATTAAGTTAATACAAGACTGGTCTAAGTACCAGTTATGAAAGCAAACGTTTATGCAAGCTAGGAGCTATATGGAAAATAAGCTTAATTTGGATTAAATGAAACAAGATTTTACTTTACATTGAAGCTCAAGAAATAGAACTGTTAAATTTATTAATTACAAAAAATATAAATTTAACGTTGCATTTCAAATCAATGAGACGCACTCACTCACTCTCACACGAGCTAAATACTTACGTCTAAAAAAAACACCTTAATTAAACTCTTATAACTAGAAAATACACAAAAGAAATACTATAGTCGATGAATGCTGCGTATCACCAGATGGGTGGGAAGACTGGACTAACTGTGAAGTGGAGTTTGGGTACTAGCTGACCTCTCACACTGCGGCACAGGACCTTCCTCCGTCACATCAAACACAAGACTGACTAAGTCGTGGGAAAGCGGAGCACTCGGCCGCATTTTTTAACGGTCGAATAAGCAAGCAGAGGCGAACAATAAAAAAACAATAGTATCGCTCAGTACAGCACTTAGTGACGTGCATTAAATCGGTCACTCTTTGAAAACGGTGACGAATTATTTGAAAAGTATACTCCGATAATGGAGGGAGAAACGGTTAGCTGAGCGATACACAGTGAGTTTTCCACTAATAGTTCGTGGTTTCTCACAAAAAGGAAATGTCGCGAATTGATTCGTGACATAATTGTAGTTTCGTTTATCTGTCTATAAGTTGTATCGTTATGTGCATTGATCCCTCTTCAACTCCATGAGAGATAATTATTTTGAAATTATATATATATATATATATATATATATATATATATCATTTCCTGTGGCACCCCACGGGATGCATAGGGTCTCAATGAACTCTCTCCACCAATATTTGTCTCTTGCCATCTCCTTCAGGTCCCACCAACACTCCTCTCCTGCTTCTTTTTTCATTGTCCTCAACCAGGTTTCCCTCGGCCTACCTCTACCTCTTCTTCCTCTAGCAATCCACTCTGGCACATCCTGTATTAAACAACCTTCTTTTCTGTATATGTGCCCCAGCCACTTCCAGCGAGACAGTCTCACATATTCATTAACTGGTTCAATATGTTTTCGGTACATACTAAAGTGAAAATTTACAAGTCCATGGTTAGACCCATTTTAATTAACGGGCATGAGTCATGGTACAGTACAATTGCAACAGATCAGAAAGTATTAGGATTTGAGAATAAAATACTGAGAAGGATTCTTGGGGTAAAGTGGCAAGACAGTTACAAATGAAAGAGTAAGGGATATATATATATATATATATATATATATATATAAATGAACATGGGAAGGACAAAATAAAATCTATAAACCAGAGTTCAGGTGTCCTCCTCTCATTATAAATCTGTAATAGTTGGAGTTGAACTGCTGTAGGTTAAGGCTGCGGGGGGGGGGGGAGACTATTCTTGGGAGCGAGTTACAAAAAAATGAAGTCCGGAGAATAAAAGAATTCTGATAGGCAGAAGGTCTGCAGTATGACAGTGTGACAGTCCAGCCCTTTTCCAAAATCTTGTTGAACAGAATAGAGCCAGTAACTGATAAAATTTTAAGAGAATAACAAATGGGATTTAGAAAGGGTCGAGGTTGTAACCCCCTGGGGGTAGGGGGATTTTTCAAGAATACTCCCCCAGTATCCCTGCTTGTCGTAAAAGGCGACTAAAAGGGTTGGCGGAGGGTTAGTGCCCCTCCCCAGAAAACAACTAACTAAAAAAACAAACAAGAAGCCTCGGACAAGGACTGACCAAACGATGACGACCCAGGACCGGACAAAGGACTTGAAAATGGCTACGTGGAATGTAAGGGGAGCGAATGATGAGGTGAAAGAGAGAGAGATTGTCCAGGTGCTTGAGGGTGTGAAAGTGGATGTATGTGGAATAACTGAAACAAAATGGAGAGGAAAAAGTGTGAGAGAATGGGAGTATGGATGGGGTATATGTGCAGGAGTAGGTGAGAATGAGAGGGCAAAGGAAGGAGTATGTATAGTTGTGAGTAAAAGATGGAAGAAGAGCATAAGACAGTATGGATCAGTTGGGTCAAGGATTGTGTGGGTAAAGTTGAAAGTTGGAATACAAATGTGGGCAATTGTGTGTGTGTATGCGCCAACGCAAGATCGTGCTAGAAGAGTGAGAGAAGAGTTCTGGACAAATGTAGAAGTGTGCATGGAAAAGTTTGGAAGAAATGAGAGAGTGTTTTTGATCGGTGATATGAATGGTAAAGTTGGGAATGTGAAGGTGGATGGAATAGTTGGTGAGTGGGGTGTGCCTGCTGAGAAAGATGAGAATGGGAGTGCGTTAGTGGACATTTGTGCTGGGAGGGGGTTGGTGATAGCCAATACCCTCTTCAGGCATAAAATGATCCACAGGTATACATGGCGAGTGATGAGAAGGGTGGGTGGTGAACTGAATGAAAGGAAGGCAATGATTGATTATGTGTGTGTGGATGAAAGGATGCGAAGATGTGTAATGGATGCAAGAGTTTATAGAGGTTGGAGGAGTGGACTTTCTGACCACTACTTGTGGTGGCCAGAATTAAAATTCAAGTAAGATGGAGGAATAGAAGAAGGGAAAGACGAGAGGAAGGAGTAGTTGCAAGGAGAGTGGAAAGGTTAGAAGAGGATAAGAAAAAGGCAGAGTATAAGAGAGAAGTGGAGGAACGATTGGGCAAATATGAATTGGAGCAGATGGGAGACGTGGAAGGTGTCTGTAGGATATTTACAGAAGAAATATGTGCAGCATGTGATGTGGTGTGTGGAAGGAAGAGAAGACGGAGGGAATTGCAAGGAACAGCGTGGTGGACTAAAGAGGTGAGACAGGCTGTGGCACAAAAGAAGAAAGCATACAATGAATGGATGAAAAATAGGGCCGTGGAAGAAGTTGAGAGGCGGAAGAGAGAGTTATATGTAGAAAGAAAGAGAGAGGTGAAAAGATTAGTAAGAGAGAGTAAGAAGAGAGTGGATGAGGAATTTGGAAGGAATTTGAGTGTAAAGTGGAGGGACTGTAAGAAAATGTTCTGGAAACAGGAGAAAAGAGTAAGACAGGGTGGAAGTGAAGTTAGCAGGGTAGTGAAAGATAAAAATGGTAGATTACTAGTGGAGAAGGGAGAAAAAGTGAGCAGATGGAGAGAACACTTTAAGGAATTGTTGAACATAGAGGATGGAAGTAATGCGAGTATAAGTGGCTGGGGAATGGCTGGGAGAAGGAGGGAGGTGAGAAGACAGGAAGAAATCAGTAGGATAGAAGTTGTGGAAGCAATGAAGAAAGTTAAACCGGGGAAAGCCCCAGGAATTGATGGAGTGTGTGGTGAAATGCTGAAACATGGAGGAGAGATAGTAGTAGAATGGATGTGGAAGATGTGCAGATTGGCCTGGGAGGAAGGTAGAGTCCCAAAGGATTGGAAGTCAGGTATAATTATTCCCTTGTACAAAGGAAAGGGGAAAAAAGAAGTGTGTGGTAATCATAGGGGCATTTGTCTTATTAGTATAATAGGAAAAATGTATGGTAGGATACTTATTGACAGAGTTAGAGAAAGAACAGAGAAATTAGTTGGAGAAGAACAGGGAGGCTTTAGGAAGGGAAGAGGTTGTGTAGATCAGATATTCATTCTTAGATCTTTAGTGGAAAAGTTTCTAGAGAAGGGAAAGAAGTTGTATGTGGCTTTCATGGATTTGGAGAAAGCATATGACGGGGTGGATAGACAAGGATTGTGGGAAGTGTTAAGAATATATGGAGTAGATGGGAAGTTGTTGAATGCTGTGAATAGTATGTACGATGGTGCGAAGGCTGCAGTGCGTGTGGATGGTGAACTAAGTGAATTTTTCTCTTTGAAGGTTGGGTTGAAACAGGGGTGTGTCATGTCTCCATGGTTGTTTAATCTGTACATGGATGGGGTAATAAAAGAGGTACAAGGTAGGGTAGTGGATGTTGGAGTGGCCCTGGTGAGAGAGGATAGTGTTTGGAAACTCCCTGTACTGTTGTTTGCAGATGATACTGTGTTGTTGAGTGAAGACGAAGGGGAGCTGCAAGGCTTGGTGGATGAGTTTGGGAGATTGTGTAAGAAACGGAATCTAAAGGTGAATGTAGGGAAGAGTAAAGTGATGGTCTTTGAGAGAGGTGAAGTCAGTGAATGGACAGCGAGGTTGGATGGTGAGGAATTGGAAAATGTGAGTACGTTTAAGTACTTGGGTAGTGTGATGAGTAAGGATGGAGGTTTGGAGGGTGAAATGCTTGAAAGAGTACAGCAGGGAAGAAAGGTTGCTGGTTCTTTGAAAGCAGCAATAAGAAACTGGGAAGTGAGCATGGATATGAAAAAGTTACATGACAGTATTGTGATACCAACTCTAACGTATGGAAGTGAAGCTTGGACGTTGTTGGAAGGACACAAGTCAAGAGTAAGAGCAGTGGAAATGAGTTATTTAAGAGGAGCCTGTGGAGTCACATGGAGAGACAGGCTGACGAATGAGGATATAAAGGAGCGTTGTGGTGTGGATGTGGATGTGATAGGAAGCGTTATGAGGAACACACTGAGGTGGTTTGGCCATGTGGAGAGGATGGAGGGTGAAAGACTGACGAAGAGAGTGTATGTGAGTGAGGTAGAGAGGGGAAGAGGGAGGGGGAGGCCGAGGATGAGATGGAGGGATGGGGTGGAGAGGTATATGAGAGAGGGGGGTGTGAGTTGGGAGCAGGGCAGTGAAATGGTGGGGGACAGGGCGACTTGGAGGCGATTTGTTTGTGGCCACCCCAAACGGGATTGAGGCGTCTGGCAATAGATAGATAGATAGATCTAATGCACGAAGCTAATGCGATGACAATGCCACTTAGTATGTATTTCATGGATTTTGAAAAGGCGTTTGATAGTGTTGCACGTGGAGCTATGTTGAAAATTATGAGATTCTATGTTATACCAGAAAAGTTTGTAAATACAGTATTATTAGAAGCCTGCATGAAGGTACTTTTTGTAAGGTAATGGTGGGTGGTTCTTTGAGTGATCCATTTGAAATTAGGTCAGGAGTGATTCAGGGAGGAGTTCTTTCGCCTTTGCTGTTTGTTTTGATTATGGATTATGTTATGAGAAAGATTGTAAGGTGAACAGATGCACGAATTACCTGGAAAGAAAATAAGAGGCTGATGGATTTGGACTGTGCTGATGATATTGTATTGATTAGCGGAAGTATTTACGAGATGCAGAGGGTGCTTGATTGTATGGTGGAGGCAGGAAAAAAAGTTGGATTGGTAATAAATTGTGGAAAGACTGAAATTATTAATATGAACGTGGAGAACCAAATCGATTGTGTAATTGGAAATAATGTGGTGAAGAATGTAGAAAATTTTAAATATCTGGGATCGATTGTATCATCTAATGGATCATTTAACAATGAAATTGAGGAGAGGATTAGACAGGCTTGGTGAGCTGTTGGAATGTTGAAATCTGTTTGGAATAATAATATGCTTGCGGTGCATATTAAAGTAAAACTTTACAAGTCCATGGTTAAACCAGTTTTAATTTATGGGCATAAGTCATGGTACAGTACAGTTGCAACAGATCAGAAAGTATTAGGATTTGAGAATATAATACTGAGAAGGATTCTTGGGGTAAAGTGGCAAGACAGAGTTACAAATGAAAGAGTAAGGGATATTACGAGAGTGGAACCAGTTGTTGAATATGTGAGACTGTCTTGCTGGAAATGGCTGGGGCACATACATAGAAAAGAAGGTAGTTTAATACAGGATGTGCCAGAGTGGACTGCTAGAGAAAGAAGAGGAAGAGGTAGGCCGAGGGAAACCTGGTTGAGGACAATGAAAAGAGAAGCGGGAGAGGAGTTTTGGTGGGACCTGAAGGAGATGGCAAGAGACAAATATTGGTGGAGAGAGTTCATCGAGGCCCTATGCAACCCGTGGGGTGCTACAGGAAATGATTGATTGATTGATTGACAGTCCAGTCATGAGCGCAACCAGATTCCCGTGTAGCACCAGGGAAGGCGTAGAGAGGTGGCACCGTGGATGCATCTTCATCTGAGCATTTGCCATAAAAGTATCTGCAATGTAAGGGAGGCATTATTTCTTCATATTTGTAGGGGAGGAAGTTCATTTGTAATTGCAAGGTTCTTCATAATTCTTAGACCTTTGTTCTGAATTTTGTCCAGTTGTTTTAGCGCAACCTCTCCATATTCACTCCACGAAGGTGAGCAGTATTCCAGATGACAGTGCACATGACTCCTGTAAATTATAGCTAACTGCTCGTGAGTGAGGAAGATACGGATTCTGTAGAACAGTTCAAGTCTCTTTGCTGCACTTTTAGCATGTGATCTAACATAAGTCCAGCTAAGGACATTGTTAAGTGAAACACTGTGAACTTCAATTCTTTTAGAGGTAGGAATATTAGTAGCACTGAAGGTAGTATAAGAATCACGCAATAGCTGTCTATTATAAAACTGTATATATATATATATATATATATATATATATATATATATATATATATATATATATATATATCGGTTTACTAGCATTATAAGTCTTGATTTATTTAGACTGCTGTACTGAGTTGCGAGTTAGAGATATAAAACTTTGTGAATGGGTCTTTAAGTGTAAAACAACTGTGTAGTGTTGAGTCATCTGCATATATGTGAATGGGATTATGATCCAAATTGGATATGAGCCCATTGTGTTGAGTTTGCTAACCACATGTTTGTCTAATGCTTTTTAACCCTCCCTGTACCGACTAATTTATTACAAAACCCACCCCCAAATCCTGACAAAGTTTCGATTTTTTTTTTTTTTTTTTTTTTTTTTTTTTTTTTTGCTCAAACCTCCGCTTTTTATGAGAAACATCGATAATTCATAGAGAAATCACTCACCTGAGGTTTAAAATTCAGCTACAGGTAAGGGTACCCTCACTTGGCTATGTTTTCTATCAGGTCTGGTTCCAGAGAAAACGTATTCCATGGGAGGGATAACTATTTCAAACCACTCATAAATCGTATTTATTTTTTTATTTGGTATGAATTTATATGTAGTACAAGAGTCTGTTGGTTTTCACACAGTAATGTAGGCAATATAACCATTGTTTCACTAACCAAACACAATATACCACACCTTTTTTTGCGACATTACCTGATCATCATTTCTGAATGTTTTTTCCTTTACCTCCACGTAAACATTGTCCTCCACATTGTCATCGATTGGGGAATCACTCTGGCCTTGAATTTCATACCGTGGCGCGACATGTCTTTACTGGCCAGGTCACTGGTAATAGGTGAGTTACCGAGACAATGGCGTGCGGGGGGGGGGGGAGGTCATGCAGAGTAAGGCATTTCCCCGCCTGGCATTGAGTAGAGGATGGTGTCCCATGTATATGTACCAAAAGTCACTCACGAAATTTGAAAAGTGTGCAAACGACAGACCTTGCAATAGCAAAACGTTCATCGTACATTCTGGGACTGAGTGTGAAAAAAAAGTTGCGATGTGCATCGTACGTTGTGGGTACGGGGCAGGTTAAACGATATACTGAAATCCTAGTAACAACAACAAGTTGTAAAATTACAAACTCTCCCTCCCGCACTCATCCACCAACCAACTCATTTGACCCAACACACCACACTGACCCCACCCCTGCCACAAAGTCTGCCCAGCCTCCTGGTCGGGATATACCCTAATCACTGATCCTGGCCATCCACCCTGCCCTCCCACGAATGCCACCCGCACAGCTCACCCACAAAAGCCTCGAACCCAGCTCACCCAGCAGTGCCTCCCATCACTCCACTCACTCACCTACCCACCTAGCACACCATGAAAACATCCAGACACTCATACCAGTAATGTAACCACCCATCCCCAGCAACCTGGTCACGAAGTTTTCTCAGCAACCCTGGCAACCCCCTTTGTCCACCCGTTCCAGCGACCCATCTTGCCTACACACCCTAACCACCCACCCTCCCCATCCACTAATACCACACACCGTGCTCACACCCAGCAGTGCCAAGCAACACATCCTCTCACAAATTCCTCCAACCCTACCCACCCAATACTCTCTGAATTATCTACCCACACTGCCCAGCCCCACCCTGGGAATCCACCCATTCTATCCACCCACATTTCCCACTTCCCCACCTGCCAACTCTGTCCATCCACATACTGAACCATCCATCGTATCCAAGTCCACCCAATACAAACCTAACTTGCCGACCTCTCTCCGACCCACCTGCCGATCCTGCCATTTACCCACCCAACCCACCCCAGGCATCCACTCACCAACTCATCTACCCCTACAACCCACCCCAAACTGCTCCACACACCATGGCCAACCACTCCACACACCCTACCCAACCAATACACCCCATCCCAGCCACCCAACCTGTCCACCCACCCCAGCGATGCACCAAACCACCCCAATCACTAATCCAAAACCACCCACCCCACCCATCAAACCAAATGACTCCAACTGCCCTACCAACCCAGCTCATCTCTCCTTGCACACCCGCCCACCTACTCTGGGCACCCACGCACATACTCTACAAACCTACCCATCCCAAACCAACGCAACCCACCCTCCAACCCTGCCCCCGCAACACACCAAACCTACAAAGCTACCCAAGTCTCTCCAGCCTCCTCACCTGACCTGCCACCTCACCAACTCTGTACATTCACTCGACCATCACACCCAACTGACCCACCCAACCCCAAATATCCACTCAAAAACCTCCACGAACCCACACACCCAAACATCCACGATGTTCACCCCACATATTCACCTACCTTCCTGCATATCACATGTACCCAACCCACAACACACTTCCCATTACTCTCACCCATACTTCCTGCCCATTCACGGAACACACCTCATCCGCATCACTCAGCCCACCCACCATCCTTGCCCACATCAAACTACACATCCATCGTTCCTCTTCACTTATTCATCTACCTCTCTCGAAAGCGTGGTCGTAGGTACTGTACTTGTAGGGAGATAGGGAAGTCGATTATGGATCGTTAAGCTCAACCAGAATAAAGTCGTGAGATGTAGTGTCAACGAGGTGAGTTACAGCACTCTTGGGTTACGGAGTTTTATTTCACAGTTATATCAAAAGTGAGTTACAGCATAATGAAGCATGACAGCCTAATGACCCTAGTGTCGGGCCTTCTCTCTAGCCCCTCTCTCCCCTTTCTCATCTGAAGGGAATCTCTCTGACATTATATACAGCGTGAAGAGGATGTGTGTATGTTTGATGTAGTGTCTAGTATTTCCACTCGCGTGGACTAACCGACCAGGGCTGGTTACTCCACGTGTTTGAATACGTCGTGAAATTCTTGGTCGTCTGGACTACGAGGATGTTTGAAATACATCATATGGTTAAGGATTCTTGATGGTCTGGGACACCAAGATTGTGGATGGACATTATGTAAATTGACATTCCTAGTGAGAAGCTGTGTACATCTCCAGCAGACTCTACATCCTGTATATTGTGTTTATGAGATATACACTAATACCTATATAATGCCTATATATCGCTCGGTCACGTCCTTGTCGTACCAACGACAGTAAATAGTCATAACATATTAATGGATGCTATATACACATTACAATCCATTTGTATATGAAATACATAATATTATAGAAGTTACATAATTGTATGAATACTGTATAATTGCAGTTACTTCGTGTTAATGCTATTGTAGTTACATAATTTTAATGCAACTGATATGCAAGTGTGACTGTAACATAACATTGTGTAACTGTACCTGTTACATGACTGTGTTTGCATTGTAGGTACATCTTGTTAATGCAAGTGTTACATAATTGTGTTAGACATAAAACTGTACTTACATCTCGTTAATGCAAATGTTACATAATTGTGTTGGCCATAAAATTATAGTTACATCTTATAAATGCATCTGTTACATAATTGCAGGAATCACAGGTGTGGTCATCGTAGCTCTATAACTGATACATATGTATATAACTAATACAATAACAGCAATGCAATCATATCACGAATCATCCATATTTGATGTGGTTGTTCATTTGAGACACCACAGGTGTACTGGCTGAGTTACGTGAGACACCATAGGTGTATTAGCTTAGGTATGTGAGACACCACAGGTGTATTGTCTTAGTTATGATGTATAGATTATTAGACATTATGGGTGTATTGACTTAGTTATGTTGCACAGTTTGAATTAAGATGACATATGTACCCCATATTTTGTTATTTTATATAAAATTTGATAGACAGTATTTACAATATGTACATTATTCACTTAGTTTTGTTTATACCACACATCACTTGATACTGTAGTCCTCCAAAGGTTGTGAAGTCAACGTGATATGTTTCCTCATTTTTAAATTCATCTTTAGGTACTGGTTGTAAGTCTTTAAGTGCATGATTGAGTATAGCATACTGTAGCTAGCTCGCTTTGTGTTAGACATTTTCACTTTATTTTCCTTGTCACTGCAATATGAAGGATATATGTGTACTTATATTTTATTTTTCTGGTCTTACTAGATTTTCATATGTATGTATTATATGTTCATGTAAGGATATATATATTGTCTATCGCTGTGTATATACGTAAGGTTGTATGTAAATGAAGTAGTACTATTAAACTAATAGAGTAAATGTTCAACTCACTGATAATAACTGTGGTGGGAATACTGGCTAGGGTGCTGCTGATGATGATAGTGATGAGAGTGTTGGTAAGATCTGGTTGAGGTAGGTCAGGGTCCTAGTATGACTGCGTCAGCACTCGGTGTCATCACTCACAGGGTCAACACTGTTCTCCTATTGTGGTGGTGATGCTGGTGGTGGAAGTGTTGGAGAAGGTGGAGATCGATCGTGGTAGAGGTTGGAGGAGGGAGGAATGGAGTCAGATGTGCTGATACATCACCTGCTGGGTCAACACTGTTAGCACAGTACAGATGCACTTCCTCCTTTCTCACTTTTGTTTGTTATTGTTTGTCGTTTCCCACGTCTTTGTTCGCTTTTATTCTTCTTAACTTGTAGTGCTTGCTTTTCCTTACTTGTTCAGATTAACTTGCAGGCTTGTAATTGTTGATAGACGTAGTTTATCACTGCTGCTGTTTCTCGTAGATCGTGGAGTTGCGGTTGAGGTGGTTAGAAGCAAGTTTTGTTTGTTTGTTTGATTGCTGATTGTTACTTGTAGAGGAGTCGTAGATTGCTTTGACTGAGACGTTAATCGGCTTCATTTACAGCTCTCCAACGCTCTCAGTGAACGTAGTGAGGTAGGTATCATACTTGGTTTGTTGACTTGTTGATTTGTAGGCTTATAGGCTTGTAGACTTGAGGGCTCGATGGGCGTAGTTTATCGTAGTTTACCGTTGTAGTGGCGCAGGAGAGTAGTCTGCTGCGTATATCGATGAACGTATAATCTCGATGAGTGTTGTATAAACTTGTAAGACATAGTTTGTCGTAGTTTACCGCTGTCACCAATCTCGATAGCGTGGTCGTAGGTACTTGTAGGGAGATAGGGAAGTCGAGTATGGATCGTTAAGCTCAGCCAGAATAAAGTCGTGAGACGTAGTGTCAACGTGGTCAGTTACAGCACTCTTGGGTTAAGGAGTTTTATTTCACAGTTATATCAATGGTGAGTTACAGCGTAACAAAGCATGACAGCCTAATGACCGTAGTGTTGGGCCTTCTCTCTAGCCCCTCTCTCCTCTTTCTCATCTGATGGGAATCTCTCTGACATTATATACAGCTTGGAGAGGATGTGTGTGTGTGATGTGTCTAGTATTTCCATTCATGTGGACTAACCGACTAGGGCTGGTTACTCCACGTGTTTTAATACGTCGGGAAATTCTTGGTCGTCTGGACTACGAGGATGTTTGAAATACATCATATGGTTAAGGATCCTTGATGGTCTGGTGCGACAAGATCGTGGATAGACATTATGTGATTTGTCATTCCTAGTGAGAACCTGTGTACGTTTCCAGCAGACACAACATCCCGTACAGGTTCATTGTGTTTATGAGATATACACCAATACCTATATAATTCCTATATATGCCTATACCTCACCAACCCTCCCGTTCCACTGACTCACTCACCCAGTCACCCAACCACACTCTTTCATCAAACCCCACCCACCCTGTCCCCCAGCACAATGGCACCCACAAATAATAACCCACTCCATCACACGCATCCACCCTTTCTCCCACCTACCCCTACCACCAAAGCCAGTCGACCTCCTCTCACACTCTACACGCCCCACATACCCCCAAAACCCAACCTGCCCACCCACCTTACCCACCACATTTGCAACACAGCCCACCGACCCACCTACACTTCCCTACCCACTGACCCCATCCTAAAACTCAATCACAGCCAGCCCATCTCGGCCACGCTTCTCTATCCTTCCAACTCTATCATGCTGAGATCTCGTGAACATCACAACAGTATTTTTCACCTCGAGCAATCGATCTCCAATGGTCATTTGGCAGGCATGCATCTACCTTTGAGAATTTTTACTGAGCACGATCCCTGGTGCACTCTGGTCACCCCATCCTTGCCTATACTATTCGTATCAAGATTTCAAAAACTAAAGCACTGGGCTCCATAGTAGCTGTGCAGCACCATTTCAAATGATCATGCTTGATCTATTTAGATGTACAAGCTTCTGTATGATCTCCGTATGGAAAAGGTGAGCTATGCATGTGCACAGGCCTCTCCTGCACTCACCTCCGGCAAAAACAGAGGAGTCAACCAGGACACATTTGCCCTACCGACATCAGTTGCATGGTATGGAATGGCCACATGAAGATTATGCCAGTACTGCGTGCAAGAATTTCCTCCCTTCAGTAAGGAGAAGTGCACCTTACACGGCTGCCATCAGACCTCTGATAGTGGTCTTGAAGGATAAAATTATGGACCCATCTACAACTGTCCTTAAGATTTCAGCTCAGCTCCAGCCAATGAAAACGGAATCTCCTCTAAATCTTATGATTTTGCTAACATGGGCCTACCCTGCTTTACCAGGATGTATTCACACGCCTTCCCTTCCCCTTCACCCTACATCAGGTATCATTACTGTTCATCTGACCTCTCTGCCAAATAATCCCACATTCTCGTTTTCCTGTTTCCATGTTCTGTTGCCCTCATCACTCCTCTGTGTGTCTTACTTGGGCAGCCTGCACGTAATTGATTAACCTGTATCATTTAAGGCATTTCGCCCAGAGGATTTCGTGGACGAGCTGGTCGCTGTTCAAATTCTGCATAAATAATTAGTAAGCAATGAGTCATCATCTATCTAGCATATGAACTGGCCAAGGGAATTTATAGATCACTGTAATAAATGTAGGACCTTTGACGGGAAAAGGGCTCCTAAACATAATATCCGATGCAATGTATAATTCTGACATCATTTGGAACTACGCCAAAAATCCCGTAGTAATTTTCGCTCCTCCACTTTCTCCTCCATACCGGCACTCAGAAACATTTAATTTTCTCACGTGACAATAAATACTTCCATCCTAATAACTATTGCAATCTACCTGCCTCTTTCAGATATGTGATTTGACATAGGCTAAAAATGTAAAATAAATAAAGCAATCTCCATAACGATTAGTTGCTATGGTTCAAGGATCATCTTAACATAACGATAACACCTAGAGAAAGCTGAGGAGACATTAACACCAACACATTTATGCGCTTTCAACTGAATTCCACTTAGTTGGCATAGATATATTTTTGTCTGGAAAAATTCATATATATATATATATATATATATATATATATATATATATATATATATATATATATATATATATATATATATATATATATATATATATATATATATATATATATATATATATATATATATATACTGTATATCATCATCATCATCATCAGCCGTTTTGAGTATCCACTGCAGGACCGGCCTATCTCGACCGAAGTCGGGACGATACAGCCACTGTATCTCTACCAAGTGGCTTAGGCTGTCTAGTAGGGATTGTATGTAGGGTGAGAAGTGCTTGTTAGTGTAATTGTAGTGTTGGAGTGGCTCTGGATGTGTGTGTAGTCTGTGAACCAAGTGTAATCGGCCCGCGCAAGCCGACTGGGTGCAAGAATACTTTATAGTAAAGCTGTTAGAACTATTAACAACCCTGCCATTACAAATAAACTACCTCCCATACAAGTAAGAAGGAATGTTGCCTCCCTTGCATGATTTTACAGATATTTTTATGGCAAATGCTCTGACGAAGTTGCGTCCATGGTGCCACCTCTCCATGCCTTCCCATGTGTGGTACACGGGCATCTGGTAGTGCTCATGACTGGAATGTCACTCAGCCATATTGCAGAATTTCTGCCTATCAGAATTCTTTCATTCCCCAAACTGCATCTCTCTGGAACTAGCCTCCCCAGAGTTGTTTCCCTCCAGATTTCAACCCACAGCTGTTCAAGTCTAACTGTTACAGATATTTTATGAGCAAAGGACACCATTAATCTGGTGTATGGATTATTTTTCTTTGTTTTATTCATTTGTTTTTCCTTCCTCTGATGTGTTATTTAATATATATATATATATATATATATATATATATATATATATATATATATATATATATATATATATATATATATATACCTGATCAGCTGATTAGGAGAGGTGCGGGAAAGGGGATGAGTCCATTATGATGTGTCAGGAGTGGTAAACAAGCAGTATATATATATATATATATATATATATATATATATATATATATATATATATATATATATATATATATATATATATATATATATGCATATATATATATATATATATATATATATATATATATATATATATATATATATATATAAAGATGCAAATGAATGTGTTTGAGTGGATGAATAAATTGCGAGTGTGTAGTCCCATATATATATATATATATATATATATATATATATATATATATATATATATATATATATATATATATATATATATGTGTGTGTGTGTGTGTGTATGAGCTGGCTGAAGTAGTGGGAGAAATGCCTAGGAGTTATAAAGTGATAGTGATGGGGGATTTGAATGGAAGAGTAGGCACTGGTCTTGAGGATGACAAAATGGGTTATGAAGTACCAGGAGAAACTGATAATTGGAAACGACCAAAGGATATGTTTCAGGGGAGGAGGTTCTGCATTTGTAACTCGTATTTCAAGCAAAAAGATGCACATAAATTTACATGGTATAGAGGAAACGGTGATTGTGATGAAAGAAACCTGATTGATTACATGCTCATAGAAAGGTTGATGATGAGAATGGTTGCTGATACAAGAGGACGATGTGGAGGTCTGTCGATCATATGATTGTGTTATGCAAGATCAAGCTGAGAGGAGTATGGTGGATCAGGAGGGAGAGGAGCAGTCAGGGAGAAAGCCTGAAAGTTGAGAACCTGAGGATCAAAAAAATGGCAGATGATTACAGGACCAAAGTAAAGGAAGAGTTAGAATCAGTGAACTAGGATAAAATGGACCTGGAGATCCTGTGGAATGCATATAGGGATTGTTTACTTAGGAATGCTAAAGTGGTGTGTGGTGTGGCAAGAGTAATACAGTGAATAAAGAAACGGCATAGTGGGATGAGGAGGTTAAGAGAGCAGTGGAGGAAAAGAGGAGGAAGTGGCTGAAGTGGTTAAAGGATAGGGGTTCACTCGAAATATGAACTGAGTATACTGAGAGCAAGAAGCACGTTAAGTGACTACAGATGAGGAAAAAGGAGGTAAATGATGATGTGGGAAGAAAAATGAATACGGACTACTCTGAAAGTAGGAAGTTATTCTGGAAAGAGGTGCAGAAATGAAGAAATGAAAGCGGAAAGAAATGTGATGGTGTGAAGGATGCAGGTGGTAGATTAGTAACCCATGGAGATTAAGTATGGACCAAATGGAAAGAATATTTTGAATCCTTGATGAATGGGAATAGAGAGAGCAGAGCGACTGTAAACATAATTGGTTTTGGGGGTGTGCAGAGAAGAAATGCAGTGCTAGGAAATGTGACACTCGCACAGGTGAAGAGTGCCGTGAAGCAGCTGAAAAATGGGAAAGCAGCTGGAGTTGATGAGGTGTATGCAGAGATGCTTAAATGTAATGGAGAGAGTGGAATGAAGTGCTTCTTGGAGATACTGTATGTAAGAAGTCATTCATGAGTGAAACTGTGCCTGCAGAGTGGAAAAAGGCTGTGGTTGTACCCCTGTACAAAAAGAAAGGTGAGCAAAGTGAGTGCAAGAATTATCGTGGCATAAGTTTATTGACCGTTGCAGGGAAGGTTATGGAAGAAATATTATAGAGAAAGTAGGAGAGATATCAGAAGTCCAAGTGAGTGATGAACAGGGTGGCTTTAGGAGTGGCAGGGGATGTGTGAATCAAGTATCTTCAGTGAAACACATAGCAGAGAAGGCTTGTGAGAAGGACCATAAGGTGTTTATGGTATTCATGGATCTGGAAAAAGCATATGACAAAGCAGACAGAGAGGGACTGTGGAAAGTTTTGCGCATGTATGGTGTAGATGGTAAGCTGCTAGGTGCTGTCAAGAGTTTTTAAGATGGTAGCAGAGCATGTGTAAGGGTTAATGGGCATCTAAGTGAATGGGTCACTATCGGTGGGCGTGTGACAAGGTTGTGTGATGTCCCTATGTTTTTTTAATATATACATGGATGGACTGATGAGAGAAGTAAAAACACGAGTAATGGAGAGAGGGGTGACATTGGTAACGAATGGTGATGGATGGAATATCTCAAATTTGTTGTATGCTGATGATGCAGTACTTCTTGCAAGCACTGTACAAGAACTTGATAGGTTAGTGCAGAGTTTTGCTGATGTCTGTGAGCGTCGTGCCTTGAGAGTAAATGTAGAAAAGAGTAAAGTGATGGTTATTGAGAGAGAAGGTGACTCCCAGTGTGATGTTACAGTGAATGGAGAGAGACTGGAATTGGTGAGAGAGTTCAAATACTTGGGTACACTGATAGAAAAGAAAAGAAAATGTGCAAAAGAAGTTGGAAGTAGAGTGACACAAAAGAGAAAAGTAGATGGTGCAATGAAGGCCTTGATAAGAAATAGAGGCTTGAGTGTTGCAGCTGCACACAGCTTACCTGAGGGAGTGATGGTGCCAACTTTAACATATGGATGTAAGACTATGGTGCGGCATGAAAATGAAATGTCAAGAGTAAGAGCAGTGGAGATGGGACTGCCGAGGAATGTATGTGGTGTACAGAGGATGGATAGGTTGCGAAATAATGTGATTCGTGAAAGGTGTGGAGTTAGAAAGTCGGTGTACATCAGAATCAAAGAGAGTGTAATGAGATGGTATGGTCATGTGGAGAGAATGGATAACAATAGAAAGTGGTGAATGTTTTTGGTGTTTCCGATAGAGCCAGGATTCCGGGAGCTTGAATGATGAGTGAATGGAAGCGTGGCCCATTGGACTGGGTGATTTTGGGCTCTCTGGACAATGCTACTTCTCACCCTACCCTTGTACTGTAGAGAGTTTACTATCCAAACATTTTCCAAACAATTTTAAACGATATACTAAAGTCCTGTAGAGAGTTTACTATCCAAACATTTTCCAAACAATTTTAAACTATATACTAAAGTCCAAATAACAGTGGCGATTTATATGATTGCAAGCCAGGTAAGTCCCCTTCTTGCCTTGTCCTCTGGGGTACCGCATACCCATCCACCGTCCCACTCATCCTACCCAAGACAACACAGCGATCCCACCCCAGTATTTCACCCTGCCCAAACACCTAGGCAACCCACCCTGCCCACCGATCCCTTCCAGCCACTCTGTCCACTCACGAATGCTAATCACACACCCCACTCAACAATTCCGCCCAACACATTCGGCCACTCCTTTACCCCACCCTGTCTACCAAGAACATAAAGTAGGTCCTTGATAGGAATAAGTGAGCCATCACATGACGAGGAAATAGGTTTATCACGGCAACATTTAAATCCTACCACTGAGGAAGCATAGTTCCATGTAGTAGATTAGCAAATGCCCTTGAAGGGGTAGTAGGTTTATGGAGGGATGGAAATTTTCGAAATGAGGAATATAAATAGACGATGGAGGAATAATGTTCCCCCCCCCTCCACAGCGATTAAATACGTCCATGGGGAAAAAGTTCTCTTCAACATAAGGGAAAAACAGATCTTGGAGGGATAGATTAATTCCCCTCTTATGGGAAACCAAGGCAATGAAAAACACAGAAAAGGCCCTTCTCATTGATGAATGCAGGCCCTTTGAGAATGGGCATGTCTCACTGTGTGGGGAAAATACATGCAGTGGGTATTGTGGAAGTCTTGCTAAAAGAAGCACAGGTTCATTGCAGACCGGTGCTGCAAAAATAATTGCTTGCAGAAACAGGTACATAGGCAAAACAACCCTAAATGGGGAAAGTAGTTTCACTGGCTAGAACCAAAGTTATGGTAACATTTGACATACTATTGTAGAAAACAGATCCACGTTGAGCACAGATGTTTCGCCCTGGTAAGATTTTTCGTCCATGGAGCACTACGTTTAGAAGGAAAACTGTTTCATGGATGTAATCATCCCATGGTGAATAACAGCTCACTCAGGAATATACAGTATATTTGGAGGTGTAAACAGGTATGTGAGAGAAGAGAATCGGTGAGAATAAAGACGTTGGTGTGTTGTTGGCTCCCATTGAGGTAGCCGGAAGAAGGCTGGTGTATAAATTCACAATAAATGAAACCAGTCCAATGAAATTCACAGCCTATATCAACAAGCTAATACAGGTAGGTCACTGTGACTTACTTGTCGATGGTTAGAGGTAGATCGAGTATCACTGAACTTCCTCACCAATACAGATCACTTCATAGGATATTAATTGTCTGGAGATGACATTCACCAGTTTATCAATCTATCGATTTGTCTGTCTGCCTGTCTGTCTGTCTGCCTCTATTTTATAATGGTGTCATTCTGCTGAAATCTGCTAAAACATCAAAATAACTATTTCTCATGGCTAGATCAATTCAGGTAATAATACACTTAATAGTAGGATAGCATTAATCAACTAGCATGCTAATATTACTATCGGGAACACGTGAGAGTGAGCGAAACTGCAGATCTCTAATCCATCCATTCAGCAAATCAATACTTTGGTGGGGGTAAGGAGAGTGTTGGGAGTGGGCGTGTGCGATTAACCTGCTCTCTGATGGCAGACTATTGACATTCTCCCTGTACCTTTGTTACTGTTCACGACTGTACAGTTACAAGAAATGAAATCTTTTACAGTGGCTTGCATGTTCTGGTAGTTGTGACAGAAGTGTGTTTAAATTGTAGCACTAGAGGTGTGGAAGGACTGGCAAACCCTGTTATTACGGTCATATCAGGGTTTGAGATTTCCTATCCATATACGTTGAAGTGGTTGGTGTATAAAGTACGTGTATGCATATTACATGCATATGAAATATGGCTCCAGTACCCGTAACATATATCATTTAGACGAATAATGTGCATTACTTATGTGGTAAGTGTGTCGGAGTTGGTCAAGGATAGGTAATTTTTTTTTCTTTTTTATGCCTATCGACTACTGGGGCCGAAGCCCCTGGTCGTTAAGGCAAATACTCGTATATATATGTACACACACACACACACACACACACACACACACACACACACACACATATATATATATATATATATATATATATATATATATATATATTTACATTTTTTATATTTTATTATTTATTTATTTTCTTATTTAATTAAATCTTTTTTAATATTGCATTATTTGTTAGAAAAAAATACCTAATCTAAAAACCCTAAAACTAATAACCTAACAGAGGAGTAGACTGTAGCACCAGTCGATTAGGGCAGTACTCCCAAGATGGATGGAAAGCTGATGACAGGGAGAGTTGGAGCTCCCGTTTCATCAGCCCTCGGGACTAGTTCCTGACCATCCCCCTTTGCTTAACTTTTTCAGTGTTTCAGTAACACAGAGAGTAGGCCAGCATGCTCTCCAATATAAGTTTATCTAATATCAACACCAATCTACATGCACAGTACACACTACACTTCCTTTTCAAAATTAAAACAGTAAAAAGGCATTAGAAAATCAAGCCCCGGAGTCCCCAGGGGAGGAGACCATAAATTCCCCCACCATCCACCCCTCTCCCGGTGACGACTCAGAGAGATGTCTGGAACCACTATCTGATTCACTTCTTCATTTCTGCAACATTCCCGGCCTTTCCTCTAACTTTCTGTCGAACACCACCTTCCCTCCTCTAAACCTCACCTTCACTTTTTGACAGAGACTCAGCTGTATAAGGAAACTGACAGCAAACCCTTTTCTCTTTCCTCTTACTTTCTCTATACTCATTTCAAAGCAAAAGGTGCATGTTGTGTATATGTAAGCAATGATTTATCTTGCTCTCGTGTTCCTGAACTTGATTCTTCTGAGTTCTCTACTCTCTGGCTTTGGCTTTCTTGTCTTTCTCTGACTAAATAATATATCTGTGTTGTTTCCTTATTTTCTAATTCTAATGACTATCAAAAATTTTTCGACTACCTTACTTCTATGATGGAACACATTCTATCCATTTCTCCTTTCTCTGAAATCTCCATTCTAGGAGATTTCAATGTTCATCACCACCTGTGGCTCTCCTCTTCTTTCACTGATCCACCTGGTGAACAAGCCTACATCTTTTCCATCCTTAATGACCTAGAGCAGCTTGTACAGCACCCTACCCGTATCCCTGACCGCCTTGGAGATAGCTCCAACATAGTTGACCTCTTCCATACAACTAATCCTTCTGCTTACACTGTTAATCTTTCCTCTCCGTTGGGCTCCTTCGATCACAACCTTATTAACTTAACCTGCCAAATCGCTCCAGTACGGCCTGAGGACCCTCCAAGAAACATTGTCTGTGGCATTTTGAAGCTGCAGATTGGGAGGCCCTCAGTCAGTACTTCTTTGATTTTCCAAGGAATTATTATTGTTTCAATGGCTGGGAGCCATCTGAGAGTGCCTTGCGCATAATGGAGGTTATTTTCTCGGGAGTGGAAGCATGCATTCCTTTCTCATATCCTTTGACTTAATCACGCTTGTTCTAATGCTGTCTGCAAAAAGGATAGGGCCTATAGAAGGTACCAGAGCCAACCCACCCCTGAATCACATTTTGTTTATGTTCCTGCCCGGAATCGTGCTAAGTCGGTTCTTTGTCCTCCTAATAATAATTTCATCCATACTAAATGCTCTCAACTCTCCAACACGAATTCTTCCCGTTCCTTCTGGCACCTTGCCAAAAACCTTTCTAACAACTTAACCTCATCATCCTTCCCTCCTCTTTTCTATTCTGATGGCTCTGTAGCTATTTCTCCTACTGGTAAAGCAGATCCCTTCACTCAGCCATTCTCCTCCAGTTCTTCAGTTGATGTATTTTCTGCCATCACTGGCCTCAGTACTAACAAGGCAGATGGGCCTGATGGAGTCCCTCCTGTTGTTTTCAAGAACTGTGCTTCAGTGCTTACCCCCTGCCTAGGTAAACTCTTTTGCCTTTGTCTGTCAACTTGTACCTTTCCTTCTTGCTGGAAGTTTGCTCTCTTTCAGCCAGTCCCAAAGAAGGGTGACCACTCCCAATCCTCTAACTATCGTCCAATTGCTTGAACATCCTGTGTCTCAAAAGTCTTCATGTCAATTCCCTGACAGAAAAATTTTAAAGCATCTTTCCTATCACAACCTTTTATCTGAATGTCAGTAGGGGTGCCGTCAGGGACACTCCACTGGCGATCTTCTCACCTACCTTTGAGACTCCTGGTTATCCTCCTTTCTGGATTTTGGCGAAAGCTTTGACATTGCACCTGACATCTCAAAGGCTTTCGATAGAGTCTGGCATAAATCTTTAATTTCCATACTGCCCTCTTATGGTTTCTATCCATTCATCCGTGCCTTCATCTATAGCTTCCTTTCTGGTTGTTCTATAGCCACTATTGAAGACAGCCATCGTTCTTCTCCTAGATCTATCAAAAGTGGTGTTCCTCAGGGCTCTGTCCTATCACCAACTCTCTTCCTTTTATTCATCAATGACCAAAGCTGTACATCTAACCCTATCCAATCGGACGCTGATGATTCCACCCTTCACCTTTCCATTCGGTTCCCACAATGTCCATCTCGGCAGTTACTTCAACAAACAAGGGATGAGGCTATGGCACAGCTAATGTCTGACTTGGCTCATATCTCTGAGTGGGATAAAAATAATCTTTTTGTTTTTTATGTATCAAAGACTCACTTTTTACACCTATCAACTCAACACAATCTTCCACAGGAGTACCCACTGGTGTTTAATAATATCCAGCTCAATCCTGCATCATCCTTGAATTTGCTTGGGGTTTCATTCACTCAGGAGTTATCTTGGAAAAATCATATTACATCTCTTGTAAAATCTGCTTCCAAGAGATTAGGTGTGCTAAGCCAACTCCATACCTGCACAGTTGTTGACACTATGCACGGGTTTTATTCGCCCCTGTTTAGAGTACAACTCTCATGTGTGGGGAGGCTCCCCACATACACTCTTCTCAATAGGGTGTAGTCAAAGGCTTTTCGTCCCATCAACTCTCCTCTTACTAGTTCCCTTCAACCTTTGTCTCTTAGCCGCATTGTTGCATCTTTATCTCTTTTCTGTTGCTACCTCAATGGTCACTGCTCCTCTGAACTGTCTGGTTGCACCCCTGCACTTCTGCGACGGGTGCATAGCACCCGTCTAGCAACAAACTCTCATCCATTTTCTGTCCAACTCTCTAATGGAAGAGTTAACCGTTACTCCCAGTTCTTCATTTATGCAACAGGTCAACTCTGGAACTGTCTCCTTCTGTCCGTATTTCCTACTTCCTATGATCTCCAGCCTTTCAAATGCAGTCTGTCCAGGCACCTCGAAATGAACGGATCTTGGATTTGGCTCTCTTTTGTACTGTTTTTGTTTTTTTTCTTGGAAGGAACGGTTTGCGGGCTCCTGGCCTTTGGTTCCTTGTTTCTTGCATAAAAAAAGACAGATCTCTAACCCATACCAAAGCCTAAAGATACAAGTTGCTAAACCTATACTAATGGTAAAAATACCCCAACCAAGAGAACACCTTCGACTGCAGATATGCAATGCCTTTCGACATTACATTCCTGCACTCAGCAACTGCTGACTCTCAGTCGAGGCACAAACTAATATAGGGGACATCAGTATATGAAAGAGAACCAGAGGAGTAAGGAACTATTCCATATATGTCAGCTGTTGACCCTAATTAAGATAACTTATATTGGATGATGGAATGCCTTTACATACGTATAAAAAGTGAAGTACCTCACCCAACAGAACACCATTGTCTGAAATGCCCAATACCTTTCTATATTGCACACTTTCATTCATCAGCTGGTAACTGTCGGGTGAGGAATGGAGTTTCAGGAAGGGGACATCAATATTAGAAATAGATCAGTCGGAAGCAGGAATTATTTCAAATACATCAACTGTCAACCCTAATTAACAGCACAATATATACACATATACAGTCGATAAAAACAATAATGAAACAGTAAAAAAGTCATATCAGTCTGATCAATTTGTTTTCTCTCAAAAAAGCCATCAGTTTGTCAGTCATAACTATAACCCAATCCCACAGGTTGGCGGAGAGAGTGAAGGGGACATCTGCTGCAGGGAAGTAATTTACAAGTGAAGCACGTTCACGAATAAATCGCCGAAAGCGTGGGATGACATGACTAATAGATAACTCTGCATTACAGCTGTCATAGTGCGGTGGAAAGCATCTTTCAATATATGGTTTCATATTATGGCATTAAGCCCCAAACGAGACAATACTTTTTCTTGCAGGTGACTGGGATGGTTGGTAGTATCCCAGCCACCCAGGTACGGCTTGCATGTTGGAATATATAGTCTGGTCCACTGGCCTTGCCACAGAAGATTTATTAATTTCTTTCCGATAGAGAGACTTGACTGTAAATCACAAGCAACGTCCCAAGTCTCCTCAAGCTCTACAGCCGATTTTGCAACTAAGTCAGCCTGCTCATTCCCGTAGATAAGACAATGACCAGGCACCAAGATCAGCGTGAAGGACTTGTTGCATGAATTCAATTTATCGACGATGCGGGCTTGGAGCTCGTGTGAGTCCATAGTCCAAGATGCAAGCACCTGAAGGGCTGATTTCATATCAGAAAATATTACAAATGAGTTGTGCCTAGAAATTAGAGCATAGTCTATGATTTTATCAATATCAAAAAGTTCAGAGGTAGGGACAAATGTATGAGTCAGCAACCGATGCCTGAGGGAACATTCAGTCGACAACACAGTAGCACCCACACATTTACTTGACTTGGAGTCATCGGTGTACTTAATGGCAACATATGAACCTGGTACAGTATAAGAGCAAAGCTTGGGTCTGGTAGTTGGTACGCCTGGAGCCCATGACGTATTCATGCGTCTGTTTTTTCTGGGAGGATGAGTGAATGGGTTGTCAATCACTGGTCAAAACTGATATGTAGATACAAATAATATATTTAGAGGACTGTAATGTAAGTTACCATATGTAAGGGTGTTTTCTATTAATGCCGTAGCACATTTAGTTGATAAATAAACTGCTAATGCAATGATAATCAAATGATATTATGAGTTTCGTATCATAGACTGATCCAGTGGGTGTTCACTCAACCTTACAAATTGCTGATGCCTTGCGTTGCCAGACGGTGAAGAACCTCTTTATTGTTGCCTTATTTGATACAAAAATCAAATTATTTCCATAAACTACATGACATAGTTTGTATTGTAAAATTAATACGTCATACACCGATATGGTTACTGTCTGCCACTGCCATCATAAAACATAATCCTCCCTCCCCTTTCTGTCAGGTCTTTATTGCTGGAAACTCACTCCCATTTTCCCGTCCCCCACTCTCTCCGCTGAGCCCCCTGCCCCTCTTACATCCCTCTTCCCCCTCTAAATAGTCAGTTCCTCTCCCTCCCTCACTCCCCACTGACGGGAAGGTGGAGGTTACAAAATCTGTTCTCCTTACAACATAACCCAAGGTGTCCTGATGATGTATGGGTACGTTCCCACGTTTCGTTACGGTGACACCCGATGACGTATCCATACATTTTGCAATTGTGAGATCCGGCATTTGCACATTTTTTAAGTTTCGTGAGTGATTTTTGGTAGGCCAATGTGGGAGACCTCCCTCTACTCCTCGTCAGGCAGGGATACTGCCTCCCCCACACACGCCATTTTCTTAGCAACTCACCTGTTAGCAGAAACCTGGCTAGTAAAGACATGTCACGCCATGGTCTCTCCAAAGACGAAATTCAAGGCGAAAGTTATTCCTGAGGTGGAGGACAAAGGAAGAAACAAGAGGAAGTGAAGAGGTGGTAACATCATAAAGGAAGGTGAGGTATGTTGATGTGTTTGATGAGTGAAAAAACTCTTATATTGCCTATATTATTGTCTGAAAACCAATATACTCTTGTACTACATATAATTTCTTACCAAATAAATAAATATCTAACCTTTTATGAGTGGTTTGGAATAGTTACTCCACCCATAGAAAATATTTTCTCTGGAGCACGGGCCACAGAAGACGGTACCAGGAATTCAGAGGGACACCTGTATAATGCAATTATAATATCAGTTGTGCACTTTTATGGGCATTTTCCAATTTTTCTCATAAAAACCTGAGGTTTTTGACAAAAAAATATTTTTGAAAATCTGCCAGGATTGGGGGAGGTCAGTGGTGAAAAATCTGTCGGGATGTGGCAGGTTAAACCCATAGTGGTTGTCCACCTTAATGACCCCAAGTACGATCAGTAAGCTATTTTTAACCCGCTGCATGTTGGATATTTTTAGCCCTATGGGTCACCCCAGTGCCGGCCATTTTTCAACCTTTTTTTTTTTTTGGCTAAAATGATAGCTATTGATGTGAAAATAACAAATTTCGCCATTGAATTGCTCACCGAGGCTCGGAAAAAAGTTTTTTTTAGTCCTGCATACTCGTGTACAGGTATAGCTGCTCTCTCACGCTCACCACGTACGTGACAGAAAGCCGCTTTCTATGTAAGGTATACTCAGGTATTTATGCTGGGAAGGTATAGCAATGTTCAGTGCATTTTTCTGATTACTTATTACTTCAGCATCTATCACAATTTGTGTGTCTTTCTCACTGTGAATGCATTATCTTACACTTATTTGAAGATAGGTACAACCTGACTTCATTATGCACAGTCCTGGCACTTACAAGAAGGTATTTACAACTTGACTCCACTGTATAGTCCTTACACTTACAAGAAAATATTTACAACTTACATTTACATGAAAACAATCACAAAATGCCTTCAGTATTTACAGCACAGGGTGAGGCACACAGGCAGAATAAGGCAGAGCGAGCATGAGGGGGGAAGCGAGTGAGTGTATGGCCTTGACAACCTGGGGGATGGTAGAGGATCAATTACCTTACAAGCCTGCCAATTTTTACCCGCAAATCTTGAAAAATGCAGTCACAGTGAAGTTTTTTATTTTAAAACGTTTTAAAACAGCACTGGCACTGGCCGCGGAATTATGTCAGAGCATTTTAAAACAGCACTGGCACTCAGCGGGTTAAGACAGACTCTCTGTCTCTCTCTCTCTCTCTGACATCGTTCAGGCCACCTCATATCAGATATTCCCCACAGTGTGTCACCATCAGCAGTGCCACAGGCTCTCTGGCAGGAGGTGGGGATAGCAGGGAAGCCACTACCCTCTAAGTCACTGTCTCTCTGATAGGTATTGCTTATGTGCATAATCAAATGAATATAATACAGTGAATGTGATGAAATTTCAACAAAAGTTTGTATTAATATTGTTATGCTAGGTGTTTTTAGGGTGGCTTCCCATCCAGGAATGCCTGGCTTCCAGGTGCGTTTTTTCTAGACCGGGGCTAGACCACAAACATAAGAGGAACATGGCATAAAAACTCTAGGTATCAACCTACACATACATTCACAAATTCTCAGATACAGTAACAGGCAGACAATTTCACAGTTTTAATGTCACATCAATTCTTGGGCTGCTGAATCTGCTTGAGTGTATCTTGCAGGATACGAGATAGACACAGTAGGCATATCAGGGAGAGTGGGTGTGGCAACAGTTCACTTTCTTTAGGCTAGTGCCACATAATTAGGAGTGAGAGTTCAAATCTAGTTATTTCACAGTACACAGCCTATCACTTTAGTGGCTTCCTGTCCTGAGGGGACTTATTGATTCACCATTCTACACTCGTGTTAGGAGTTCACTAAGGGTGGATGAGACCACGGGGGGGGGGGAAAGGAAGAGGGGGAGTTAAAGATCATTATAGGTTGGCACAATCACAAGAGGGGGGGGAAGGGGTGTTGGGTATGGATAGCCATTGTTGCACTGGATGTCTGTTTTTCTCTCGACACTGTCCTCCACTTTAGTTCACTTCATCACACACACACACTGGGTCACTATTCGTGGGCAAGGGTGGACGTTGTCTCCTTCCGCAGACTGCAGGTGGGGCGTGGTGAAGGGCCCCTTGTGCTGAGGGCTGAGTCTGGCCTACGCGATACAGGCCAAACAGCCTCTCCAGGCGTTTCCATATGCACCTGATGGGAGAGCAACGTCGCTTGGGCTGGGGGCTGGGGAGGCCTCACCCCGAGGTGTTGGGGTGCCGTTGGGGTCCCGGTGGCTGCAGTCCCCTTCCTGGTGCTTCGCTGTCAGGGCGGGGCTGCGGTGGCATCCCTGGCAGGGGTCCGTCAGGGGCAGGTCTTCTCCGGGCGCTGGTTGTAAGTAGAACAGCCCCAGGGACAATACAGGGCCTCACCACCAGTCCACTATCTGGGAATCATCTGTCTGGAGGCTGCCTCGATCCGGGCGGGGACGAGGACACCCGGTTCCACTGCATGTGGATGGGGAAGGGCGGAGGTTACCCTCACGTTGCGAAGTCACAGGGGGCGAGGGGCTTTGGTAGCATACCTCCCTAGCGTGGCTAGAGGCCATCATTGAGGTCCCTTAAGCAACAGGGGCAGGGCAGCTAGAGGCAGTCCCTAGTCTGTTGGTGCAGCTGGAGGCCATCGCAGGGGCCCAACTTCCTGACAGGGCAGCAGGCAGGGCACTGCTTGAGGCCGTCACTGAAGCCCCATATGAAGGGCGACATGCAGGCGAAGAGTGGGTAGAGGCCATCTCCTGTCTATGGGCATGGCTGGAGGCCATCGCCGGTGTTGTGCCCTCCGAGACTACTGCAGGAGAAAAGGGGACATGCCCTTCCTTCCCCGTGTGCAACTGGAGGCCATCAAAGTTCCTGCAGGGGGAATAGGCAGCCCAGGTGGAGCAGCTAGAGGCCGTCTCAGGCCGTGAACGGCTAGAGGCCGTCTCGTAGGTGGAGCGGCTAGAGGCCGTCTCAGGTCATGAACGGCTAGAGGCCGTCTCGTAAGTGGAGCAGCTAGAGGCCGTCTCGTAGGTGGAGCAGCTAGAGGCCATCTCCGACGGTGAGTGGCTAGAGGCTGTCTCTGGGGTGCTGCTTACAGCGTGAGGTTCAGCTGTACCCCTATCTTGACACAGGCCGGGCTGGTGAGAGGGTAATG
The DNA here is from genome assembly GCF_032717465.1 of Coenobita brevimanus. Taxonomy (NCBI): domain Eukaryota; kingdom Metazoa; phylum Arthropoda; class Malacostraca; order Decapoda; family Coenobitidae; genus Coenobita; species Coenobita brevimanus. The sequence continues at coordinate 18,295,708 of NC_137003.1, read as the reverse complement.
CACGCGAGTTGAGGTGTTCATATGAACCCCAGGCTGGTTCCGGGGAGTAAGGGCTTGCGGCTACTAGGGACTTGCACCCATATAGCATGGACGTCCCACTCGCTCCGCCTAACTCTCCATTGTCGCATGCTTGGGGTGTTGTGCTGTCATTGAATGTTGGTATTTCACCACCGTCGGGGTTGGAAAAGTCATGTCCCCATTCTTGGAGGTAGTAGGTCTTGGTGGTGTTGGTATCACGGGCCGGCGTAAGGTGTTGTAGGAGGGTGGCCCACTGTGCAGTTATTTGATTTTCATCTTGGTGTGGGGCGCAGGTGAGGAAGAGGGTGGAAGGTTGGGTAGCCGTTTGGAGGAGCTGGAGTAGGTGGTGGGGCTTGCAGACACAGTGCTTCTCCCCGAAGGCTGTAGCCCAGGTGGCGTGCCTTATTTTCATGGCTGGAGGTAGTTGTCTTCCTAGGGGCCTCGGCTGAATGCTGGCAAGTGGGGAGGCTGTGGTGGTTTTATGCTGTGGTGATGTGCATAGGTTTTCCCTGGGGATAGAGGTTGGAGGGGGCTGAACTTGGTGTATCTTGAGGGTGATAGGAGTTTTATTAGGGGTGTGAGGGCTGGGGGTAGTCGGATCCCGTGGTGGGGGCGAGGAGGGGGGCGTGGTGGATGAAGTGGCGGTGTATCTTGTGGGAAGGCATGAAACGCGGTCAGAGCAGGCAATGGCGGTTCTGAAGGTGGGAGTGTATGGTGATGTGGATGTATGGTTTCGTGTTGTTCTGGTTGTGCGGGGTGTAGTGCGGGGGGATAGTGGGGATGGGCGGGGGAGTTTGGGATGATGGTGAGGGGGTGGCAGTGGTAGGGGGCGGTGTGCATGCAGTTGTGGGCATCTTGATTCGGGGTGGTGTGGGCATCGTCGGGGTGGGGGTTGGTGGGCAAGGGGTGGGTAAGGTGGCAGGGGAAGGAAGCTGTTGTGGGGTGGGAGGTTGGACTGATGAGGGAGTTTGCAGCATAGGTGGGGGTGGGAATGAGGTGTTATGCAGCTTGATGGGGTGGCATTGGTGTTGACAGGGAGGGGAAGGGGGGAGGGAGGAGGAGAGGATACACAGCAATTGCAGGAATCGGGAGGGGGGTCAGGGGAGGTGAGGGGAGCTGGGGTGGCTTTGGTGGCAGATGGGGTGAACTGAGGGGAGGTGGGGTACAGAAAGGGCATACATGACGGTTTCTGTAGGTGCAGGGAGTGTTATTGTAGTCTATGATCACTTGGTAGGGGTTGGGAACGTAGGTGACTGTATATGGACCCATGAAGCGTTGGGCGGGTTTGTGTAGAACTGGCAGCTTTGCCACCATCACGGTGTCACCTGTCTTGTAGGGGTTGGAGAAGGCAGCATCAGGTTGGAGGTCTAGGCCGTTTTGGAGGTGGAGTCACCTCTTGAGGTGGTGGAGGGGGTCAGACGTGGGAGGAGTGGAGGGTGGTTGCAGGTGTTGCTGTAGCAGAAGGAGGAGGGGCGCTTCCCCAAACACGCACTCATGTGGGGAGATGCTGTCTTTCCGGGGGCAGGAGTTCATCCCCCATTGGACGATTTTGACGTGGGCCGGCCAGTCTTCATTTTTTGTCTCCTCAATTTGGGCCCATACTTGATTCATAAGGGTATTGTGGCCCCTTTCACAGACTCCATTTCCTTGTGGCCGATGCAGGGAGGAGTGGGAAATGTGATAGCCAAATAGGTCAGCTTGCTCTTTCCAGATGGCACTTGTGAATTCGGGGGCGTTGTCCGAGTGCAGGGCCTGAGGGCTTCCAAAGTAGGGGAAGTCATGGTGGAGTAGGGCATCAGCTATGGCCATTGTGTTGTGTTCTTTGGCCGGGCACGCGATAAGGAACTTGGAGTAGGTGTCTCCAAGATGATAATGTACTGGAAGTGCACCTTGTGTGGCAGGGACCCTACCATGTCCACGGACAGCAGCTGCCAGGGTTTGTGGGCAGTGATGCTCCCCAAAGGGCTGGAGGTGCGAGTGATGTCCTTGCCCAGCGCACCTGCCCGGCAGGATTGGGTGGTCTGTTTGGCTAGCTTGGAGAGGTTGGGAGTCCAATCAATATTGTTGAAAACTTGGAGGAGCCTTTTCGTCCTGAGGTGGATCCCGAGGTGGAGGTGTTTCATGGCATCTAGGGCGGTGTCGGGGGTGAGGATGATGTGTCCTGACAGGGTGAATAACTGGTAGCCCTGCTGGTGGAGTTTAGTGAACAAGTGGAGTCGGAACCAAGGTGGCTGATCTCGGTTGCGCCACTGTACGAAGAGCTCCGATCTGGGTTGGAGGACATGGATGGGGAGATGGGAGAGAGCTTCGGTGTTAGTGTGGAGTTTGCTGGGGCAATAGGAGAGCTCATAGTTGAACTCCTCTAAAGTCTCCCTCCATCTAATAAGCTGAGCATTGTGAGTGTCAGACTGGCAGAGCCATTAGGGCGACTGGTGGTCAGTGATAATTGTGACGTGGGTCCCGGAAATGTATGCTTGGAAATGTTCCAAGGCTCAGATGATACCCAGGCACTCCCACTTGGTGGCAGCGTAGTTCCACTCTGCCTGGTTTAGGGTGTGGCTGGCGCAGGTGATGATGTGCTCTCGCCCCTCCTGCACTTGGGCAAGGACAGCGTTGATGGCTGTCAGAGAAACATTTGTGTATAGTCTGAAGGGTAAGGTGTAATCGGGGAAGGCGACGATTGGGCCAGTGATGTGTTTGTGCTTCAGTTCTTGAAACGCCTCCTGTTGTTTGTCGTTCCAGGTAAAGGGTTCCCTCTGCTAGGTCAGGTCATGGAGGGGCTTGGTGATATCAGTGAATCCCTTAATGAATCGTCGATAATATGAAGTAAAGCCCAGGAAGGCCAGGACTTCATGGATGTTTCTGGGTAGGGGGTTGTCGTCGATGGAGCGCAGTTTGTCCAGGTCAGGTGCTATTTTGTCTTTTGAGATCACATGCGCCAAGAAGGAGACAGTCCGGGTGGCCAGGATGCACTTAGAGAGGCATACCTTCAGGCCGGCTTGATGGATACGCTGGAAGACCCTCCTGAGGTGGTGGAGGTGATTGGTCTATGTCTTGCTGAAAATAATGATGTTGTCCAGGTATGCCAGACAAATTTCCCAGGTAAGGCCATTGAGAACGGACTCCATCAATCGAGAGAAAGTGGCGGGCGTGTTGCAGAGACCAAAGGGCAGAACATTGAATTCGTAATGTTTCCTGTTGCTGGTGGAAAATGCAGTCTTCTTTCTATCTTCTGGGTGCACTGGAACTTGCCAGTATCTCGATTGGAGGTCTAGTGTTGAAAACCAGGAGGCGCCATACAGGGGGTCAAGGGAATCGTTGATCCTGGGAAGGGAGGTGGCATCCTTGATGGCCACATCGTTGAGCCAGCGATAATCCACACAGAATCGCATGGTGCCATCCTTTTTCTTGACAAGTACGACGGGAGAGGACCAGGGGCTGGTGGAGGGTGAAATCACACTGGCATCGAGCTTTTCCTGGACCTGCCGGTCTTCCTCTGCTCTATGTTTCAGGTTTTTCCGTCAGGATGGTTGTCGGATTGGTGGTCCTGTGACATGTATTTGATGCATCAGGTAGGTGGTCAGGCTGATCTCGGAGGGGCCTGACACAAAGAGGTCCTGAAAGTCCAGGAGGAGATGGTGAAGAGTGTCAGTTTGGTGGGGTGAGAGGTGCTTGGGTAGGGGGGTAGGGGAGCAGGGGCAGACGAGGAGGTGGTGAGGCATGGCTCCGCTTCTTCCATCTCTCCCACTATGAACCCATTTGGCAGCGTGAATGGGGTTGTGGCATTATTAACGATCTTGGCTGCCGTGATGTGAGGGGAAATTAAGGTGGGGGGTAAGAGACAGGCTGAAAGCATTCCAGGCGGCAGGTCAGGGGAAAAGAGGACAGATGTTCTGGTGGGCCTGTTCAATGGAAGCCAAGCTTCGTGTGGTGGGGGAATCATCATGGTGGAGGCGATGATGGCGGGGAAGGTGGGATGTCAGGAGGGATGGGGGAGGGAGGAGGGGAAGGGGGGTGGGGGGCACAGGAGCATACTGATTGTAGAGGATCAGGCGTAGGGGCTGGGGATCTCCTGAACCGAAGTTGCCGCTTGTGGCAATCGATGGTGGCTTTTAGGTTTTGCAGGAGGTCCACCCCCAGGTATCCATCATAGTTATGGCAGGTGGAATCAAAGATGATGAACTTATGTTAAGTGGAGATGCACTGGTGGGTGTCAGAGCATAGGGCCCTGGTTTCCCCACGCATGGGCAGGGGACCATCCTCGGTGTCTACAAGATGAATTGACGTAGGGAAAAGCGGGTTGAAGGCCGACTTGTGACGGGAGTAGAAGTGGCTGTAGAGGCAGGATCTGGCTGCTCCCGTGTCGACCAGTAGCCTCACCTTGATCCCGTTCAGTTTCATCTTGTCATAGACTGGTGGACAGTATTTGTGGGAGGTGGTCCCGCCATTGTGGGGAGGTGCAGGGGCGGGCCTAAAATTCCAGCTGTTGGGGAGTTTCCTCTTCCTTTGGCTCCGGTTCCCTGGGGTCAGTGTTTTCTAGGGATGGGGTGTTGTCTTCAGGGCCCTCATCCTCCAGGGACAACACTTTGCATCAGCCTGGGGTGCTCAGTTTTCACCTGGCAGCCTTGAGTTGCTCACAGATGTCGTGGAGTGGGCATCTGTGGCTACATGTGGAGAACCCCCAGGGGTTGACTGAGATGAGGTTTTGGTTCTCCTTTTGGCTGGGGTGTTTGCTGGAGGGATAAGCCTGGGTAAGTCGGGTACCGGTGTGGGGCTGATGGGGGCTGGTGAGGATCGGGGTTTACTGTGTGGTACTGGTTTATACTGGTTTAATTTGTTGGGGGGTGGAGAGGGAGGTCAGGAGTTGTCGTATCAGTCTAGATACCCCCATTGGGTTGTGTATGGTGAAGTGCTCCTTGACCATGCTGGGGAGGACTCTGAGCAGGGTATTGAATGTATGTTGTTCCCGGGTCTCTGCGTCTGCTTCTGGGTATGCAGCAGTGATGAACTGCCATGCCTGGATCAGTGTATCATCCAGGTCCCCGTTGTATGTTAAGTTATTCAATTGTGATAGTGCCACTATTTTTCCAAGGGAGGGTGTGATGGCTTGGGTCACTATTTTCATGAAATTCGCCCATGTTAGTTTGGGGACGACTTTGGGCGCAATACTGGCTGCTGCCTTGCCCAGCAGTGGTAGGGTTACAACTAATTTCTGTCTGTCATCCTAAAACCCGATATTGAGCAGTGGTTCGATGATGGATAAATATGTATGGATGTCATACTGCTCCTGGTCAAATTTGGATAATTGAACATGTGGTTTTGTCACCATTTTGATATTTTCCCTGTTTTGTTCCTCTCTTAATCTTAATTCTGCCTGGATCAAGAACCACAACTGTCCACCAGTGTAATGCTAGGTGTTTTTAGGGCGGCTTCCCGTCCTAGGAATGCCTGGCTTGCAGGTGGGTTCTTTACTAGACTGGGGCTAGACCACAAACATAAGAGGAACAGGGCATAAAAACTCTAGGCAACAACCTACTGTTCACATATGTTCACAAATTCTCAGATACGGTAACAGGCAGACAATCTCACAATATTTGTCACATCAATTCTTGGGCTGCTGAATCTGGTTGAGTGTATCTCGCAGGATATGGGATAGACACAATAGGTATGTCAGGGAGACTGGGTATGGCAACAGTTCACTGTCTTTAGGCTAGTGCCGTATTGTTAGGAGTGAATGTTCAGATTTAGTTATTTCACAGTGCAGCCTATCGCTTTAGTGGCTTCCTGTCCTGAGGGGACTTACTGATTCACCATTCTGCACTCGTGCTATGAGTTCACTAAGGGTGGATTAGATCACGGGGTGGGGGGGTGGGGGAGTTAAGGATCACTATAGGTTGGCACAATCACAAGAGGGTGGGGGGAGGGGTGTTGGGTATGGATAGCCACTGTTGCACTGGATGTCCATTTTTCTCTCAACACTGTCCTTCACTGGGTCACTATTCATGGGCAAGGGTGGGCATTGTTTCCCTCCACGGACTGCGGGTGGAGCGTGGTGAAGGGCCCCTCATGCTGGGGGCTGGGGGCTGAGTCTGGCCAATGGGATACAGGCAAAACAGCCTCTCCAGGCATTTCTGTATGTGCCTGATGGGAGAGCAATGTTGCTTGGGCTGGGGACTGGGGATGCCTCAGCCCGGGGTGCTGGGGGCACTGTCAGGGTCCTGGTGGCTGCAGTCCCCTTCCTGGTGCTTCGCCATCAGAGCAGGGCTGCGGTGGCGTCCTATACAGGGGTCCGTCAGGGGCAAGTCATCTCCAGGCACAGTTCGTAGGGAGAACAGCCCCAGGGACAATACAGGGCCTCGCCACCAGTCCACTAGCTGGAAATCTTCCATCTGGGGGCTGCCTCGATCTAGGTGAGGATGAGGACACCCAGCTCCACTGCAGGTGGATGAGGAAGGGTGGAGGTAGCCCTCATGTTTTGAAGTCACAGGGGGCGAAGGGCTTTCGTAGCATCTCTCCCTGGCATGGCTAGAGGCCATTGCCGAGGTCCCTTGGGTAAGCTAGAGGCAGTCCCTATCCTGTCGGTGCAACTGGAGGCCATTGCCTGGGCCCGACTTCCTGACGGTGCAGCAGACGGGGCGCGGCTGAAGGCCGTTGCTCATCTACAGGTGCGGCTGGAGGTCATTGCTGAAGCCCTGTATGAAGGGTGACGTGCAGGTGAAGAGCGGCTTGAGGCTGTCTCCCATGTATGGGCGTAGCTGGAGGCCATCGCCAGTGTCATGCCCTCTGAGACTACTGAAGGAGGAAAGGGGACATGCCCTTCTTTCCCTGTGTGCAGCTAGGGGCCGTCACAGGTCCTGCAGGGGGAATAGGTAGCCCAGGTGGAGCGGCTAGAGGCCGTCTCAGGCTGAGAGCAGCTAGAGGCCATCTCGTAGGTGGAGTGGCTAGAGGCTGCCTCTGATGGTAAGCGGCTAGAGGCCATCTCTGGGGCGCTGCTTAGAGCGTAAGGTTCAGCTCTACCCTGATCCTGATGCAGGCTGGGCTGGTGAGAGGGTAATGCGTGTGAGCTGAGGTGTTCATGCGAACACCGGGCCAGTTCTAGGGAATGGAGGCACACAGCTACCAGGGACTTGTGCCCACATACTGTAGCACGGACATCCAGCTCGCTACGTCAAACCCTCCATTGTCGCCTCCTGGGGGTGTCATGGTGTCTTTGAATGTCAGTATTTCAAATATTGTTAAATAAGTTAGAAAAAAGACATCTTGTTTCCATTAGAAGGAGCTGTTCAAAGGTATCATTTATCCGGACTTCCTTTCCCACCCAAGGGCAGGGATGAGGAGTAGCAATGTCCAGACAGCCCAAATTTGCCCAATCCGATGGGCCATGCTTCCATTCACTCATCAAGCCCCCGGAATCCTGGGTTTATCGGATATGCCAAAAATGTTCACCACATTCTGTAGCTTCCCATAAAAGTATCCGATTGAGTCAACCCAGACAATGCCATATTAAAAAGGGGTGCCAAAATCCCTGATCATGCACTTCTCCTCACAACATTCATCCAGCTAGCTCGATTTCTTGTCAGTTCCCTAGCCTCACCAACTACCAAACTTCTCTTCCTCACACACTCATCCGCCATATCTCTCCACCTTCTCCTTGGCCTACCTCGCCTCCTCCCTCCTTCAAATTTGCTCAGATATACCGTTTTCACCACTCTATTGTTATCCATTCTCTCCACATGACCATACCATCTCAGTATACTCTCTTTGATTCTGGTGTCCACCGACTTCCTCACTCCGCACATTTCATGAATCACATTATTTCGTATCCTATCCACCCTCTGTACTCCACATACATTCAGCAGTCCCATCTCCACTGCTCTTACTCTTGACTTTTCATTTTCATATCACACCATAGTCTCACATCCATATGTTAATGTTGGCACTAACACTCCCTCATGTAAGCCTCATGCAGCTGCAACACTGAAGCCTCTGTTTCTTAAGTGTTAATAGTAATAATAATAATAATAATAATAATAATAATAATAATAATAATATGCTGGCTATCACGACACAGTTCAACCACATATTTCACTGAGAAGTCGACTCAAAGAATAAAATGTGTGATATATATGCCAAATGAAAAACAATGTATATTGGCCGTAATATCATTTCATTAGCTCGATCTAGACTGTGTATGCCTCTTGAATGTCGTGAGCTATAGCAGGTGCGTCCGACTGGAAACAAGCACACTTTCTATATAAGGTAACGAGAGTGTCCCACTCACACTCCACCTCACCACGACTCACTACTAGTCTGGCTGCCACGGGGGTTAACCCGGAAAAGTGGTGTGTAATTCTGTTCTTGGTACCGCTGGATAGCCCAGGATCTCTAGTTTCATAATCAAGATGGCCACCAAATATCTACTATTGCATAGCATGGGTTCTATGGCACCTAGGGATGCAGTATTGGAATCTTTTTGTAGGTTTTAGAGGTTAAGAACTTTAGTTTCATGTAAGATATTTCCAAGGTCATATATCAAATGAATCTTTGACTTTTTGTGGTGTTTGATAAAATAAATAATGTACGCACAAATGGTCAGTGAGCACATTATTACATACTTTATTGTTAATGCTATAATATGGATGGAGGGGTATTTATAATTATCCAATTATAACTACATTTTTCTAATTACACATGTATGGAGGGGTATTTATAAGTATCTCATTATAACTACCTTTATGGATGGAGGGGTATTTATAATTATCAAGGTGTAACTTCCTTTCCATACTTTTTTTTTGTGAGGAAGAAGGAACCAAAGGCTATGAGCCCGCAAAATACTGTTCCTTCCAAGAGAAAAACAAAATACAAGAGAGAACCAAATTCAAGATCCATTCATTTCGAGATGCCTGGACACACTGCATTTGAAAGACTGGAGATCATAGGAAGCAGGAAATACAGACAGACGGAGACAGTTCCAGAGTTGACCTGTTGCATAAATGAAGGACTGGGAGTAACGGTTAACTCTTGCATTAGAGCGTTGGACAGAAAAGGGGTGAGGGTTTGCTGCTAGATGGGTGCTACGCGCCCGTCGTAGAGGTGGAGGAATGCATGCAGACAGTTCAGAGGAACAGTGACCATTGAAGTAGCGATAGAAAAGAGATAAAGATGCAACATTGTGGCGAAGAGACAGAGGTTGAAGGGAGTCAGTAAGAGGGGGAGAGTTAATGAGATGAAAAGCCTTTGACTCCACCGTACTGAGAAGAGCTGTATGTGGGGAGCCTCTCCACACATGAGAGTTGTACTCCACACAGGGGCGGATAAAACCCCTGTATAGAGTCAACATTTGTGCAGGGGAAAAGAAAGAACGGAGTCGGCTTAGCACATCCAATCGTTTGGAAGCAGATTTTATAAGAGATGTAATATGATCTTTCCAAGATAAGTCCCTAATAAATGAAACCCCAAGCATGTTCAAGGATGATGCAGGATTAAGTTGAGTATTATTAAACGTAAGTGGGTATACCTGTGGAAGATTTTGTCGGGTTGATAAGTGCAAAAACTGAGTCTTTAATGCATTAAAAACAACCAGATTATTTTTACCCCAGTCAGAGATACGAGCCAAGTCAGACACTAGGTGTGCCATAGCCTCATCCCTTGCCTGCTGAAGTAACTGCTGAGATGGACGTTGTGGGAATCGAATGGAAAGGTGAAGGGTGGAGTCATCAGCGTATGAGTGGATAGGATTAGATGTACAGCTTAGAAGGTCATTGATGAATAAAAGGAAGAGAGTTGGTGATAGGACAGAACCCTGAGGAACACCACTGTTAATAGATCTAGGAGAAGAACGATAGCCGTCTACAACAGCGGCCATAGAACGACCAGAAAGGAAGCTAGAGATGAAGGCACAGAAAGAAGGATAGAAACCGTAGGATGGCAGTTTGGAAATTAAAGATTTATGCCAGACTCAATCGAAAGCCTTTGATATGTCAAGTGCAATGGCAAAGCTCTCGCCAAAGTTCCGAAAGGAGGATGACCAGGAGTCTGAAAGGTAGGTGAGAAGATCACCTGTGGAGCGTCCCTGACGGAACCCATACTGACGATCAGAAAGAAGGTTGTGATAGGAAAGATGCTTTAAAATTTTTCTATTAAGAATAGACTCAAAAACTCTTGAGATAAAGGATGTTAAAGCAATTGGGCGATAGTTAGAGGGATGGGAATGGTCACCCTTCTTTGGGACTGGCTGAATGAGAGCAAACTTCCAGCAAGAAGGAAAGGTACAAGTTGACAGACAAAGGCAAAAGAGTTTGCCTAGGCAGGGTGTAAGCACAGAAGCAGTTCTTGAGAACAACAGGAGGGACTCCATCAGGCCCATATGCCTTATTAGTACTGAGGCCAGCAATGGCAGAAAATACATCAGCTGAAGAAATTTTAATGTTAGTCATGAGAAAGTCAGAGGGGGGAAGTGATGGAGGAACAGCACCGGAATCGTCTAAGGTGGAATTGGAGGAGGAAGTCTGAGCGAAGAGATCTGCTTTATCATTAGAAGAAATAGCTACAGAGCCATCAGAGTAGAAATGAGGAGGGAAGGATGATGAGGTAAAGTTGTTAGAAAGATTTTTGGCAAGGTGCCAGAAGGAGCGGGAAGAGTTTGAGTTGAAGAGATGAGAACATTTTGTACGGATGAAATTATTTTTAGCAGAGCGAAGAACAGACTTAGCACGATTCCAGGCAGAAATGTATAAATGATGTGATTCAGGGGTGGGTTGACTCCGGTACCTTTGATAAGCCCTCTCCTTGTTTCGGACAGCGTTAGAACAAGCGTGATTAAACCAAGGCTTTCTTGCATTAGTCAAAGGATATGAGAAAGGAATGTATGCTTCCATGCCCGAGAGAATAACCTCCATAATGCGCAAGGCACACCCAGATGGCTCATGGTTATGAAAGCAATAATCATTCCAGGGAAAATCAAAGAAGTACTGCCTGAGGGCCTCCCAATCTGCAGCTCCAAAGTGCCAGAGACGACGTTTTTTTGGAGGGTCCGCAGGCCGTACCGGAGCAATAGGACAGGTTAAGGTGATAAGGTTATGATCGGAGGAGCCCAATGGAGAGAAAAGATTAACAGTGTAAGCAGAAGGATTAGTTATAAGTAAGAGATCAATATGTTGGAGCTCTCTCCAAGGTGGTCAGGGATACGGGTAGGGTGCTGTACAAGCTGCTCTAGGTCATTAAGGATAGAAAAGGTTTAGGCTTGTTCACCAGGTGGTTCAGTGAAAGGAGAGGAGAGCCAAAGGTGGTGGTGAACACTGAAATCTCCAAGAATGGAGATTTCAGAGAAAGGAGAGATGGATAGAATGTGTTCCATCGTAAAAGTAAGATAGTCAAAGAATTTTTGATAGTCAGTAGAATTAGGAGATAAGTATACAGCACAGATATATTTAGTCAGAGAATGACAGGAAAGCCGAAGCCAGAGTGTAGAGAATTCAGAAAAATCGAGTTCAGGAACACGAGAGCAAGATTAGTTGTTGCGTATATATACACAACATCGACCTTTGGCTTTGAAATGAGTATAGAGAAAGTAGGAGGATACAGAAAAGGGTTTGCTGTCAGTTGCCTCAGACAGCTGAGTCTCAGTTAGGAAAAGAAGGTGAGGTTTAGAGAAGAAGAGGTGGTGCTCAACAGAGCAAAAGTTAGAGGAAAGGCCACGAATGTTGCAGAAATGAAGAAGAGAGTCAGACAGTGGTTCCAGGCACCTTGAGTCGTCACCAGGAGAGGGGCTGAAGGTGGAGGCATATATGTTCCCCCCCCCCCTGGGGACTCCGAGGCTATGTTTTTCGACGCCATTTTTGAAAATTTTGAAAAGGAAGCGTGGTGTGTTCTGTGCATGTAGTTTGGTGTTGATAGTTGGAGAAACTTGTATTGGAGAGCATGCTGGTCTACTCTCTGTGTTACTGAGACACTGAAAGTGTTCAGCAAAGGGGGATGGTCGGGACCTAGTCCCGAGGGCTGATGAAACGGGAGCTCCAGCTCTTCCTGACATCAGAATTTCTTTATCAGGTATGAGATGTTGTATGTGAATCTGGCCATAGCAGTTTATCATGATGGCTGAGGAAAAGTGATACTTTTCAGAGAAATTTCAGTGCGATGCTAAATCAGAATGGCTGATCACTTCAGGTCTCCAGAAAATACAGACTGCTATAGCCTACAGTGCAGGAAGGTATATTGTGATGGACTTCATCCACAATTAGAGCCAATGATAAATGAAAATCCAAAAAGTATTCTGAAGTGCGGCATCTCAAAATGAAAGAAAAAAAAAAGATAAGTTAAGGGATATCCCACTAAAGAGAACTAAATTATCTGTTGAAAGAAAATTTGATTTCTAGAGACACTGCATATTTTGCAGTGAGGAATAGTGAAAGATCTAAAGCACCCTCATTGTTGGAGGTCTGCTTATGTCCGACGACTGTATGAAAATGCCAAGATAGTAGTAGTTTCAAGGACACCATTCTTGAGGCTTGTGAGAAGGATGGGGGAGTTGGCTGGGCTGCTGAAGCAAGGCTAAATGTTGCAGGAGGTATCAGCGACCTGCGTGCTGCAGATGCCAGATATCATATTGACTGTCGATCCAAATTTATGTCTCCCAGGTAGTAGGCAGCAGAATCAAGGACCAAATCAGATGAAAGTCATCATGGTGTGTCATTCATAGGCCAATGCGAACTTTTAGCCTTGGACAGGTTGAGAGTGTGGAATTAAGTAGAACCTTACCAGACTTTGCAAAAGTCACGATGGCTGCTTATGACAAAGCTTTCAGAATCCTTTGGTGAAGATCTTTTTGTACTGTCAAGTACAGGAATAACAAGTAAAGATGTGTTCAGAAATACTCTCTTTAAAGTTACAAAGGAAGTTACTGGTGATCTACATGCTCCTTTTATTACTGTGTCAAAACAGGTTCAGTGAGAGGTGAAAACTATTTCCTATGACAAAATCAAATATAGCACTGAAATTGACACTGATTCTGTTCTTGAGTCAGTCAGTGACACAATCATGGGTTTTGTTTGCTATGTTATCTCCAAAACTTGACAATACTTTACCAGAAACCCTTATAGGATCTATGATAACAGCTGCATTGCACAGCCACCCCACAAACCTACAAATTGCTCCTGGGGTATATACTTATCAGAGATTCCAAACTAGTTCTTCACAGTATGCATGCCGGTGGAGTTACAGGCTCCTATGACAAAATTTTTAGATTCAACAAAACAGTCATTCTTACTGCAGTGCAGTAAAATAACAAGATTGGTATCTCAGACTGTGATTCTGATTTAGTACAGGTGGCAGCTGACAACTCTGATGCAGATATTTTTTCACAGTATGGGAAACTATCCACCCATTCACTTGCAATGCTGGTCACACAGACTCATCATAAACCCAAATCAATAATTCTTCCATTAAATGCTTCACCATAGCAGAAATGTCTGAGAATGTCGACTATGAGCCAGTCATTCATAGGTATGATGGGCCAAAAAATCCAGAGTTATCAAAGGAAGTTATACAAAAATAGGTTCCTTCTCACAACTTGCTAGCAAGCCAGTGTCTCTCGCAAAACACGAGCACAGCAGCATGACACCGATCTTTTCCATGACACTCTCTTGAAACCTGGTTGTCCTGTGTTCACTGGATGCAACACATCTATGTGTGGTGAACAAGGTGATACGGTTTCCATCATGACAGTTTTCAAAGTTATATAATGTTTATAATCAGAGTTGTATTGAAATCATTAGGCATACCCCTTCAGAAGAACCTTTCTATGTTCATTATTATCCCTAAAACCAATGACTATAATTGTATTTTTGTGGCTGAGATATTGAAAATTAATTATTTGGTGGCCTTACTCAAGGAAAATATTAATTTTTGCGCATTAATCATTAGAGATTTTTTTTTTTTTTTTTGCTGCATTGCTTAACCTAAAAACATGGTAATAGAGCCAAATTTTACATCTCCATGTCAATTAGATGCTCAGATATGGGCAACTGGTAACTCAGCAGCCATCTTGGACGCCATCTGGAATATCTCGAGTTACCCAAGGATGACATGATTCCATCCAGCAGATTCTGAAACCTGAGAATCTGGGATATCAAACTGTATCAAAAACAGAACTATTGACAACATTGCCAGTCTGGGTGGAAAATTGGCCTCTGTCGGATGATACATGGCACCACGTCCAAGGGGCTGACCCAACTCACCCCAGAGGACCGATCGCTCTATTATCTAGAGCGTCAATTGGAAATGTAGCCTTCATTCTTGCGGTGGGATCGATTCTTCCCGAGAACTGAAGTTCTCTGTTATATACAAGGATACCAGCATAAGTGTCAATTTTATGTTCATGATTATGGTAAGCAGCTTCATGGTCAATACCTTGGAATTATGGATGATCCTGTATAACACATACAAAGGCATATTGGTTAATCCTGTCTCTTGCCCAAATGGGCCATCAGCTGCAGCAGCAACAGCATATGGCAGACCATTGCAATAAGGGCTCTGCCAAGTATAACCTACTGGATTTTTTTAAATGTATCAGACTGAGTGCGTAGGGTTAAAAGCCCCTTCCTTGAAGCACAGCAATCTTCCTGTAAACCACACACCTTCACATGACGCCACTTCTCTCTAACACCCACCTTCCATAATAGGTTTGTCTCATACAGGACTGGTGTATTACTATTACTGAGGGTGTGTTTGCAGCATGCCATGGGTTATACTGTAAATCAGTAAAGTCTCTTATCAACGAAATTCATACCCATATACTGTTCCCTGCCCCAACTGGTATCCGAACCTACGACCATTGGAACAGCAGACCTACTGACTTTCCTGCCACCTTCCCCATTCAGTCTTAGTAAACTGGTGATAATCATTTCCCTACAAAGTTCTCTCGTCTTTTCCTCTCACTTCATCTACAGGTTTAAAATCTGACTTTCCATTATTTGTTCTCTTCTAAAGGGAAAAAAAAAATGTCGACTTCACCCTTATAATTCTGATGATTATGTGACTCATCATTTGTGATAATTCCTTTGCATCAGATACAAATAGATCAGTAGTAAAATAAATTTACCTACACACATGTATAACAGTATGGTACCGCTGCAGCAATATTTGCAAGGAAATGTGTTTTTGATTAAAAGACGTAAACCTTTGTATCTGATCTTCCCACCATGTATTTGTTAATACTGTATAACATTCATACACCATAGATGGATAGTAACAGTTTTCGAGTGTCATTTATTTTTTATACTATCCTGTCAGATGTTCACTCTTCCCTTCATCAGTGTCGTTATGTTGCTAAAGGTACGATATAATTAATGACAGCACTTGAACCTACAGTAGGAGATATATTTCACATTATGTAGCCTAACTACTCATGAACATGGTGAACGTGTATCAGAAACAGTAATTATGACAGGTATCAGACAAGGTAAATTCAGTGTTGTCTAATCCTGCTGCAGACAACTTGTCTACGAGCATAGCATATAAATCAATCACAGCCAGCAGTCTAGTGGGCATAGAAGATACGAGATTATGCACCAAATCAGGTCTTGTCCTAAACACTTCACACACCCTGTTCACGTGCTGCCTCAGTTGCTGCATCGTCCGTTCCCTATTTCTTCCCATGTATTAACCATGTTGCCCCACAGGTTTTTGATAGGGCCAAAACAGTAGTTCCAGGTTGGAGTATTCATCGAACTATCTCTGGACGATGCGGGCTGCGTGCACTGGGCAATTTTGTCATGGGTAAACAGTATCCGCCTGGCGAAAGGGTAGTCTCGCTCATGGAGTGAAGGTAGAAATTCTTCTTCAAGAATGTCAAGATACTTTGCTGTTGTAAAATGTCCGTCAATGTGAGAGGGACAACCCATGCTACGGACACATACCCATCCCCACACATTACACGTGACGTGCCCAATACGTACTTAGTCATAGATGTTTTGGGCATCATAATATCTGTTATTGGGAAAATAAAGGAAATGTTATTTCGTGTGTTATCACACCCGTGCGTGTTATGCATGGGGGAATGAATGTGCTTAGTTCTCTTGGTTTGCCTGTCAGTCCTATCGTTTGTGGCAATATTATAGAAATCCTACAGAACAGGGTATTATAAACAAGAAATATATTGAAGAGTAAGCGGAATAGGTATGGAATAACGGCAGCACAAGACCATAGTTCAATGGCCTGGTCAATTAGCTTCTATTTTCAGATACAGACCGAATGTGGTAATAAAGCTGAGGATCGGCATTGGATGAATAATATTTTAGAACCTTTGTGCGAAGGTAAGAGAAACAAGGCACTGGCAATGATTCGATCCTTTGTCTCAGCTAGCTATTATGTTCGGACAAAACCTGGGAGGGGTTAAGGACGAAGTAATTTTATTTCGAGGACAATAATTAACATTTTAGTGTCACAAGACAGAGTCAACCTGATCATGTATAATCAATTTCGAACCAATATTGGTAAAATGGTTGAGGATCAGGCACACATATAGTAACTAAATTTTACGATACTCTGTCGAGGGTAAAACCTACAGTGTAGGGTCAGAAGTTAAGACCAGAAACAAATTTTGTGGCATGGATGCTGCGCTCTTAACTCTCCTTATTTTTTTACTTTGAAAGCAACTCTGCATGCACCTTTAATACGTTCTGATATACACAATAATTTTAAATGTGTTATATTTAATACCAAAGTGGAATGCACAAATTATATGTACTTGCATAATTGATTGATTGATTGTATTTAAATCTGGCGGCGCAACTGCCAGGGTCATATGCCGCTGGACAACAGGCTAAAAGATGCAGTAAATAAAAAGTGCATATTCAAAGTAAAGTTAATAAGTGTTACTAGAAATAAAACGCTAAATATAATAAAAGAATAGTTAAAAATAATATCAATTACTTATAAAAGTGGAAGGAGGCCCGCATCCTGAAGAAACCTAAAAACATCAGTAAAATCGCTAGAGACTCCACCAAGCATCGAGGAGAGACAGTAGGCACCATCTGCCCCTCTATGCCTATGAAGGAATCTCTGATGTAGGTCCCCCAAACTCGGACACTCGGCCAGCATGTGATGGAGTGTAAGGGGAACAAGGCAATCATCACAGTACGGATGAGTCTTACCACTCATCAGGAACCCATGTGTAAGCCATGAGTGCCCTAAACAAAGCCTAGCAAGAGCCACCTCCAATCAACGAGGCATGAAGGGGAGAACCCCTGGCACAACCACTCCCTGGAAGACCTCTATCAGCTTATTATCAGCGACACCATTCCAGTGTCTCTTCCAACATGTACAAATTCTGTACCACAAGGTGATACATCAGAAGCAGGAACGGACAGTCGGTTGGGGGCTGCTGCGAAGTCGCAGCCTTGAACAATGCATCTCCCTTCTCATTGCCCACTACACCAACATGTGTGGGAACCTAGCAGAAATCCACTCTCTTCCCCTGATGACGAATGAGGAACAGCCACTCCAAAATAGCTAAAACTATAGGATGGGAAGAGTTAAAAGTGTTCAGGGTCAAAAGCACCCCTTGAGTCGCACAAAATAGTAAAATAATTGCCAAGGTGCACAAACACCTATTTCAGGGCTAAAACGATAGCTGCCAACTCTGCAGTAAAAACTGAGGCAGCCAAAGGAAGACTACCTCCACGGCTACAGGTGGGAAATACCACTCCAAAACCAACACCAGATGTGGATTTAGAGCCATCAGTATACACAGGCAGAGAGCCACCATGACTAGAAGAATGTTCTAAAAAAACTGTAAGAGACAGAGTGACAGAATCCTTTGAGCCTGCTAAAGACCTAAAGAAAGTTACCTTGGGCAATATCCATGGTGCAACCCTGGGGATCCTAACAGGACTGACAGGTACTGCTGATAAACCAAACTCTTCCATGATGTCCCGAACCCTATAGCCAAAAGGACAAGGCATGCGAGGGTGTCTACTATAATACAAAAGCAAGACTGTTGCGTCACACACTCACAGAGAAGTGAGTCTGGAAGGCAACGAATCCAGAGCCAGCACCATGCTGCAACAGACTGATGCAGTACATCTAAGGGAGGCACACCAGCTTCCATCAACAAACTGGGAATTGGAGACGACCAAGAAGCCCCAGTTGCAAGGTGAAGACCCGTATGATAGACAGCATCTAGAGTTTTTAGTCTGGACTCTGTGGCAGAGGAGTAGGCCTTGCAACCATATGACAGCTTGGCGGTTACAAAAACCTGAAACAAACGCAAGAGCGTCCTCCGATCACCCCAAGAGGTATGGGACAGACCCCTCAATAGACTGAGAGCCTTCAAACATGATGCTCTAAGATTTGCCAAGTGTGAAACCCAAGTCAAATGGCAATCAGACGTCAGGCCCAAGAATTTCGCCTTTGCCACACAACGAAGTCTCCTGCCACAAAGCTGGAGATCAGGGTCTGGGTGCACCCCTCTCATTCTACAGAAGTGCACAGCCACAGTCTTAGAAGGTGAAAACCGAAAACCCTTGGAAGTGGCCCAGGCAAAAATCTTGTCCAAGACACGTTGCATATGCTGCAGCCAGAAAACCATATAGCTAAGTCATCCACATAAAAGGATGAGAATACCCCAGCAGGCACAGTGTCAAGGAAACCATTGATGGCCACCTCAAACAGGGAAACACTTAACCCGATGCGTGACGGCTATTATTAGCCCTATGGGTCACCCCAGTGCCAGCCATTTCTGGACTTTTTTTTTTTTTTGGCTAAAATGATAGATTTTTATGTGGAAACAACGAATTTTGCCATTAAAATGATCACTGAGGCTCAGAAATGAGTTTTATTGAGTCCTGAATACTCGTATACAGGTATAGCCACTCTCTCATGCTCACAATGTATGTGAGAGAAAGCCGTTTTCTATGTAAGGTATACTCAGGTATTTATGCTGGAAAGGTATAGCAATGTTCAGTACACTTTTCTGATTACTTATTACTTCAGCATCTATCACAATTTGCATGTCTTTCTCACTCTAAATGCATTAACTTACAATTACTTGAAGACAGGCACAACCTGACTTCATTATGTACAGTCCTGGCACTTACAAGAAGGTATTTACAACTTGACTTCATTAGAGTCCTTACACTTACAAAAAATATATTTACAACTTACACTTACATGAAAATATTTACATAATGCCTTCACTATGTACAGCACTGGGTGAGGCACACAGGCAAAGTGAGGCAGAGCGAGTGTGGGGGGGGAGCGAGTGAGAGTATGGCCTTGACAGCCTGGAGGATGGTATAGGAACAGTTACGTTACATACCTGCCTATTTGTACCTGCAAATCTTGAAAAATGTGGTCACAGTATTTAAACAGTTTTAAAACGGCACTGGCACTGGCTGCGGAATTATGTCAGACTGTTTTAAAATGGGACTGGCATGCGGCGGGTTAAGACACTCCCCTGTGGGACACCTTCCTCCTGGCACAGTGGCACAGAGAGGGTAGAACACACATGGACCTGAAACACACGATCAGTCAAGAAGTCGTCAAGCAACACAGGCAGACGACTACATAAACCAAAGGCATGGTGCCAGGCAATGTCATAAGCCTTCTCAAGGTCAAAGAACACAGCCACAAGATGTTGCTTAGAGGCAAAAGCTCCACAGATTGACGCTTCAAGCCTCATAAGGTTGTCTGAAGTACACCATAATTTATGAAAGCAACTCCGCAAAGGAGAAAGAAAGCAACACTTCTCCAGAAACCACATAAGCCTGACTTTGACCATCTTCTCGAACAGCTTGCACACACACAATGTTAAAGTGATAGTGCGATAGTTGGTGACCTGGGAATGTTCCTTACCAGGTCTGGGAATGGGGAGGACAATACCCAACTTCCAACTCTTGGGAACAGAGCCCTCACTGTTAACCCTATTAAAAAGGTCCAATAAAAACTGAATTGAGTCATTCGGCAGATGACATAGCAGAGTGTATGGAATGTTGCCAGGACCAGGAGCAGTGTCACCACACTCTGAGAGGGCAGCACGCAGCTCACGGAGACTGAAATCTAAATTATACAGTTCCCTGCTATGACAGCTAAAGTCAAGAATCAGCCTCTCCTGATTCCTACGAAAGCTAGCACATGGCTGAGAACGATCCTTTTTTGAGACAGTACAAAACTGATTTGCAAAAGCAGAGGCTACTGCATCTGGTGCAGACATAAGGTCTCCGGGAAATCACAACACCAGTGGGGAGGGGGGTGAGAACCTACCAGAAATCTTGTGCACCTTTTCCCACACCATAGGCATTGGCGTCAAGGACGTAACTGTATAAACATACAACCTCCACTTGTTACTGCGAGCATTCTTCCTCACCCATCAATAGTGAGCACATGCTTTGCGAAACTGTGTTTTTAGAAAAACAACATTAAGACTGGCAAAATACCGACCAGCCACTTTATAAGCTCCCTTTGCTATGGAACAGTCATCATTACACCATGGCACAGGTCTCCGGGAAAAAACACCAGAAGTCCATGTTATGGAATGAACCCCTGCTGAGAAAAAGGTCTTAGTAAAATAACGTTCAGCATCATCAATAGTTGAAAAATCAGTAACCCTGTTGGCAAATACACATAGTTCCTCAACGAGAGACCAATCAGGCCTGCAGGAACAGAGCAAGTAGACTGGACCAACACAGGATATTGGTCATTACCATGCAGATCATCCAAAACCTCCCAAGAAAAGTCAAAGGCACAGTCAGAGGAGGAGATGGTAAGGTCATTGACAGAGTATGTGCCAGTCTGAACATGAAAGTGGGTCGGCCTCCCATCGTTTAGGACAACCAAATCTAAATCCCCAACCAAAGAGGGAAGAAGATCACCCTGGGGATTTGAAAGTGAGCCACCCCACAAAGGATGGTGGCCATTAAGGTCACCAAGGAGTAGAAAAGGGGGTGAAAGTTGACTGATAACGGTTTCCAGATCAGCATGCATAACAGGAATGAAAGGTGGAAGGTACAGACAACAGATGGTATGGCACCTCCCAACGTGTATCTGTACTGCTAGAACTTGAAGGGGAGACTGTATCACAAAGGAAATAAAGGGGACATCAGAATGGCACAAAATGGCACATCCACCACTGTGACCACCAGGAGGAGATGCATGGAAGGCCTCAAGCCCCCTGATAAAAGGAAACGGTCTATCCCCCGCCATTCTCTCCTGGAGACAGACACTGAGCAGGCTCAGAGCAGAGAGTATCAATTGCAATTCTTCCCAGTTTGCCATTGCACCTCTACAATTCCATTGAGGACAAATTGGTACTAAGTGAGCCATGCTGAATAGTATTAAATAATATGAAATGAGAAAAACCAAGGCTATGTAGCAGCCTCGCTAGGAAGGGTGTGAAAGCCCTTCTTCTTAGACTTGGAGTTCTGTCTTACCAACCGAGAAGACAATGAAGATTTAGAGTTTCAATGGGTGAAGAGACCCTTGCCCTGAGATCCGTCCTGCTTATCATCAGAATGGACCCGAGGCACAGAGACCTTCCTGGAAGACCCACTTGCTCTGTCCGCATCCCCATATGAGGGTTCAGCTGGCACCTTGGGGCCAACCGGATCTTTCCCAACTGAATCAACCAAGGGTTGGCTGCTGGGCGACTGATCAGAGGGAGCAGGCGACCGAGCCCTTTGTGTATCTAAAGACTCAGACCCCGCCACACCTGAGCAAGAAGCAGGGACTGGAATCCTAGAAAGACCGTCATGAACACCCACCGACTTGGATGCCACCACTGTCTGGGTTGCTGAGCGAAGAGTCCCCTCAGAATCCTCATGTGGGACAGATGTTTGAGCCTCAGAAGGAGGGGAATCACTCAAAGACTTCTCATTCCTCACCCTTTTGAGGTTGGCAGATGCAGCCTCCATCTCTACACCAGAACTTGAAGGCACACTAGAAACTGAAGAGGTACACTGTAGGAAAGACTGAACACCAGTAGCAGAGCAAGCAAATGGCACAGGAGCAGCAACTGGCACAGGAGTAGCAGCCGATATGGGAGTAGCAGCTGATACAGGAGTAGCAGCTGGTACAGCCCATACAGGAGTAGCAGGGTACAGGAGTATCAGCCAGTACAGGAGCAACAACTGGATGAGATGCAGACCACAAATGTACCAGAGTCTCTAGGGGACCAAGAGGAGGAGTAGTAGGATGTCCGGTATCAGACAAGGGACGAGAAGGAAGGTCAGAATGAGAAGCAGCTGCCCCACGATGATGCACAGGAGGCTTTGACCTAAAAAGAATAGAAGCAAAGGACACACCAGAGCTGATATACATAGACATGACATGGTCCTTAGCTTCGGTAAAACTCAGCCTGGCTATGGCTCTAAGAGACAAAATTTCATGTTCCATTTTGTAACGGTCACAAGATTTAGAAGAAGCAGTGTGCTCACCACCAAAATTGACAGAAGATACAGGACCAGGGCATTCCACACCCTCATGAACATTTAAACCACATGACAAGCAGATTGCTGAAAGGCCCAGGGCAAGGAGCCTAAAAGTTTGGCCAATATTACCCAAACACCGACAGTGGAAACATCTACGAGGCATAGGAACATAGGGCCTTACTTTGTACCAGTATCATGCAGCGTTAAGAACAGCAGGGAGGCTCAGTTAAACAAAAGTCACAGTCAAGGATGGAGTTGGCACAAGGTCATCATTTATCTTCTTAATCCTCTACACCTTTATTATATTCTGGGCAGACAACTCTTCAACAAGGCGTGCCTCGCCGTAAATCAATAGTTCCTTAGCATTGACAACACAACAAGAATAATTCAGTGAAGCATGGGGTGAGCATGTAATTGACTGACCAGAGGGGTGACCTGCAGTCCTACTGGATCCAGGTTCAAATCCCTGCTGGGGCAGGGAACAGTTTAAGGATTCGAATTTCGTTAGATCAGACTTTACTGATCTACCAGAAGACCCTCAGACATGTCGTAAAAATACCCCTGCTAATACCAATACAGCAGTCCTGTATGAGACAACCCTAGCATGTACTCAACATGGACGGTGGTGTTAGCGCTGAAATGGTGACATGCAGAGGTGTATGGTATGTAGAAGGACTGCTGGGCCTTGACAGCAGGCTGTGAAGCCTATGCCCAGAGTTGGACACATACAAAAAAAAAACATACAAACTCTGAGAAGGGTTACACACTTTTACCAATAAACTGCCATCAGCCTGTAGAACAACTTTAGGGGCCACACCACAAGCAGCAGCCAATTCTCAATGTGTTCGAAAGATATCACACTTTCTGACATCTGCCCCAGCAGGGCCATGAATGCCTAAAAACTTGACACAAGGTGCAGGAGGAGGAGCAATCAAAATAGTATCCGAATCTCTAACATGGAGGCCCTGAGTGCCAGGTACACCCCCTGTCCCCAGCCTGTGACCCCTGTTACGGGAGCCACCAGACCAGGGAGGCAAGGCAGGGGAGGCCGAATCCCTCATCAAGCCATGTGGAACCTGGAAGGGCTCCAGGGTGGCAACAAGTGAAGGTCGAGAAGAATCCATGGACGTGCTGAGGTCAGGGAGAGAGTCAGATCGGGACATATTACTGGGATCCATAATAATCACCTAAATAACTTCATTCATCCACCCCCCCACCCACCATGGAGGCCAACAAGGGGAGGCCATACACCATAGGCGACCTCAGGGGTAGCACGGAAGTATACGCGGGTAACCACCAAGGGACTTGGGCAAGTGTGACTCCAGGACAATTGGAGGCACCAGGTCCCACAGAGCCCACTTGACCCTAGCCAATGCATAACCAGCCAATTGACCTGGTCGGTCCCACCCAGGCTGCCTGCCTATCCAGAATAAGGGACTGAAGAGGTGTATTGCTCACTCAACCCCCAGGCCTCCCGCTTCCAGCATCATGGGATGCCACACACAGCAAACACGTGGGGAAGCATCAGTGCCGCCCTAGATGGCAAATGGGAGTGGACTTACATCACCAGCAGGCCTCCTCCACCAGTGATGTAGGGGGTGCTTGGTTCACAAAGCTGACAAATGCCGAACCCTAAAAGGTAAGCATGCCTCCAAAGTAGGTGGCACTGACAACTACGCTTCAAGCCCCACCACCACATCAACGTGATCCCCCACAGCAGGGTTTACTTGCATAAACAGGCCAGTGATGCCTTCTGTAATGTTAACCCAAGATGCCCCGTCAATGTATGGATACGTTGCAACATTTTGCATTTGCCAGTCCCGTCGACATACCGGTACGTTTTGTAATTGCAAGTTGCATAATTTCCACAATTTTCAAAATTCGCGTGAGATTTTTGGTACATAGCGTCGCACGACCTTCCCCTACCTGCCACCAGGCAGGGACACTTGGCAACCCCGCACGACCAGCACTCACTTGCGGCTCGGTCACTCACCTGTTAGCAACGGTCCTGCTCAGACATGATGCATAGAGGTCTCTCGGAGGAGGAAATTCAAGCTGCCCTGGATGCCTTTACTGGCGATAGTGATTCGCTTCTCAATGATGAGGAGATGAACAAAGATTATGTCCAACCAGAGGATGTGGAAAGCAGCAGCAGTGATGAGGAAGTCCCGTCCCCCAGGAAACGGCACTACGTGACTTATCGTGCTACAGGACAGGGTCAGGCTGCACAAAAACAACGTGCAAGATCCTCTAGCCAGCCCCTACGTGACATGGAGCCCGATTTTGAGGACGAGGACAGAGCCGTGGGGCGTGCTGCCACGTGGTACGGCTGTGAGGTAATTACTCATTGCGGCCCAGAGCGCACACCACATCGTTCTAACAGGTATGGGCCTAGTGTTTGTTTGGGGATGGCAGAAGTGGCGTTGAGGGAGTAGGGAGTGAAAGGAAAAGTGTTGGGAGGAGTGTGGAAAGTGAGGGTGGCGGGAGTGAGTCATCGCTCTGACGTGGTGGTGTGAGGCGGTGGGGCGTATCATGTGAGGCAGTGAGGGTGGGTGGTGAATCACATGGTGTAGTGATGGAGCAGGGAGGTGAGGAGGAGCCACTCCCCAGCATGTCTTATGCTCCCCAGTATTCCCAGGATTCCTTCCACCAGCCCCCTGATGTTCCCCAAGGCCGTAAGGGTAAGGGAAAGGGGAAGGGTAAAGGCTGAGTGAAAAGGAGTGCGAGTGGGGAAGCCCTCCACACTCCTCCTCCCCAACCTCCCCCACCATCATCTCCTCTCCACCCCAGTGAAGGCGACGATAGGGACGATCGGGACAAGGAATTTGTGGCATGGAATTGGGAGGATGGGAGTGATTTTTCTCCCATCATTCACCCATTCACTAAGCAGGGGCATGCTGGCTGCATTGCTCCCGGTATTCACCCTAATTCTACCAGGCTGGATTTTTTCCACCTTTTCTTCAGTGAGGGTTTTGTGGAGGAAATAGTGGATCAAACAAACCGGTTCGCTACCAGCCAGCGCCGTGAGAGTGAAAGACAGGGCACAAGGAGCAGGCATTCTATCATACCGGTATATGATTACCCAGTCTCCCTTGCAGAAATGTTTTTGTTTTTGGCCCTGGTACTGTTGATGGGTATTGTATGAAAGAACCGAATTCCTGCATACTGGACAAGGGACCCTATTATGCTTACACCAATATTTGGCCAAGTAATGAGCCATAATTGGTTTCAGCAAATTCTAAGCCACCTCCATTTCTATGATGCTGATGATCCTGCAAATGCTAATGACACAGATAAGATGAGGTGAATTTGGTTGGTTTTTGATCACCTAAGGCAGACATTCCGTTCCTCATTTTATCCCTATAGAGACCTTGTCATAGACGAGAGTCTCGTGTTGTGGAGAGGCAATATTTCATTTCGGCAGTACATACCCAGCAAAAGGCACCGTTTTGGGTTCAAGATCTTTGTTATGTGTGACTGTAGGACTGGTTATGTGCAAGACATAGTCTCGTACACCGGTGCACAGACAGACATAATAGAGGATCGGGGTATTAGTCTGTCTGGAGCAGTGGTAAAGACAATGATAGAAGACTATCTTCATCGTGGTCATGTCCTTTACCTTGACAATTGGTACACTAGCCCTCTTCTCGCTCGTTATCTACACAGGCATGACACGGGGATCTGTGGGACCGTCAAGGTGAACCGGCATCACATGGTCAAGGTGGGGTGGAAACTTGACAGAAATGAGGTGGTCTTCTTCCAGGCCAACAATATCCTTGCAACAGTGTGGAACCACAATAGAGAAGTCCGCCTCTTGTCCACGGTTCACCGCCCCTTGATGCAACGTACAGAGTCGGTAGATTATCAGAGCGAGAACAGGCACCACATATGGAAACCTGAGTGTGTGCTTGATTATAATATCAACATGCGCCTGCTGGACCAGTCAGACTCCATGATATCCACTGTCGAGTGTGCCAGGACCACGATGAAGTGGTACAAAAAACTATTCTTTCACCAGCTTGACATTACTGCCCTGAATTGCCACCACCTTCACGCCATGACAACAGGAGTTCAGGAAACCTTTGAAGGGTTTGTGAGGGAACTG
Source organism: Coenobita brevimanus (assembly GCF_032717465.1). Classification (NCBI taxonomy): domain Eukaryota; kingdom Metazoa; phylum Arthropoda; class Malacostraca; order Decapoda; family Coenobitidae; genus Coenobita; species Coenobita brevimanus. Next base: position 18,269,164 of record NC_137003.1, on the reverse strand, counting down.
ACACGAGAGATTGTTGCAAGGTATGCGGTTGAAAGGCCCCAACACCACACCCGCACAGTCCCAGGTGCCCACCCTCCCCTGAGATTATCCTCCCGCCATTTCCCCACTCCTATACCTCCCCAAGCATATAGACCTAGGCCCCAATGCAGGTGTCACGTGTGTAGCAATTCCTGGGTGAGACCCACCACTCAGAGAAGGACACCCGCTATGAGTGTGTTTAGTGTGACGTGGGTCTGTGTATTCACCCATGTTTCAGTGAGTTTCACACGTTCCTGCACTTCTGATAAGGTGTGAATGTGATAGGACGCTGATACTCTGAAATAAATGCAACAAACAGACACTCAGTGTAATTATAAGGCCCGTAGATCTGTAAATAGTAGTATGGAAGTGGAAACGGGTGTAATATAAGTCGAAAATTATTATGTAAGTGTATGAATATTATCTAAGTGGAAACATACCTTGCAAGGGTATTTTGATGCGATATTCAGACGCTCAGTGGAATAAATAAGGCCCGTAAATATGTAAATACGAGTCTACAAGTGAATACGGGTGTAATATAAGTGGAAGATTAGTATGTAAGTGTGTGAATATTATCTTAATCGAAACATTCATTGCAAGGGTATTTTGGTGCGATATTCTGACGCTTAGTTGAATAAATAATGCCAGTAAATATGTATAGTGCAGAATAGGGTGTAAATGGGTGTAATGTAAGTGGTAAAGTATATTGGGATTGAAGAAATAAAGTAAAAGTGGAAACACGAGTGTTAGAGAATGTGCTTGCTATGTGAATATGCGCTAGCATTTTGCTAAATGCCCTCGTAATGAATGTAAATAATTGAAAACGTTTACAGTGGTGGAGGAAAGGTTCAATGTAAAGAAAAAAATATTATGAAAGTGATAAAACAATATTGTATGTTGAAATACGAGTCGTAGCGAGTGCGCTGAGTATGCATATGTGCGTTATACTTATGCTACATGTCATCGTAATGAATGAAAACAGCTGAAGTCATTTACATACAGTACAAAATGGTAAAATGGCATTGAAACAGAAGTATACAAGCAGAAAAAATGATATGTTGACTGAAACAAGAAACTTTGCACATAGCATTTGACCAGTCGGACCAAACTCACTATGCTCGCGTGAAGATACAATGCTTATTTTTCATATACATGTCATTGAAACTCATTATATTGTTATTCGTATTGTTTATTAGTTCAAATTCAATAAATGCAGAGGTGTTGTTTGTTGTTTCTCCCAAAAATACCTACAATGGAAAACGTGAGCGCCTCACACGTCAATGATAGAATACGATACCTGGCGCGAGGGACTTCACCTGTTCTGACCAGTTGCGGACCATGGTAAGCACTTTCTCTGTGATTGTCCTTTGTTTCTCAACAAAAGCGGAAGTTTTAGCCAAAAAAATTTTTTACCAAAAATGCTCGGATATTCATCAGTCCGCAGTGTCACAGGGAGCTCTGACAGGGAGCGTGGATAGCATGGAAGCTGCTACCCTCCAAGTCGTTTTCTGATTGGTATTTGCTTATGTGTATTAATAATGTGATGGATACTTTACAGTAGGTAGTATGAATCCTGATTTCAACTAGTTTTATTTGGCTACAGGGGGTCTTTACAAACTGGTGGGTTGAATAGTTTTTATTATCCCCCGTCACTGTTCGAGGTTCTCTGTCACTGAATAACAATGACAGGAATAAGAAAACAAATATTAATGATGTGACCCATCAGAATGGGTTTGTAAATCTTATATTCGACAGGTATAAATGAATTTCGATTAACCAGTAAATTTGCTCTTATTACTCTTTCTTATTTTTTCCTTTATTTCAATTCTATAATTGGCTTACCTCACACCAGGGCCCCGGCTGAAACTATTTGCTATTGTTATTCGTATTGTTTATTAGTTCAAATTCAATAAATGTAGAGGTGTTGTTTGTTGTTTCTCCCAAAAATACCTACAATAGAAAACGTGAGCGCCTCACACGTCAATGATAGAATACGATACCTGGCGCAAGGGACTTCACCTGTTCTGACCAGTTGAGGACCACGGTAAGCACTTTCTCTGTGATTGTCCTTTGTTTCTCAACAAAAGCGGAAGTTTTAGCCAAAAAAAAATTTTACCAAAAATGCTCGGATATTCATCAGTCCGCAGTGTCACAGGGCGCTCTGACAGGGAGCGTGGATAGCATGGAAGCTGCTACCCTCCAAGTCGTTTTCTGACTGGTATTTGCTTATGTGTATTAATAATGTGATGGATACTTTAGGTAGTATGAATCCTGATTTCAACTAGTTTTATTTGGCTACATGGGGTCTTTACAAACTGGTGGGTTGAATAGTTGGTCCATGATTGAAGTTGTTCGTGTTGCCATTTTAAGACGTTACCAATATTTATGCCCCCTCAAATCTAGCTGTATTTGTTCTCGTATGGCCACCTCATTCATAATGAGACTGTTCTCGGCAACTTCACTTTATCTGCCGATCATGTTCGACCATAGTCTTCCTTGGTGGTTGGCCCCTCAATTTGTTGTTCAGGTCTCTACTTTCTGCCCAACGAGTTAGCCATGATTAAACTGTTGTCTTCGATATTCCTAGGATATTGGTAATCTCTCATGTAGACTTTCCTTTCTCTCGCATGCCAACAATTCGACCTCGAAGGACAAGAGTGTCTTGCTGTCGGTTCATCGTTTTTATTGTTGCCCCATGCTAGGATTGTAAATTGCTTCGACCTCTTGGTTTGGCATAAATATTGGTAACGTCTTAAAATGGCAACACGAACAACTTCAATCATGAACCAACGTCACCTAAATTATTCGTCCAATGATAAAGAAAAAAAAAATTTTGTTGCAGGTTATGCTGGTGGTTGTTTTCCATATATTGTGTCTGTCATTATATTACACGCATGTTAATCTTGCAATTTAGAACATCATGTTTATCAAACTTAACGATCTGCAATGTGGTCTGCCGTAAGGGTACGCTGTTTGCCTAAGAGCAGTGTTCATGTAAAGATGGGAATTGTTTGCATAATGCTTCACGTTTATGTTAGCAAATATTACATAATTCGTACTGGGTGTACATTTGGTGATATGACCACGCTATAAACGGGATTGTATTAGCAGAGTGTATAATATGGTACAGGTGTCTCTGATAAGCTATTATGCACACTTGTTGGAGACACTGGATGGCCCAGGATCAGCATTGCTGGATAGACAAAGTCGGAACCTTGACTGAAACTATATGGCTTGGTGCCCTATTCAATGAACCAGCTTCGGACTGGTATAATCGCACCAGAATCTATATTACTCCATCTTGTCTTAGCCTGTTTGATATGGGTCTCTTCTGGCGTAATATAATTATCAAGAAGTAATCAGAACAAAGTAACCAATTTCTGCCAACCTAGAGAAGCAGTTATGTTCAACAACTTTATTGTGGAGGATTTTCTTTCTTGTCAAAATCGTTTGGAGTAAGCCAGAACATTGTATCAGAGGTTCTAAGATGGCAATGGAAGTGTTAAATAAGCCATGGTATATTTTTCACAACACCAAGTATACTGTTCCAAGAGGTACACCAATTTTAAAACTAACTCCCTAACATTTATTTACTCTTGCAACCGTCAGATGATTTTATTCAGCATTGCCATGAGCAGACGATTTTTCTAAGCATATAGTTATAAACTTGTTCATTGCATTTACAGATATAAATCAGAGAACTTAAATATAAAATACTGGTTGGGAGTTTAACTACACAGCCCGTGCGAGGTGAGGACGGGCTTAACCTCTGAGAAGCCGGATGTATGGTCGATGTTGGAGGCTGCATTCCTGATCAGAGATATATTGCAGTTTAGGAAGTCTTGGGGCCCTGGTGGGGGACCCTTATATGAGGAGGGCCCTGTACAGATGCACAGGTAGCAAATAGTTTCAGCCGGGGCCCTTGTGTGAGGTAAGCCAATTATAGAACTGAAATAAAGGAAAAAATAAGAAAGAGTAATAAGAGCAAATTTACTGGTTAATCGAAATTCATTTATACCTGTCGAATATAAGATTTGCAAACCCATTCTGATGGGTCACATCATTAATATTTATGTTTTCTTATTCCTGTCGTTGTTATTCAGTGACAGAGAACCTCGAACAGTGAGGGAGGATATTAAAAACTATTCAACCCACCAGTTTGTAAAGACCCCATGTAGCCAAATAAATATAGTTGAAATCAGGATTCATACTACCTAAAGTATCCATCACATTATTAATACACATAAGCAAATACCAATTAGAAAACGACTTGGAGGGTAGCAGCTTCCATGCTATCCACGCTCCCTGTCAGAGCGCCCTGTGACACTGCGGACTGGCGTCACGCGGCGGGGAATATCTAATGTGAGGTGGCCTGAGCGATGTCAGAGAGAGAGAGTCTGTCTTAAGAATAGCTTACTGACCACACTTGGGGTCATTAAGGTGGATAACCAAATGCGTTTAAGATAAGAGGAGAACAGATTTTGCAGCCTCCACCTTCCTCGGTCAGTGAGGAGTGAGAGAGGGAAAGGAACTAACTGTTAAGAGGGGGAAGGGGGGAGTAAGAGGGGTAGTGGTTCAGGGTAGGGAGTGGGGGAGAGGAAGATGGGAGTGAGTTTCCAGCAATAAAGAGCTGACAGAAAGGGGAGGGAGGATTATGTTTTATGATGGCTGCAGCAGACAGTAACCATATCTGTGTATGACATTAATTTTACAAACAAATTGTCATATAGTTTATGGAAATTATTTAATTTCTGTATCAAATAAGGCAATGATAAAGAGGTTCTTCACTGTCTGGCAATGCAAGACATCAGCGATTTCTAAGGTTGCGTGAACACCCACTGGCTCAGTCTATGATTAAAAACCTCATAATATCATTTGATTATCACTGCAGTAGCAGTTTATTTATCAACTAAATGTGCTACGGCATTAATAGAAAACACCCTTATGTATGGTTACTTATACTACAGTCCTCTAAATATATTATTTGTATCTACATGTCAGTTTTGACCAGTGAATGGTTCGTCCTCCCACACACAACATATGCGTGAATACATCACGGGCTGCAGGCGTACCAACTACCAGACCCAAGCTTCGCTCTTGTACTGTACCAAGTTCATATGTTGCCAATAGTACAATTGATGGGACCCCAGTGACGAACGATGATGTTACGAAACAAGTGGTGGACCTCCGCCTCCAGTGCCTTGGTCTTTGTTGCTGGGAGCCATGATACATCAGCGTTAAAGCTGGGTGGCTCCCAAGGTGCTATGTTGTTTGACACAAACTTGTCACAGTCACTAAGGTCCACATCAAGCTCCTGAGTCAATACAGTAAGTGGTGGCAAACAGCAAGTGCCTGACGAATCCCTCACAGCAGACGGTGATATTAATGCAGGGGGGTACAAGCCACTTTGCAGATATTACTTTTCCTGAATGTTCTTAGTCCATATGTCATGGCCAGGTTCTACTGACTATCAAAAATTCTTCGAATATCTTACTTCTACGATGGAACACATTCTGTCCATTTCTCCTTTCTCCGAAATCTCCATTCTTGGAGATTTCAATGTTCACCACCACCTTTGGCTCTCCTCTCCTTTCACGGATCCACCGGGTGAACAAGCCCACATCTTTTCTATCCTTAATGACCTAGAGCAGCTTGTACAGCACCCTACCCGTATCCCTGACTTCCTTGGAGAGAGCTCCAACATACTTGACCTCTTCCTCACAACTAATCCTTCTCCTTACTCTGTTAATCTTTTCTCTCTGTTGGGCTCCTCCGATCACAACCTTATTACCTTAACCTGTCCTATCACTCCGGTACGGCCTGTGGACCCTCCAGTGAAACGTCGTCTGTGGCATTTTGGAGCCGCGGACTGGGAGGCCCTCAGGCAGTACTTCTTTGATTTTCCCTGGAATGATTATTGCTTCCATGGCCGTAAGCCATCTGAGTGTGCCTTGCGCATTACAGAGGTTATTCTCTCGGGCATGGAAGCATACATTCTTTTCTCATATCCTTTGACTAACGCAAGAAAGCCTTGGTTTAATCACGCTTGTTCTAATGCTGTCCGAAACAAGGAGAAGGCCTACAAAAGGTACCGGAGCCAACCCACTCCTGAATCACATCATCTTTACGTTTCTGCCCAGAATCGTGCTAAGTCTGTTCTTCGCTCTACTAAAAATAATTTCATCCATACTAAATGCTCTCAACTCTCCAACTCGAATTCTCCCCGCTCCTTCTGGCACCTTGCCAAAAATCTTTCTAACAACTTTACCTCATCATCCTTCCCTCCTCTTTTCTATTCTGATGGTTCTGTAGCTATTTCTTCTACTGATAAAGCAGATCTCTTCGCTCAGACTTTCTCCTCCAATTCCACCTTAGACGATTCCAGTGCTGTTCCTCCATCACTTCCCCCCTCTGACTTCCTCATGGCTGACATTAAAATTTCTTCAGTTGATGTAGTTTCTGCCATCACTGGCCTCAGTACTAACAAGGCATATGGGCTTGATGGGGTCCCTCCTGTTGTTCTCAAGAACTGTGCTTCTGTGCTTACACCCTGCCTAGGCAAACTCTTTTGCCTTTGTCTGTCAACTTGTACCTTTCCTTCTTGCTGGAAGTTTGCTCTCATTCAGCCAGTCCCAAAGAAGGGTGACCACTCCCAACCCTCCAACTATCGCCAAATGCTTTAACGTCCCGTATTTCAAAAGTTTTCGATCCAATTCTTAATAGAAAAATTTTAAGGCATCTTTCCTATCACAACCTTCTTTCCGATCGTCAGTATGGGTTCCGTCAGGGACGCTCCACTGGCGATCTTCTCACCTACCTTTCAGACTCCTGGTCATCCTCCTTTCGGGACTTTGGCGAAAGCTTTGCCATTGCACATGACATCTCAAAGGCTTTCGATCGAGTCTGGCATAAATCTTTAATTTCCAAACTACCCTCCTACGGTTTCTATCCTTCTATCTGTGCCTTCATCGCTAGCTTCCTTTCTGGTCGTTCTATAGCCGCTGTTGTAGACTGCCATCGTTCTTCTCCTAGATCTATCAACAGTGGTGTTCCTCAGGGCTCTGTCCTATCACCAACTCTCTTCCTTTTATTCATCAATGATCTTCTAAGCTGTACACCTAACCCTATCCACTCATACGCTGATGACTCCACCCTTCACCTTTCCATTCGGTTCCTGCAACGCCCATCTCAACAGTTACTTCAACAAACAAGGGATGAGGCTATGGCACACCTAATGTCTGACTTGGCTCGTATCTCTGACTGGGGTAAAAATAATATGGTTGTCTTTAATGCATCTAAGACTCAGTTCTTACACCTATCAACCCGACAAAACCTTCCACAGGTATACCCACTAATGTTTAATAATATTCAGCTTAATCCTGCATCATCCTTGAACATGCTTGGGGTTTCATTTACTCGGGACTTATCTTGGAAAGATCATATTATCTCTCTTGTAAAATCTGCTTCCAAGAGATTGGGTGTGCTAAGCCGACTCCACTCTTTCTTTACCCCTGCACAATTGTTGACTCTATACAGGGGTTTTATCCGCCCCTGTGTGGAGTACAACTCTCATGTGTGGGGAGGCTCCCCACATACAGCTCTTCTCAATAGGGTGGAGTCAAAGGCTTTTCGTCTCATTAACTCTCCTCCTCTTACTGACTCCCTTCAACCTCTGTCTCTTCGCCACACTGTTGCATCTTTATCTCTTTTCTATCGCTACTTTAATGGTCACTGCTCCTCTGAACTGTCTGCTTGCATTCCTCCACCTCTATGACGGGCGCGTACCACCCGTCTGGCAGCAAACTCTCATCCCTTTTCTGTCCAACTCTCTAATGCAAGAGTTAACCGTTACTCCCAGTCTTTCATTTATGCAACAGGTCAGCTCTGGAACTGTCTCCCTCTGTCTGTATTTCCTGCTGCCTATGATCTCCAGTGTTTCAAACGCAGTGTGTCCAGGCATCTCAAAATGATCGGATCTTGAATTTGGCTCTCTATTGTATTTTGTTTTTCTCTTGGAGGGAACTGTTACTGCGGTCTCATGGCCTTTGGTTCCTTCTTCCTCGCATTAAAAAAAAAAAAATACAGAGGGGAGGCACATTCGCCTTCACTTCCATTCGAGCTACATGTGTACACCGGAGGGCTCCAAGACACATTCACTAACGTTTATTCTGTAACACATCCAACCTCCTCGGTGTGGCATCGGATGGTGAGCCATACATCTGCGTGCCATAGTCTAGTTTGGATCTAATAAGGGACTTATGCACCATTAATAAAGATATTCTGTCGACACCCAAAGTAGCACCCACTAGGTACTTGAGGACATTTAATGGTTTATCACAACGAGCAAGCAGATTATTAACATGCAGTTTAAAGTTCAATCTGCAATCAAAATGTGGGCCCAAAAACTTTACAGAATTTTGAAAAGGTACCACTTGATTATCCAAAGTTAAGCACGGATTGGGTATATTACGACTCGTAAAAACTACAGCGGCACACTTAGGGATGGAAAACTTAAATCCCAACTGCAAGGCCCATTGGTGGATGGAATAAGGGGTTGCTTGAATCCGCCCAGCCGATAATTGTGCATTACAGGAAGATTGCTGGATTGCACAATCGACAGCATAGAGTGAGTATTTAAGATTCCTAGGGATGGGAGCTGATGACAGAGTATCGTTGATCAAAATACTAATTAAAGTGGGACTGAGCATACTTCCCTGTGGCACCCCGTTTTCCTGGATAAATATATCTGCTGTTACGTTATGTTGAAATTTGACAGAAAGAGTCCTGTCCCTCTGGAAAATAGAAATAAAAATAGAAAAATTTCCCCTTGAACCATAAGTATAGAGCTTCATTAGAATACTGTGTCATTACGTCATGTCATAGGCTTTATGGATGTCCAAGAACACCCCTTTGATGAATTCTTTATTGGCAAATGCCTCTGAAATACAATGCTCTAAATTCAGTAAATCATCTAGTGAACTTCTGTATTAACAGAAGCCACACTGTTGATCATTTAACAAATACTTCGACTCTAAAAAAGAAGCCTATTGTTAACCATTCTTTCCATGACCTTACGTAGACAAGAAACTAACACAATAGGACGAAATGAAGTGGGATTCATAAGATGACCAGCCTTTTTGGGTATTGGTATGACATGTGCAAAGTGCCATGAGTTTGGGAAAGTTCGAGATGCCCAAATCTCATTGTACAATGCTAACAGTTTAATCAGGTTGTCCTGATTAAGATACTGGATCATACCGTATATGATGGTGTCTGGTTCAGGACTGGTGTCTTTACAGGATTTAAGGGCAAGGAGCAGTTCATCTATCATAAACTCTTGGTTGTACGGGGAGTCTACACCTTCTGTGGCAAAGTCTATTATTTGTAGCTCAGCCGTGCGTTTATGATGTAAAAAACAACGGTCATAATTGGCTGAGCTACTTACATGAGAAAAATTCCTGACAAGGATGTTAACAAACATGAACTGGATTGTCATAGATGATGTTCTTCACCTGCAAGGTGGTAACAGGGATATATGGACCTTTATTACTTATTACATTAATAGTGGACCAGACTTTACTTAATGGTGGAGAGCAATTCACAATGGACACAAAATTCTGCCAGGAGTCATGTTTGGCCCTTATTATTCTCCTTGCCTCAGCCTGTGCCTGTTTGTATGCAATAAAATTTTCCTCAGTAGGCTGACTATCAATAATCCTGTATCTCCTGTTGCATTTCGTTAGTGCTTGTCGGCAATCCGGCGGTTACCAATGAGTTCTATGCTTCACATGAAATGTAGAAGTCTTGGAAATAGCAGCATAGCTGCATGTATTATGGAACTGGTTAAATTTTCGACTCTAACATCAATTGTCTCCACAGATATATCTAAATTGGCGATCCTTGAGAAGTATCCCCAATCTGCTTTCTTATAATTAAATTTTGGGGGTGGAGGGTTTGAAACAATGTCACGTGAATAGGAAAGACAGAGGGGTAAATGACCACTTCCCAAGGAGTCGCCATAAAGGACCCACGAGAAATCTTGATGTATAACATGGGAGGCCAGAGATAAGTCAATGGCCGAAAAGTTACCAGTACGATCATCTACACGAGTCGCTCTACCATCGTTCAGAAGGCAGAGGTTGGGCTGTAGTATCAGGTTGGCTATTTGCTCCCCACGACCATCGATCCTCAAGCTATACCCATTGATTGTGATGGGCATTAAAGTCGCCCAACACTAGCTTATTCCCCAGATGATGTTCAGATAGTGAATTCAAAGCACCACTATCAATAAGGCCATGTGGCGACGGTAGAAAGAGCAATTAGACAGATACATGTTATTAAATTTTACCCTGCACACGACAGCTTCCAGAGCAGAAATTTGAATCACTTCTGTTTGTAGATGTGATTTGTGTGTGTATATGGCAACTCCTTGACCATCATATCTTCTATACAAGTGGTAGTGTTTGAACTGAGGAGAATCAGGTTGATCCACCTACCACGTCTTCTGTAAGCAGATAACGTCTGGCTGTGTATAGAAAGCAAGATTGCAATAGTACGTAATTTTTTCCCAAGAGTCCCACAATTCCATTGTAATACAGTGAATGCGACGGTTTAAGATATACATTGGGGGCAGGTATGCTTAGTCTTTTTATGCCACCTGCCAACAGGCAAGTGACTACCAGGGGACCTATTCCGGTGCTTGTTGACGGAAACAGATTCCCCCGAGGAAGAGCTAACCTTTCTCTCCCTTGCTGGAGTAGAAGCTGGAAGAACATGAGGATGTGACTGTTTTGTGAGGGTGGTCATGTTACTCTTACTAGACTTGTCAGACTTCGGTTTAGGCCATACTAACGGAGAGGCAGCAGTAGCCTGCGAATATGCTGAAGCCTTAGGGATATCAGTGAGGGAGTTGGAGTGGATAGGAGGCTGAGATGGAGAGGTTGAGTGAGTGGTAGGAGAGAAAAGACAAGGCCAGTCTGCGTCTTGACAGAGCATATCACAGGAAGGAACATTACCGCCGAAGCATAGGATATATTTTGCGTGGTAGTTGCGTGCAACTCCCTCACCTTTTTCCTAGCTTCATAGTAGGAAATGCCCTCAGTTGCATCCACCGTGCAGACCTCCTTCTCCTCCTTCCACTTGGGAGAGTCCCTAGAGAAGTGAAGTGAGTACCCTTGCAGTGAAAACTGCATACTGTTTGGGATGTGCAATGTTCAGCATCATGACCCTGGCTTGTACACTTGCAGCACACTGTCTGAGAAGCCCGACAAGCCTTGTCACTTTGCCCATACAGCTGGCATTTCAAGCAACATAGTGGGTTAGGGATGTACGGCCGTACGTGAACAATTTCATATCCAACTTTGACATGATCAGGAAGAATAACTTTGCCAAACATCAAGATGATAATTACATTTTTCGTCCTTGTGCCTTCCGAGTAACGAATTATGAGTCTAGGATCACTTACATCTTGCTACGCCAATTCATGTACGATGTCTTGCACGCTCATCACACCATGAGATTCTTGCAAGTGACAACACCCTTGCGAGAATTCAAGGAGAATGGGATTTTTGGCTCAACATTGTAACAGTGGAATTTACGCAGGTTAAGCAAATCTACCTGTGACAAGTTAACAGTTTTGACCAGGAGATCTCCGTTTACAAGTTTTTTTTTACTTCACCTCCCCTGCACAGCCGTCAGTCACCTTCGTGATGAGCAAGGAATTGAGACTGGACAGGGGAGGGGAACCTAGAGCATGAATCGTCACGTAGATTGCATTCACTACAGGAACGGCAAGTGGGCATTGAGTCTGGGGTCCGTCAGACTGGGGGCAGTTAATCCAGTCATTCCTATAGTCGGCAGGAGCACTTCCCCCTCTGAAGTAGGGGGGGGAGGCCCCAGGGGCATCAGCCATAGTAATAACTTCCCCCTAATGGGGTGTGAAAGGAGAAGAAAAAACAAGCAAGGGATGAACAACCTGAGATAAAACACCAAAATCTTAGCTTGCCATCTCAAACCACTCCAAGGAGGCCAGACCGTGCGCTCAAGCCCCAGAGGGATCAGTTGGGGGGATCCTCCATGGGCGAGTAGGGAAAGGCAAGCTCAGTGAATAGGAACAGACATCTACTGTTCCTAGCTAGTAGGGAGGAGTGGAAAATGAGATACTAGCTAGCCTAACGTGCACCACAAGGGTGGAAAAAAAGAGCTAATTGCCGGTGGGGCAGCCTTAGGAAGCTAGAGGAGAGCTCAGAAAAACACGTCCCCACTCTCTGCAACCATGCATCAAAGTCCGGTAAAGCATGAGTGAAATGAAGTAAATGAGATCAGAAGACTTACTGATTAGCAAGTAGGTTAAGGCATAATATACACACATTAAACCCAAAGACAGAGGCAAAATAACATAGTTCACAGAAATAGGTATATAGGTATATATGAATACCAGGCTTGGATGGAGATGGAGTTCATTGATTTCCAATGAATCCTCCATTCCTCTTGAGGTTCGACTAATGAATGATTGAACAAGATAATATTCTGAATGATCACTGACTTCACTGACGAGTACTATGTATGAAAAAAGAAATGATGGCGTATTTATTGCTCATATTACAAGTCAGCAGGCAATGATGTCCAGCTCTGAACAGACCAGGTTGTACTCATTAACGTCTTAAGTATGCAAAGTTTCATACGATTCCTTCCATCCACTGTAGATCTAGAAGACTTGAAATTCCCAGAATGGCTCACCTGAGGTACAAATTATAGTTGGCACTGCCAGCGACCAGAAGTGAGTTTCGACATTAAAAGTCATTTCTTTATGGAGGTACTCCAGTGCAACATTCCACCCAAGAACCCTGGCCTCGGTTAATAATCTTCGAAGCCTTAGCCACATGCCCAAGGGCGTCATTTTAGCACTTCTCAAATTTTCTGCACTTAATGACCTTTGACGCCTGACCTGGCAGATATAGGTTATGCATGTACGAAGCACATTGTAGTACTCATTAACGTCTATAAACATCCCAAGTTTCATTCGATCCCATCCACCCACTGTGGAGGTAGAGAACTTGAAATTCACGGAATGGCCCACCAGACATTCAGCTTAATTCTGAGTGATGCTGCCTGCGACTGGAAGTGAGTTTCAACACTAAATGTCACCTTTTTATTAGGATACTCCAGCGCAACATTCCATCCAAGAATCATGGCCCTGGCTTAAAAATCATCATATCCTTAGCATTTTGCATGAGCATAGTCGTGATTTTAGCTATTTTCACAATTTTTGCATTTGATGAACTTTGTCCCCTGACCTGGCCAATGTAGCACATTGGCGTACATAGAAGGCTGTAGTACTAATCAATGTCTACAAGAATGCAGACTTTCATTCAATTCCATTGAGCCGTTAGAGAGCTGGGGGGAGGGGATTTTTGAAAACCGGTACTGGTTGCTTTGACTCTGAGGCCAGTCTTTTCAGGGTTACGACTTGATAACTAGAGGAGAGGGAGAAAAATGGATGACACATTTCCGATAGGGAATGACCTCAAGATTACGCCTTGAAAAGTCAGAGCTTTCTACTCCCATTAGTAATGGCTTTTCTGCTAAAAACATGAAAAGGATGAAAAAAAGCGGTTCTTCGGCCGTTGCTGGCAACGAGTAGTTGCCTAACAACCAAAACCTTGCAGACACAAGTAGATCATAGGCAGTCTTTGTGTCCAAGTTTGATCGGAATAGGTTAATTCTGAAAGGCAGAAATGCCTGCCACAATTAAACATGACATGGGAGAAAGACCGAAAGAAGGAAACGAAACAAGAAAACGTAAGTAACAATGGCAGTAGCACAAGCTAGCCAAAAGGGTTCCCATTTACTTCATTCATGCCCTGTCTCATCTCCTGCTTCTTACATACAGTACTCATGCATAGTGTGAAAAATTTAGTTAGAACAGGAGCATGTTCTGGGGGACATTTATTCAAAATAATTGGAGGCATTCCATCTGGACTGGAGCTGTGGTGGCTGGTAAATTGCCTAGGATTGATTTTACGTATCTAGTCAGTATGTTAAGTGGAGCAATTTCGGGAAAGTCAAGTTCTAATACAGGGATGTTCTGACTGGGTTCCTCTTAGGTAGGATTTCTGGCAAGGACATTTGCTTTACCACGCAGGTCATTTGTATTGATACCTGTGAAGATTTTAGTAGGGGAGTGGGAAAACACTTATTAAAGTAATTATTGAAAGAGCTGAGAGTTAACCAGAATACTCCCTTGTCACTGGGATTGTATAACTGTTTGGATAGTCGTTTGTGAAGAAAGTTTGATATAGGAAGATTTATTATACGGTTTCTAACAATTTTAACCTGACTAAGGGATTCAGATGTTTTTCTTTAAAATAAGAATTACACGCTAAAGACAGAATTACTGTCAAACCATTTTGGAGAATCAGACTGTTTGGTGAACTGTTGACTTGGTATGAACAATTCTATACTAGCTTGTAATAAGTCATTAATGAAGGTCTGGATAGAATTTATGTCAGCAGATAATTTCTTAAATCCATCCCAGTTTGCCCAATCAAATAGCTATCTGGTCATTCTGACAGGTTCAGAACGGGAAGACTGGAGGGAACTGAACAATGAGGCTTTGATGAGATTATGGTCAGAGGACCCAAGTAGTGACAGTACTTCTATCCTGTATTATCTGGATTGTTTGTCAGGAATAGGTCCAAGAGATAGGCGTTATGGTCAGAATTATCTGGTATTCTGTTTCTTTTTTTCTTTTTTTACCAGCAACATGAGATTAAATGATTCTGCGAATAGCTCGCATTCTAAACCAGCATCGGCAGTCCTGTCAGACTGCAATAACCATTTTACATTATGGACATTAAATTCACCCAAAATGATAATTTCAGTGGTAAGGGTGAAGTTAGGGTGAGTCAACTGTGTGGATATGGAGTCATATACGCTGGGTTCGGAGGAAGCATTGGGGGGGCAATCGACTACACAGATTTATTTGGTAGTATCTGGATAATTTAGTTTATATAGTGAATAACTAAATTAGGTGAAGTGCAGTGCACAACAGTGTCAACTGCAATTTCAGATCTGATGTAACAACAAGTGCCACCCTTGTTACGGAAGTTTGTGAGGAGATGGTAACCAGGAAAACAAAATGGGGATATGTCAATAGAGGGAGAGATGTGGGGTTCTGTGAGGAACAGGGCTAGATGGGATATTATTTGGAGGAAAAGGTGAATAATTCAGATTGGTACTCAGACCACGGATAATAGTGAAGTATAAGGTCGAAACTGTGCTTCTCCGCTGACCAGCTTGAACAGTGTTGAAAATATATGGGACAAACTGCCCTCCACTGTTGTAAATTGCGATACGGTAGTAATCTTTAAAAATCACGTGGATAGGTATATGCCTCTTAACCCCCAGCTACGTATGCTCATTCCTGAACAATACAATTCTGTAATATATATATATATATATATATATATATATATATATATATATATATATATATATATATATATATATATATATATATATATATATATATATATATATATATATATAAATATATATATATATATATATATATATATATATATATATATATTAGATCCTAGACAATTTTTTTTTCTTTCAGATCCTAGACAAATTTCCATTTGTTCAGATACATGACATTACAAACCCGCAGAACATCAATAAATGATAATGATTTAATGTTACTTTCTTTTTCAGTTAGATGGTGTAGAATGAAATTTCCCTTCCCGCTTTCCTATGAAATTTCCATGAAACATTTTTTGTGCTGCATAGTGGTCCTTCTCACTCTTTCCTTCTGGCTTTGGCTGGAAGATTTTGTGGATTCTGAGTAGCATTCTTGCTTTTCTATCCTTATCATTAGATGACTGAAAAGTTTCGTTAGTTATAATCTTCCCGAAAGCAAACAGTCACGAAAGGACTGACATGTCTGTTGTTATTTGCATTCCTTTGTACTCTAAATCACTTATAATCAATCATAACCGTCCACCCACATTCCCCCCCCGCCCCACCCTATCCCATCTGCTCTAACTCATTCAACCAGTTACCTATCTTTCTCTCTCTTCCTCTCTACCTGAACGTTGCCCCCACTATCCTACCCACCTTGCCACCAAGGATCACTATCCTACCCACTTTGCCACCAAGAAGCATCACAAATGTGACTTGCAAGTTTTCAAACACACACACACACACACACACACACACACACACACACACACACACACACACATGCATATCTCTAGGTTGACATCAATCTAAACACACACACACACACACACACACACACGCGCGCGCGCACACACACACACACACACACACACACACACACACACACACACACACACACACACATGCATATCTCTAGGTTGACATCATTCTAAACACACACACACACACACACACACACACACACACACACACACACACATGCATATCTCTAGGTTGACATCATTCTAAACACACACACACACACACACACACACACACACACACATGAAACATTTTTGCCGATATTCCAAGCGAAATACTTCCAACACGTTCAGCCAGTTTCCAAAAACTTCTTATGCCTGATAATCGTCAAACAGCAAGGAAGAACGATGCCATAGCAGATTTTCCGTAATGTTCTGTTGTCAGATAATTTTTAAAAATCTTTTTTCAGTTTTCGTTATTTGTGTAAAACGAGAAGATATTCCAAAGAAAATACTAATAATTGGTCTTTCAGACGAGTCAGAACGGGATCCTACACCTACATTCTTGGACCCTATACCTACATTCTTGGCGGAGCCATTACTTTCGTTAAATTTGAGAAATTCTACACAAAACGATATGTAAAAAATATGAAGGCATTGGACAAATTTTCGCTATAGAATAGTTGTACGTAACCACAGACAATGCTCGCAAATTATATGAAGAACATACGATATTTTCCGACTATTGACCTCTAAATGGCAATCCCACACTTTATACAAACCTCATTTCTTAAATCCTTCAACCCGACAAAATTTTCCACACGAGTACCCTTTATTTTTTTTACGATATCTAGATCAAACCTGTATCATCTTTGAACTCACATGGGGTTTTATTCTCTGGGGATTTAACCTGGAAGGATCATATTACTTCTCTTGTAAAAACTGCTTCCAAGAGATTAAGTGTGGAAAGCAGACTCCGTACCTTCTTTGCTCCCGCACAGTTGTTGACTTAATACACGGGTTTTATTCGCCCCTCTGTAGAGTAAAACTCTGACCTGTGGGGAAGCTCCCACATACAGCTCTTATCAACAAGGTGGAATATAAGGCTTTTTGTCTCATTAACTCTTCTCCTACTGGCTCCCTTCAACCTGTCTCTTCTCACCACTGTTGTATCTTTATCTCTTTTCTATTGCTACGTCAATGGTCACTGCTTCTCTGAATTGTCTACTTGCATCCCTCCACCACGACGGCGGGCGCGTAGCACCTGTCTAGTAATGAACTCCCATCCTTTTTCTGTCCAACTCTCTAATGTTAGAGTTAACCATTACTCCCAGTCCTTCATGTATACAACAGGTCATCTTTGGAACTCTCTTCCTCTGCCTGTATTTCTTACTGCTTTTGATCTCCATTCTTTCAAACGCAGTGTGTCCAGGCATTTCGAAGTGAACGGATTTTGAACTTGGTTGCCTGTTGATTTGTTTTTGCATTTTCTGGGAGGAAGCAATTTGCGGGCTCCTGGCATATAGTTCCTTCTCTTTTGCATAACAAAAAAAAAACAAAAACAAAAAAAAAACTCGGTAAAGCTTGTGTCCCCCCTGTGGCGGGGGGCACACAACCTGGCCGCATTTTTGGGTGGTACTATTATTCTGCAGCCAGTTTGTTAGGAAGAATACTGCCACCGTATTCCCTGCGTGTCGTAAAAGATGACTAAAAGGGGCGGGGTTAGGGTACTAGGGACCCCCTCCTCCGTTTTTTAGTTCCTAAAAAGAGACAGGCCAGAGAAAGGGATGGGGGACTGAGTTATCCCCGTACCATGAAGATTGGGTCTATGAATGTGCGTGGATGTAGTACGACTGAGGGTAAAAGGGAGGAGGCTGGGAGAATGTTTGTGTGAAGAAAGTTGGATGTGTTAGCTTTGAGTGAAACGAAGGTGAAAAAGAAGGGTGAGTCTATGTTTGGAAGTGTGAATGGAAGATTGTCAGTAGTTGATAGAGGAAGGGCAAGAGAAGGTGTGGCCTTGTTGGTGAGTCCGGAAGTACAGTAGTGTGTGATTGAATGGAAGGAGGTGTCATCGAGACTGATATGGGTGAGAGCGAAATTTGAACGTGAGATGTCTGTGTTTGTCAGTGCATATGGGCCCAGTAGTGAAAGGGATGAAGAAGAGAGGGAGTCTTTCTGGAATGATGTTGATGAGTGTCTGCAGAGTTTTGGAGCGAATGTGAATGTGGTAATGATGGGAGATCTGAATGCTAGAATGGAAAATGTAGCAGTTGAAGGTGTAGTTGGTATGCATGGTGTGCCTGGAAGAAATGAAAATGGGGAATGAATGATAGGGATGTGTGTTGAGCGAGAGATGATGATTAAATAAGAAAATGTTCTGGAAGGAGACGAAAAGGATGCGAAAGGAAGAGTCTGGGAGGGAAGAACGAGTAAAAGCAGATGATGGAAGGATGTTAACTGAGATGGATGCAGTAAGGAAGAGATGGGCAGAGTATTTTGAAAGACTGTTAACCCCTCTGTGGCTGAAGGCCCGGAATTTTCAGTGCATGCCAGGCCGACGCCGAAGCCTTTTTTTGAAGTTTCGAAAATTGATTTTTTTTCTTGCCATATTGAAGAGAAAGTTCAGATGCACCTAATAGTACAAATCCCAGCTTCCTAGACGCAATTTGTGGCTTGCAATGGAGAGCGGAAGTTGCAGAAATATCGGCAACCGATATACCGCCCAGGGAAGCTGCGCAACACAACTGGGCAGGTATTGTTATTTTTTTTTACCTCCCAAAACAATGCGAATGGTGCTGAAATGTTATGCATATATGAGATATGATGATATCGAATGATTTCAGTACATAATCTGTTAGGAATGGCTGGGGAAAAAAATGTTATGAATACTTTTTCACCTTTTTGATATAAAATATGTTTATGATAGTTTCGAGTTATTTTTTACGTTCTCGTTGTGCTCTTGCTTGGAAAAGGGAGCAAAAGAGTTGAATTTTCGGTCCTAAATGAGAAAATTGCACGTCCTCCAAGGCTAGACTCTGCCACGGGAGAATAAAGTGGAGGGTCAGATCCGATTAGCAATACGGAAGTTGAGTTGCAACTTCGAGCTCCCACACCACGAGCATAGCTAAAAATAGAATCGTAATGCAGTTTCAGACCTAAGAATAAGTCAGATTATTACGAATACAGATACAAAGCAGAAATAAATACGTGTACAGACTGGGGAAAACGTATTTTTTCCGTAATAACATGTTCATCTTTCTCTATCATTTTACGTTCATCTTTCTCATTTTACCTTGTTATTTTCGCAACATATATTGCTGTCTCGTAAATAGGGTGGTTGCGTGTGTTTTGCAAGGGAGGAAAAAGATTGTATTTTCTGCCTGGGTCGAGACAATGGGTGTAACTATGTGTTTTTAGGCTTGATCACGAGCGAAAAAATCGTACATCCACTCATCAACGACAGCAGGTGGTGAACTGACAGATGATATGTGAGAGGGTGAAGTCAAGGTCAGTCTCATGCCCCAGATTTTCGTTCACTTCCCGAAGGTTTTCACAGTTTTCTACACGTTGCACTGCATCTAATGATCCAAACCATTACAGCAAACCTGAGCAAATAGGTAAAGTTACCAAGGCAAAAATGTATTTTTCACTTATTATCATGTCTTTTTTGTATGGGCCTGTATTACTTCATAATCGTAAATTGGTGGTTGTGTATGTTTTGCAAGAGAGGAAAAAGATGATATGTTCTGCCTGGGGCGAGATAATGGGCGTAGTTGTGCTTGTTTAGGCATGGCCAGGAGAGTCAAAATCGAAAATCCACTTATCACAGCAGCAGGCTCTGAACCGTTTGATGAGGTGTATGGGAGTGTAGTGTAGGTCAGTCTGAAGACGTTCAGAACGTTCGTTCACTTCCCCAAAATTTTTGCGTTTTTTTATAGGCTGCCCTCAAACGACACCGGTGGCCATTTATCGGCTAAACGTCATTCGACGCCGGCGGCCACGAAGGGGTTAAATGTAGAGGAGGAAAGGGTGGCTGAGATTGTGGCGGATGGAAGGGTGCAATGAATAAATGTGTTGGGAGAGTTGAATGATTCTATGATCACGAAGGAGGAAGTGGAGAAGGCAGTAAAGGAGATGAAAACAGGGAAAGCTGCAGGTATGGATGGGAGTGCTGTGGAATGCCTGAAGGGTGGTGGAGTGACTATTGTTGACTGGTTAGTAAGATTGTTGAATGTGTGCTTTGTGAAAGGTATGATGCCAATTGACTGGGGTAAGTGCTTGTATGGTCCCGTTTTATAAAGGCAAAGGTGATAAGTATGAATGTACTAGCTTTTGGGGTATAAGTCTGTTGAGTGCTGTAGGTAAGGTGTATGGTAGAGTGTTAATTATGAGAGTTAGTGAGGGTACAGAAGGAGTGATTGGTGATGACAAGTGTGGCTTTAGGAGAGGGTGTTTTTTTTTTTTATGCGAGGAAGAAGGAACCAAAGGCCATGAGCCCGCAGTAACAGTTCCCTCCAAGAGAAAAACAAAATACAATATAGAGCCAAATTCAAGATCCGATCATTTTGAGATGCCTGGACACACTACGTTTGAAAGACTGGAGATCATAGGCAGCAGGAAATACAGACAGACGGAGACAGTTCCAGAGCTGACCTGTTGCATAAATGAAAGACTGGGAGTAACGGTTAACTCTTGCATTAGAGAGCTGGACAGAAAAGGGATGAGAGTTTCCTGCCAGACGGGTGCTACGCACCCATCGTAGAGGTGGAGGAATGCAAGCAGACAGTTCAGAGGAGCAGTGACCATTAAAGTAGCGATAGAAAAGAGATAAAGATGCAACAGTGCGGCGAAGAGACAAAGGTTGAAGGGAGTCAGTAAGAGGAGGAGAGTTAATGAGACGAAAAGCCTTTGACTCCACCCTATTGAGAAGAGCTGTATGTGGGGAGCCTCCCCACACATGAGAGTTGTACTCCACACAGGGACGGATAAAACCCCTGTATAGAGTCAATAATTGTGCAGGGGTAAAGAAAGAGTGGAGTCGGCTTAGCACACCCAATCTCTTGGAAGCAGATTTTACAAGAGATGTAATATGATCTTTCCAAGATAAGTCCCGAGTAAATGAAACCCCAAGCATGTTCAAGGATGATGCAGGATTAAGCTGAATATTATTGAACATTAGTGGGTATACCTGTGGAAGATTTTGTCGGGTTGATAGGTGTAAGAACTGAGTCTTAGATGCATTAAAGACTACCATATTATTTTTACCCCAGTCAGAGATATGAGCCAAGTCAGACATTAGGTGTGATATAGCCTCACCCCTTGTTTCTTGAAGTAACTGTTGAGATGGGCGTTGCGGGAACCGAATGGAAAGGTGAAGGGTGGAGTCATCAGCATATGAGTGGATAGGGTTAGATGTACAGTTTAGAAGATCATTGATGAATAAAAGGAAGAGAGTTGGTGATAGGACAGAGCCCTGAGGAACACCACTGTTGATAGATCTAGGAGAAGAACTATGGCCGTCTACAACAGCGGCTATAGAACGACCTGAAAGGAAGCTAGCGATGAAGGCACAGATAGAAGGATAGAAACCGTAGGAGGGCAGTTTGGAAATTAAAGATTTATGCCAGACTCGATCGAAAGCCTTTGAGATGTCAAATGCAATGGCAAAGCTTTCGCCAAAGTCCCGAAAGGAGGATGACCAGGAGTCTGAAAGATAGGTGAGAAGATCGCCAGTGGAGCGTCCCTGACGGAACCCATACTGACGATTGGAAAGAAGGTTGTGATAGGAAAGATGTCTTAAAATTTTTCTATTAAGAATTGACTCAAAAACTTTTGAAATACAGGACGTTAAAGCAATTGGACGATAGTTGGAGGGTTGGGAGTGGTCACCCTTCTTTGGGACTGGCTGAATGAGAGCAAACTTCCAGCAAGAAGGAAAGGTACAAGTTGACAGACAAAGGCGAAATAGTTTGCCTAGGCAGGGTGTAAGCACAGAAGCACAGTTCTTGAGAACAACAGGAGGGACCCCATCAGGCCCATATGCCTTGTTAGTACTGAGGCCAGTGATGGCAGAAAATACATCAACTGAAGAAATTTTAATGTCAGCCATGAGGAAGTCAGAGGGGGGAAGTGATGGAGGAAGAGCACCGGAATCGTCTAAGGTGGAATTGGAGGAGAAAGTCTGTGCGAAGAGATCTGCTTTATCAGTAGAAGAAATAGCTACAGAACCATCAGAGTTGAAAAGAGGAGGGTAGGATGATAAGGTAAAGTTGTTAGAAAGATTTTTGGCAAGGTGCCAGAAGGAGCGGGAAGAATTCGAGTTGGAGAGTTGAGAGGATTTAGTATGGATGAAATTATTTTTAGTAGAGCGAAGAACAGACTTAGCACGATTCCGGGCAGAAACGTAAAGATTATGTGATTCAGGGGTGGGTTGACTCCGGTACCTTTTGTAGGCCTTCTCCTTGTTGCGGACAGCATTAGAACAAGCGTGATTAAACCAAGGCTTTCTTGCGTTAGTCAAAGGATACGAGAAAGGAATGTATGCTTCCATGCCCGAGAGAATAACCTCCGTAATGCGCAAGGCACACTCAGATGGCTCACGGCCATGGAAGCAATAATCATTCCAGGGAAAATCAAAGAAGTACTGCCTGAGGGCCTCCCAGTCCGCGGCTCCAAAATACCACAGACGACGTTTCCCTGGAGGGTCCACAGGCCGTACCGGAGTGATAGGACAGGTTAAGGTAATAAGGTTGTGATCGGAGGAGCCCAACGGAGAGAAAAGATTAACAGAGTAAGCAGAAGGATTAGTTGTGAGGAAGAGGTCAAGTATGTTGGAGCTCTCTCCAAGGCGGTCAGGGATACGGGTAGGGTGCTGTACAAGCTGCTCTAGGTCATTAAGGATAGAAAAGATGTAGGCTTGTTCACCAGGTGGATCCGTGAAAGGAGAGGAGAGCCAAAGGTGGTGGTGAACATTGAAATCTCCAAGAATGGAGATTTCAGAGAAAGGAGAAATGGACAGAATGTGTTCCATCGTAGAAGTAAGATAGTTGAAGAATTTTTGATAGTCAGTAGAATTAGGGGATAAGTAAACAGCACAGATATATTTAGTCAGAGAATGACAGGAAAGCCGAAGCCAGAGTGTGGAGAATTCAGAAGAATCAAGTTCAGGAACACGAGAGCAAGATAAGTCGTTGCGTATGTATACACAACAGCCACCTTTGGCTTTGAAATGAGTATAGAGAAAGTAGGAGGATACAGAAAAGGGTTTGCTGTCAGCTGCCACAGACAGCTGAGTCTCTGTTAGAAAAAGAAGGTGAGGTTTAGAGGAGGAGAGGTGGTGCTCAACAGAGCGAAAGTTAGATGAAAGGCCGCGAATGTTGCAGAAATGAAGAAGAAGAGAGTCAGACAGTGGTTCCAGGCACCTTGAGTCGTCACAGGGAGAGGGGCAGATGGCGGGGGCATTTATGGTCCCCCCCCCTGGGGACTCCGAGGCTGGGTGAATTGACGCCATTTTTGGTGAATTATGAATAGGAAGTGTAGTGTGTACTGTGCATGTAGTTTGGTGAAGATAGTTAGAGAAATTTGTACTGGAGAGCATGCTGGCCTACTCTCTGTGTAACTGAGACATTGAAAAAGTTCAGCAAAGGGGGATGGTCAGGAACTAGTCCTGCGGGCTGATGAAACGGGAGCTCGAGCTCTCCCTGTCATCAGCTATCCATCCACCTCGGGAGTACTGCCCTGCTCGACTGGTGCTACAGTCTACAGGATGCGAGAATCAGGTGTTCTCTGTGAGACAAGTGTGTGAAAAGTATTTAGCGATAGGCAAGGATGTGTCTGGGGCATTCATGGATTTAGATAAAGCATATGATAGAACTGATAGGGAGGCTTTGTGGACTGTTTTAAGATTGTATGGACTTGATGGTAAGATACTAAAAGGGGTGAAAAGTTTTTATGTAAATAGTAGAGCGTGTGTAAGAGTGGGAAATGCTGTGAGTGATTGGTTTCCCGTGAGAGTGGGGCTGTGACAGGGATGTGTGATGTCACCTTGGTTGTTTAATATTTATATGGATGATGTAAGGGAGGTGAATGCAAGAGTTTTAGGTGGAGTTCTGAGTCTGGTGAATGTTGATGGTGGAGAGTGGAATCTGAAGCAGCTGCTGTTTCCAGATGATACTGCACTGGTGCCCGATTCAGAGGAGAGATTGAGACAGTTGGAAGAGGAGTCTGGAAGGGTGTGTGAAAGGAGGAAATTGAAAGTAAATGAGAATAAGAACAATGTGATGAAGTGTACAAGGATGGTAGATGGTAGGAGGATGAATATAGTTTTGAATGGTGAGTTGCTTGAGGATGTAATGTTTTAACCCCTTAACCGCAGGGTGTCACTTTCGTGATGCTCTGGTGCAATGGATCATACCACGGGGCGTCACTTTTGCAGTTCTGTGTTATTTTGAATTCGCCACGGCTTTGAAATGATTACTTGTATCATCTGTCAGTACTGCCAGTGTCTAACAATAGTCAGTGCTGCTATTGTCATCTGTTCTCTCATCCACTGTTGACAATTTAGCCATTTCTCCCCATTATTGACTCCCCTCCCTACCCTCCATTACCCTCTCCTCCCGCCTGCCCCAGTTGTGCAGCGCTAGGCAAATCTTGGCCGGATTATTCCACTCATTTCATCCATTGGAATGAGCCCTATGGCTTATTCTCATACAAAATAATATATATAAAAAAGAAAAAAGGTAATTGATAGTCCCATACATCTGGAATTGGCTAGTTATCACCTGGCAACACCCCACGTCACTCGTTCGCTAATTTTCCCTGTTTATTTCTCCTTGAAATATGCTGTATGACCTGTTCTCATAATAAAAATATATATAAGAAAGGAAGGGAGAAGCCTAAGTGATATTTACATTCTCCTGGAACTACCTAATTTATTATTTATTGTCTAGATGTCCTGCCAATCATTTCATAGCGTATATATTAGCAGCTGTCACCACACTGACGTTGGCAACCCTTCACTGCCCCTAGACCCCAGCATTCAGTTTACTCTCGTCTTTCAAGGTGAGATTACGTCGGATTCGCGCATGTTCAATTCCGCTGCTTTATAGCCCCATGCAAAGGTTACTGTGACCTCTACCCCTACTAAACCTCGTGTGGGAAGGGGTAAAAGCTAAGTGACTCTGCTGTGGAACGTGAACTGGCTAATTTATCAATGATAATGATGGACAGTGACTACGATCTTTCTGGTCTCTAAAACAGCGCAAGTGAAAATGTAAATTATGTGTAAACAGCAAGTGATAGCAATTAATGGAAATATAACTGAACAGTGGAAAATAGTTTTATAACTTACTGCAAATGACAGTGCATAAGTGTAAATATAACAGAAATGTAAATAATGTAAATAAATTAGAGAATGTAAATAGAAATGTAAATAAGTAGTAATATAAGAATACGAGTATATATTCTAGGAGTAATGAAAGTGAAAGTAATGAAAATGAAAGTGACAGCTTCGCTCTCTACTCTAGTATACACGAGAAAGTGAATGCCTGGAGTGAAAATAAATTACTAGTACTGAAAGAAACTTATAGATAAATATTGTAAAGTAGTAATATAAGAATACAAGTATATATACTAGGAGTAATGAAAGTGAAAATGAAAGTGAAAGTAATGAAAATGAAAGTGACAGCTTCGCTCTCTAGCCTAGTATGCACGCGAAAGTGAATGCCTGGAGTGAAAATAAACTACTAGTACTGAAAGAAACTTATAGATAAATATTTTATATATAAATAAGTGTAATAAAGTACTAGGAATATAAAGTGTGAGTGTGTTTATAAATAATAAATGACAGCTCCGCCTCAGAATACCATCGGGGAACCAGCACGGGAGGAACGCTCGTATGCGCTCATAATTTACATTGCTTTCACAGTGTTTTTTTTTTCTTGGAATATGGATTCCAAACTACTTGAAATTCATAGAATAGTGTTTGTAGTTATAATATCAGGCAGTGGTAACCATATAACGGGGTGTCGGGAAGTGTAAAATGGAGACTTCGTTACCCAACTTCAGAAGACTCCACAAGTCCTACGGTAGTCGACGAAGGCTCAAAAAACATCCCAGGAGAAAGCTGGAGGTATGTGCCATAGGCATATATAAATATAATATTCTAGGACTAATAACTGATTTTTGTCAAATATTTTTAAAAAGTCAGTCGGAGCGCGAATATCCCTGCGTGAGGTGCACGGACCATCTCTGACATGCCCGCGCTTAGGGGGTTAAGTATTTAGGGTCACATGTTGCTGTGGATGGAAGAATAGATGCAGAAGTGAAGTTTAGAATGAATGAAGTGTGTAAGGTGCTGGGAGGAATGAAAAAAGTGTTTAGATGTTGTTTGCTTAGAATGGATGTAAAGAGAAGGCTGTATGAGGGTGTTGCGGTACCGACTGCATTATATGGGGCTGAAACATGGAATATGGGTGTAGCAGAGAGGAAAAGTTTGAATGTAATGGAGGTGAGGTATCTGAGGAGTATGTGTGGAGTGACACTTATGGATCAAGTGCGAAATGATGAAGTGTGAAGGAGAACTGGAGTTGTTCGGGAGATGGCTGATAGTGCTGAGCAGAGGGTGTTGCCATGGTTTGGGCATATAGAGAGAATGGATAATGAGTGATTGGTGAAAAAGATAACTAGATCTGATGTGGGAGGTGTAAGGCTGAGAGAGAGACCACAAATAGGATGGATGGACAGTGTGAAGAGAGTGCTGGATGCGAGAGGGATGTCTGTTGAGCAAGGAAGAGTGGCTGTGCATGACAGAAATAAATGGAGAGAAATTGTGAATGAACAAATGATGACGCAGCCCTGAGGGGATATTCTCCCGCATTTGGTCTGATCAGCAAGTCAGGTCAGGTGTGGGTAAGGAGATGGGTCTATTATGATGTGGCAGGGGTAAACCAGCTCTGCTGTCGGGCCTTGCTGCGGATGTCACTGATTGCACTGCGCAGTTGACCCTTGTGCGGTGTGGAGCAGTGAGGATCTGTCCCTTCTTCCCTTTGGGGCTAAGATGCGAATTAATGTGTTTGAATGGATGAGTAAATGGGGAGTGTGTCGTCCTGTCTCGGCTACCTCCCTTTCCTTGGGGGAAGCAGTCTAGGTATATAGATAGATAGATGATAGATAGACATTACTAGGTATCAGTAAGAATCTGTAAAAATGAAAACAAACGCACGTACTTTATATTAACAGCAGTATGAAGTCCGTCCACAAGACTGACTCCTAAGTGCACCAGTCGTGCCACAGCCCGGTAGGTGGGTACTTCGGAAATTACAAATAACTCTTTGAAATATATGGCGGATGATGTTGCTGTAATGCTGTTGGGGAAAGAGTACAAAAAGAAAATAACCATATAAATACAGAAATTTCGATGAAGTAGTATTTTATGTTTATCTCCAGGTAAATTTGCAGTTAGTATTTCAGGGTAGACCCTTTGACCTAGAGCGGTCGTTAAACACACACACACACACACACACACACACTACAACCAGATTTCTCTTCTGCACCTGAATATATCAAGGTCACATGCAGTATGTTCCTTGGGCTAAAAAAGTTAAATATAAAGATACTGTTTTTCTCTTAAATGCTGCCATCGATACAAACGACCAGCAGAGGTACCCGGTGCTGCCTGGGTAAATCCACATGATTGTGGATACCGTTGCCTGGGATGATGGATAGGCACCACCCCTGCAGGAGAAGACATCCGGGATCCCATATTCCACACTGAACGTATGTTCCTCTTTGAGCCCATTTCCCGAGGGATTTGTTCCCCATTGACCTGTTTCTACCATTTACCTACTTTCCTATTACACACCCACCCACCCCCCTGGTCTCCCCACCAAATCGACCTCCTTTCCAACCAGTTGTGACAAATAATGAACTCCTACTATGTTCATTTCGTAGCAAAAGGTGGTGATTGTGTGTAATTGTGCTGTAACTTGCTAATGTGCTTTTTACGAGTCGTCAGAACTCTCTTCATTGCTGTTCCGGCTTTAGTGTCATTTTCTAACGATACACATATTTCCTGTTGCTTACCTTTAACTGTTTTGAATATTAAAAAATTCTTTGATTATATTACTTTTTAGGTGGAACGCAGTCTTTCTACTTCTAAAAATATGTTCACCTGTTCCTATACTTCTTAGTCTGGTATTCAATGCATAGCTTTGTGTTACAATGTACAGTGATACATTATCCGCCAAATACTTCTGGTTCCTAATAAACCTGCATTCAGTGAGTCTTCTACCAGTTGTACCATCTGGTCAGCAACTACCACCGTTGGTCAAGAAAATACGACTTTAGATATTTTCATTTTGTATCCTCAGTAGCTTTCAGATAATAATACTGTAGTTGCACACGTGAAAGACTTAAATTAGTTTTCTGGCTAACTTTTGCACTGGAGACAGTCAGGAAATAAGGAAAAGCATAATCAGGCATTCTTCTTTTTCGTAAGTCATTGTAACAGCAAAAGTAATGCAGGAGATTACATGAGAGAGAGAGAGAGAGAGAGAGAGAGAGAGAGAATGACATGCTTTTTGAATGTAAGGGGCTAGATATGTGGAATGTGAATAGGTCTAAATAAATTTGGGGGAAATGAGAGTTCAAGATAAGTAATAAGGTTTGACAGTATATATAATGTGGAAATCAATTTCCATAATCATTAGCCTCAATTGAACAACGGAAAGAAACCTATTGGCTAGCAATGAAAATAGCTGATAATCCATCATCTTTGTTTATTAAGTTGGTTTGTTTAATAACAGAATACCCCTTGCACTCCCTGAAAACAGCAATGTATAGTATAGTGAAGTTAACATTCATAACAGACACTCGAATATTCTCTGAACACTGTATCGGTATCATCATTTTATAAATACACTAGAAATGTATGTTTGCTTATCTGTACTAGCTCAGATCTTACTTATTTACGGCTTTGACGAGCTCCTCAGCTGTCTCTGGTCTGGATGGCAGCCTCGGGAGGGTGAGGGAGGCGATGAGGCTGCTGCGGTATGCTGTTCCAACCACCACACCGAAGAGCAGCCAGGTGCCAACTATTGTGTGGTTTGAGTGGCTGGATGAGAGGCGGCCATAGAGTCCCTGGCCCAGCAGGCTGCCCACCGCCTCCAGCACCACCGACCCAGTGTTCAGTTGACCGTGACATGACCTCCACATCTTACTGCCTGTAATCTGTATCCCAAAAGATCTCTCAAAAGATGCATGGCTGGTATGGGACATTAACTGGTATTAACATTTTATCTGAAGTATTTTGTAATTGCGATCTTTCACTACTTACTTTCAAGTGCTTCGAGGCACTGTTAACTACAAGTGCTTCACGGCACTATCAATCCGTTGCACATTTGCTCTGACGGAAAGCTCTCGGATTTCGTTGTCGAATCTCAGTCGCTTGCACCTACACCAGTTCAGTTGCAGTTGCAACAAAATGGCTGAATGCATGGGAAATCTGTTTACACAGCCGAATGCGCAACACAGCACCAGTACAAATGATGCCAAAATATTTTCAGATATTTAATAATTATGTGTGATAATTGTGTATTGAAGTTTTCGTATTTCAGAAATTCATACATTTCTCCCCGTTGCCTAGCTCTGTTTCCATTTCGCATGACTGGCTCAGTAAAACGCATCTGTTTTCAATAAGTATTACACCATTGTATGCAGAATTGCATATCGATGCCAGTGGTACTCATTTCGCTGACGAAAACCAGATTTTGTATGAAATTTTATCGATGAAATGAGGGCCACTTCTCAACCATGCCTGCCACAACTCAGATTAAATGAAGAGATGCTTCAGTGTTGAACAACACTATCTTTAGGGATTCCAAGTAATGTAATGCATGCGGGGACAATTATTATGGGACAATACTCCCCACAAGGCAATTTCAATCGACATGATATTGAAATGGGCCCATCTGCGGCAAATGTGACAGAATCGCAACCATCCTGCCAAGTTTCATCGCAGGCCTATTTCTAATTTCGGCTAAGCTGCACAGACAGACAGACATATAGTTAAATTTAGAGTACATTAGATTGTGCAACATACATTGTCAAAATATGATTATAGCCATCTGATGAAAATGCTTTCCTTCATTGCATTTTGATCTATGGGTACAGCTCAGCAAACAGTGATGGTGCTGCATTATGCAAAGATAAAAGAACCGGAGTTCGTCATTGTTTACCAAGTATTATTCGTCATGTAGTTGCTTTCATGGTGTAATGCTGTCTCCTCTAAATATTTGGGACTACAAGAGCCAAACCTTATGCCACTCCGATATGAATGTTATATTACAAGTTTGGCCATTAAGCAGAAGGTATTAGAATGTCCGTTTTGGAGACATCAAAGTAGCATTTTTACTTCATCCGGACGAAGTCCAGCGAGGTATTGTTTTTTGGTCGAACCTGATTTTTTTTTGTGTGTGTGTGTCATTGTTGGCAATATTACGGAAAAACGGCAGGATGAAATCACATGAAGTTTTCAGGATATGTGGGCACTAGTCCTAAAAGAAAGTGATTAAATTTTTGGAGGTATTCGAGTGATCCTGAAAGGTCAAAATCAAGGTCACGGATTTTCAGAGGGCTCTAACTTGATAACGGTAGAAGATATAGATATTTATCTTTCTGAACATACAGAAACTCGTAATATGAACTTTGATTAGGCACCAAGACTTTTGACCTTGAGTGACCTTGAAAGGTCAGACTCAAGGTCACGGATACTTAGGGGGCTATAACTCGAAACTGGTTGAAGATAGAGAGATATTTACTGTTGTCAACATATAGGAAGTCCGATTTGGGTTTTTAATTGGTACCACGACCTTTGGCCAGAAGTAACCGTGTAAGGTCAAGTACAAGGTCATGAATATTCAGGGGGCTATAACTCGAAACTCTTTGAGGAGAGATATTTACTGTTATAAAGATAAAGGAAGCCTCATATAGGTTTTCATTTGGCACCATGACTTTTGACCTTGAGTGACCTTGAAAGGTCAAGTGCAAGATCACAGATTTTCAGAGTGTGTAACTTGAAAACATGAGCACAATTACATCAGACATTAATTGTGTACAAACACTAAATGCCAGTACCGATTCAGCATTGAACAGCAATAAAACAACTGCTGTTGGGCGAGGTTTGTTGTGCTTGGCACCACTTTTTTTTTTTTTTTTTTTTTCTAAGAACAGGGTAATTTACTTCAAACTGTATCATCAGTTTTATATCACTGTGCTCCTTATTGTAAACATTAATCAAGGTTATCTGGCACGTCATCAGGGTACTATGCACTGTCAGGTGTCCCTCGGCTCATCATCCTGTATAGCCTAATTCCGACTGTGTAAGCGACGGCTCTATAAATCAGTTGTGAACATGTCCACATGGGTGTCTTTACAGTTTTAGGTAGATATGTTGGATGTGGTGTTGAGATTTCAATAAGATAGATATTAGTGTGTGTGTGTGTGTGTGTGTGTGTGTGTGTGTGTGTCTGCGCGCATGCGCAATTTAGGAAAGCCTGAAGCCTTTTTTTTTTTTTTTTAATGTGTTCGACTCTGGGCATAGGCTTCACAGCCTGCTATCAAGGCCCAGCAGTCCTCCTACATACCATACACCTCTACATGTCATCAATTCGGCGTTAACACCCACCATCCATATTGAATACATGCTAGGGCTGTTTCATACAGGACTGGTGCATTGGTATTAGCGGGGGTATTTTTACGACATGTCGGCGGGTCTTCTGGTAGATCAGTAAAGCCTGATTTAATGAAATTCAAATCTTTAAACTGTTCCCTGCCCCAGCCGGGATTTGAACCTGGGCCCGTTAGGACCGCACGCCACCTCTCTACCGGTTCGCAATCAGACGACAGAGTGAAATAAGGAAGATTGTGTTTAACTGTGTAGGAGAATGTGGAAGCAATCAATCACGATTTGTGTATCGTAAATGTTGTCTAAGTGTGAAAAATGTAATGGTTGTTTTATTAACTGTCTATCATGCATATTTCGAAATTTACGTAAAATACATGCTGGATGAATTTGATCCTGTGGTTGACAAACAGCTAATAAAATAACCATGTCCAGTTTAACACACAAGCTTCAGTCATACCATATAAAAGCAGAACCCAAATGGCCTTAGTAGAAGCCAGGACCACATCCCACACCTGGACATTCAGAGGAAAATAGAACAATACATGCCTTATTTATGTAAAACAAGGAAAAGCAATAATTGCGTATGTAATTGTACAGTCTCTTACCTTAATAAGTAAGATGCAGACAACAAATGTAGAGGTCAGAACTGCTATCCATACTTGACCACTGAGAGGATGGTAGAAGCTTAACAAGTTAGGGAGTATGACTGGAGTGGCCATTGCAAAACATAATCCACTTTGTGCGTAGACAATTGTGTAATCCCACCTGCAATAAATAATGTGATAAGGAAAAGTTAAACCAGAGAATCAGGTCATTCGATTCTGTGATTTCTGTTTTGTGATATATGCAAATTAATCCAGTTATAAAGGTAAAATAACACTATAACTACGTCTTTTTGTTATTATATTAATGTGAAACATGATTTTATTTCTTCTAGTAGTTATACTCTAAGCTGAAAGGGTTAGATGTCCCTTTTGCTTGGAATCCAGGTGCATATTTTGAAGCTTTGTACCAGCATTTTATACTATATGTCCCTAATTTTGTTATAAGAGAATGACTGACTCTCTCAGACTAGCATCCATATTTGACTACCTATACTCACTCATAAATGTTTTGAGAGATAATGTGTGTTTACCTCCTGACTTTCCTTCTTATCGACCTGTGCTCTCAATATACTGAGTGGCTATAATATAAGAAACAAATCAGGAATAAGTGAAGTAATACTATTTATACAACACTGCCATATTATTATACCGTGGGTTGTTTTGTCACTTTCGGGTTTGTTGTAAATACAAGTAAAAAATATCCTTTGTAATGAAAGAGCTTGATGTAATAATTATGCAGTCCAGAATAATTGTTGTTGTTGATCAACCCCAGTCCGTCGGATCGAGCAGACCCGTCGACCTTAGGTAAGCAACCGCCCCAATGGTGTTGTTCCATAGATCACCACACCACTGATGCTGTGCTTGTGTCTTTGTGCAGCATGTGGTGTGCAGTCCTTCTTTATGTGTGTTACGTTGTGTGGACCAGTAGTACAAACTTGGCACGTGTCACGTGTGGTTCCACCCAACCCATATCTATGCTGGTTCCTAGCGAGGGTTGTGTTGTGTCCTGCTCGAAGCCTAGCAAGGTGAACTAAATTCTCTTTATTTAAGGACACCTCCTATGAGTGAATTTCAAGAGTAAGGGGCTTATAGTATGATGTTATGTTCGAGATGTATTGCCATGCACGTGAAGTGAGTATGAGTATGTAGGTGCTTCTTCATTGCTAGTGCTGTAATTTCTGGAGGTGAGACCTGTTCTAGAGGGTTTGATAATAGTTGTGTCGAGATTGTTTTTTGTGTGTGTTGTGTGTGTCTGTCACGTAATGACGGATGTTTTACATTGGCACTGGCTGATAAATAGATTTTGTGTCCCTTATATCAGTAGTTTCTGACAGGGAGGGTTTTGGTTACAAAATGTAAGTGAGCTGTGGGAGTAGTGTTCGTGTGGTCAGTAGTGATGCACAGGGCTCTGTCCGGTACGATTTGAAAGATGTTGTAGTGGGTATTAGGTAGGATGGAAGCACATGCCGGGGAGGCATAGGAAACAGCTGATCCAAAAATTGTTTGTAGGGAAAGGACAGTGTTTCTCTTTGTTATCCAAACTCTGTCCGCGTAGTTGCAATACTCCATTGAGTAGAAGGGTGCACCACGTTTTGGTCATTTTGTAGAGTACATGAGTACATTGTCCGTGAAGGTGAGTCTGGTGTCATATGTCACTCCAAGGGTCTCAGTGAATGGCATGTCCTTATGGCCCAAATACATTAATAAATGTTATATTGGGACAGTCGTGTATTCTTGCCTACTGTTGGTGGTGAAAGTGGTGGTGAATGTGGCTGGAACAAATGTCATCCTCGACCCAAGTCTGCAATATGTAAGGGAAATCCTGTTGCAGTGTGAATATATATATATATATATATATATATATATATATATATATATATATATATATATTGTTACATAGCCTATGATTTCATCATCCTTTGTGTAATTCTAACGTACAGTATGCTGCATGTTTGATCACAAGCGTGTTCTACCTCACTCCCCCTTCTACCCTTATAGTAGAGTAAGTTGTTCTTTCTGTTGTTCAGAGCAGGATTGTCAACTCTTTGTCCCCTATGGCTTCATTTGCGCGTCCTTCTTACAAGTTGTATCAAGCTCTGCCGGCCCCTATATAATGAGCTCAGTCTCTGCATTAATTGCCACTTAGATCCTCATTTTGTTCACATCTCTGTCCTCCCCTGTACAGTTGTTATTATTGTGAGTGCTCAGGAAGTCTCCAACCATCTAGCAGCTGTGTAATTTGAGTATAACTGTTATTGCATTTTTTCTTGTACTGTGTAGCATATGGTGTTAATTCTTAGGCCTAGTAAGGTTTTTGTGATTCATGTGTTTTGGGTGTCAGCCATTATTAATAATATTTCGTATCTGTAATAATATATCATGCATTCACTGAGCATTAGCCGGTTTTCTCATTTTATCAGGGCTGACTTAGATAAATTTACTCTTGCTAATTTCGTGTTAATAGAGGCTATTGCAGTTAACCATATATTTAACCTGTTTTTTTTTTTGCCATTACATTATCCTTATGAGTCCTGATGTTTTGTTGTTAGTTTGAGCATTAAACTTTAACTTGTAATTTTACCTAACTCTTTTGTTTTGAACCTGGACCTTTACGGGACAGTAGTGATTTTTAGTATTCTCACTTAAAGTGTACATTATCTTTCTCTGTTCCGTAACATAAATTTGGCGAACTCTTATCAGGATATTCAGGATATTATCATAAGGATATTGCTTGATATTTTGTGACTGTGATTTATTCATGATGTCTACTATTACTACGCTTGATGAAGCCAAAGATTTTTTGTCAAATGTGCAAACAGTGTGTGATGTAGAAAACAGAACAAAGAATGAACTTAAGCTTGTTGCTCAACAATTAGGAATTGCAGTTCACTCTCATCATTCTAAAGATCAAATTGTTGGCATGATTAATAAAAGCTTGTTTAATGTAACTCCTCTAAATGAGAAAACGCAGATTGAAATAGCTAAGTTACAGCTAGCTCTGCAGGAGGCTCGTGTTAAGGAGGCTGAGTTTCAGGCACATGCTAAGGAGGCTGAGTCTCAGGCTAAGGAGGCAGAGTCTCAGGCTCGTATTCAGGAGGCTGAATTTCAGGCAAATGCTAAGGAGGCTGAATCTCAGGCTCGTATTCAGGAGGCACAGGTACAGGCTCAGGCACAAATTGAACTTGCTAGGATTCAGGCAGACCATGAGTATCGCATGAAACAAGGTGGAACTGGATCATCTAGCTCTGATGATTTTGATGTGGCTAAAAATGTTAAACTTGTCCCTCCATTTAATGAATCTGATTTAACAAAGTATTTTCAGTTGTTTGAGAGAGTAGCTACAGGTTTTAATTGGCCCAAAAAGTATTGGCCAGTACTCCTTCAAACTGTTCTCACCGGTAAAGCTCAAATAACTTATGCATCTTTGCCTCAGGATCAATCTGATAATTATGATGTAGTTAAGAGCTTGATTCTTAAGGCCTATGAGCTTGTTCCTGAAGCCTATAGAGTAAAATTTAGGACAACTTATAAGCAAGATAAGCAATCCCATGTTGAGTATGCAAAAATCAAAGAAGATCTGTTAGAGCAGTGGTTAAATTCTAAGAATGTGGATTCTGATTTTGGTAAATTTAAGCAGATGATTTTGCTGGAGGACTTCAAAAGGTGTATTAATAAAGATGTAAGCCTATATCTTGATGAGAGAAGAATAGATAATTTGTCTGATGCTGCAGTTTTAGCTGATGAATATGTTCTCACTCACAAGAGATATTCTAAAGAAAAAAGGAAAGCTGAGAGTAAGAACGCTGCCTCTACTCAGAGTACAGGTAACAGGAAAGAGAATAAAGGTGATGTTTCTCAGGAAGTAAATACCAGCTTCACCTCTAGATTTCAGAAACGTAAATGTACTTATTGTAGTAAGCTTGGTCATACTACGGAGAAATGTTTCAGGAGACAGTGTGATGTGAACAAAAAGGAGTCTTTAAATATTCAGTCAATTGATCTAGTGTCCACCCTTGAGAGTTCCCAGAATTTTTTAACTGAGTTAACTGAACCTGCTTTGAGGGGTAAATTAAATTCTCAAGATGAAGCCCCTCTTTTGAGCAGTAACGTGGGTGACACTCTCAAGAGTTCATGTGCTAATTTCCTGTCTGATGGTTTTGTCAGTCCTCTGGACAGTAATGACATGAAATCAGTTAAAATATATCGTGATACAGGTGCTTGCCAATCCCTTATGCTGACTAGTGTTCTAGGCTCTAATGTTAATTCCTCTGATGAAACTGTAATCTTACAAGGTGTAGGGAATAATGACTTCTCTGTCCTTCTGTGCAGAGCGAATTTAGAGTCTGGTTTTGTTAATGGTTCCGTTATGGTTGGGTTGGTTGAGACACTCCCAGTGTCAGGTGTAACTTTCTTACTTGGAAATGATATTGGTGGAAGTCAAGTGTGTCCAGCTCCTCAGTTGTCTAGTAAGCCAGTGGCTGCGACCCAGGATTGTGATGTCCCTGATGTGTTCTCTGCATGTGCTGTCACTAGGGCTAAGTCTAAAGTTACTGGTGACTTAGAGGATAATGATGATGATGATGTTATCTTAGCTGACACTTTTCTTGCTAATTTGGACCACTCACCAGATGAGGCAGTACCCCGTAGTGTTGATAATTTGTCTCGTCAAGAGTTGGTTGAGTTGCAGGTTGCTGACCCTGAGTTGAAAGGTCTAGCTAACTCTGCTTGCAGTGAGGAAGAGTCAGCTGGTGCTTCTACTTGTTATTATATAAAGTCAGGAGTACTTATGAGGAAGTGGAGACCCCCAACAGCATCAGCTGACTGTGAATGGGAGGTTGTACATCAAGTTGTCATCCCTCGTGTTTGTAGGCAGGATATCATTAGAGTGGCTCATGATTCCAGTTTGGCAGGACACCTTGGAGTGAGGAAGACTGTGGCACGCATTTTGAAACACTTCTACTGGCCAGGTATCTTCAGAGATGTTTCCTGGTATTGTAAGTCTTGTCACACCTGTCAAGTTGTGGGGAAGTGTAATCAGACCGAAAAGGTTGCACCTCTAGTTCCCATTCCTCCTTTTGAGGCGCCTTTCACCCGTGTGTTGGTGGATATTGTGGGCCCTCTTCCTAAGACTTCTTCAGGATTTTCTTATGTGTTGACCCTGATTGATATGGGTACTCGTTATCCTGAAGCCATTCCACTTAGAAATATCTCAGCAAAGAACGTGGTTAAGGAAATGCTAGGGTTCTTCACAAAGTTTGGTCTGCCCAAGGAGGTACAGTCAGACCGGGGAAGTAATTTCATGTCAAATGTTTTCAAGCAGTCTCTGAAAGAGTTGGGCATCACCCAGATCACGTCTTCAGCTTACCATCCCCTGACCCAAGGAGCGTTGGAGAGATATCATCAAACACTCAAATCGATGCTCAAGAAATACTGTTTGGAACATCAGAAAGACTGGGATAAAGGTCTTCCATTCGTTGTATTTGCCGCAAGAGAATCTCCAAATGAATCACTGGGCTTTTCACCCTTTGAACTACTGTTTGGCCATGAAGTAAGAGGACCCTTTAAGCTACTCAAGGAATGCTGGCTGTCGGAGGAAGATGACGTCAACCTGCTGGAGTATGTGATGAAGTTCAAAGAACGGCTGTCCACTGCTTTACAGCTGGCGAGAGAGAATTTAGGAGCTGCTCAGGAGAAGATGAAGACTTGGTATGATAAGAAGTCCAGGTTACGCCACTTTCAGCCAGGAGATCAGGTTTTGATTCTGCTACCGGTGCATGGGCAACCTCTGCAAGCCAAGTTTAGTGGTCCTTATTTCGTGGAGAAGAAACTCAGTGATGTCAACTATGTCATCGCCACACCAGATCGTAGAAAGAACAAGCAACTTTGTCACATCAACATGCTAAATTTATATCACAGGCGGGAAGAAAATAACCCAGTCTGCACTGTGGCTGTTCCACCCGAGTCTGCAAGTGAAGTTCTCCCATGCAGCATGACCCTGAGTGATAGTTTGGGGAAGAATCCTGATATCATGAATGATCTCCAGACTAAGCTTTCTCATCTACCTCCCGAGGAAAGGCAGGAGTTTTCGGCACTACTGCAGGAGTACCCGCAAGTGTTCCGTGCCACTCCAGGAAGAACCACTGTGTTGATGCATGATGTCGATGTTGGAGACGCAAAGCCAATTAAACTGCCCCCTTACCGTGTCAACCCAGTGAAAGTTCCTCTCATCCAGAAGGAGCTTGGCTTCCTGTTGGACCAAAAGATGATTGAGCCATGTCAGAGCGAGTGGAGTTCTCCTGTCACTCTGGTCCCTAAGCCAGAGGGGTCACAGCGGCTTTGCATCGACTACAGACGTGTTAATCAGATAACCAAAACAGACACTTACCCTCTCCCTTGCGTGGAAGATTGCATAGAGAAGATCGGAAAGGCTAGGTACATAAGTAAGTTTGATTTGTTAAAGGGATACTGGCAAGTACCTATGACTGAACGTGCTAGGGAGATCTCATGTTTTGTAACACTAGGAAAGACTTTTGCATGTTCTGTAATGCCATATGGTATGAAGAATGCACCAGCCACATTTCAAAAGCTCATGAATGTTGTAACAGAGGGTTTGGCAGGGTGTGTTGTTTATATTGATGATGTATTAATCTTCAGTGACAACTGGAAAGATCGCCTATGCCTTGTCAGTAAATTTCTTGAGCGTTTGGTTCAGGTTAATCTTGTAGCTAATTTATCAAAGTGTGAGTTTGGTCAAGCTAAAGTTCAGTACCTTGGGTATGTAATTGGTGATGGACATGTTGCACCACCAGGAGCTAAGGTTCAGGTTATAAGTGATCTTCCCAGACCTAAAAGATAGGAAAGAGCTACAAAGATTTTTGGGAATGGTAGGTTATTACAGGAGATTTGTTCTTAACTTGTCAATTCTTGTATTACCACTTACAATCCTACTGAAAAAGGGAGTTAAATTTGTCTGGACTGATAACTGTGAATCCTCTTTCAGCAAACTTAAAGCTATCCTATTAAGTCAGCCAGTGCTCGCTACTCCAAATTTTGCTAAGCCTTTTAAGATGGCTGTTGATGCAAGTGATACAGGAGCTGGGGCTGTTTTGCTGCAAGAGGATGATCAGGGTATTGAACACCCTGTATCTTATTACAGTAAGAAGTTCACTCCACCTCAAAAGAACTACTCAACTATTGAGAAAGAGCTTTTGGCCTTGATTTTGGGTTTACAGCATTTTTCATTTTATTTGTGTTCTGGTTTTGACCCCATAGTCATTTATACCGATCATAACCCACTGAAATTCCTTAGTAAGTTTAAAGATAAAAATCAGAGATTGACAAGATGGAGTCTACTTCTTCAGGAGTATTCATTAGACATACAACATGTCAAGGGGAAAGAAAATGTTACTGCTGATTGCTTATCTAGACTTTAGACAGATTGTTTTAGAGTAATAAGAAATTTCCTTTGTAAATTTCTTTTTCTTTGTGGGGAGGTGTTACATAGCCTATGATTTCATCATCCTTTGTGTAATTCTACCGTACAGTATGCTGCATGTTTGATCACGAGCGTGTTCTACCTCACTCCCCCTTCTACCCTTATAGTACAGTAGAGTAACTCTTTCTTTCTGTTGTTCAGAGCAGGATTGTCAACTCTTTGTCCCCTATGGCTTCATTTGTGTGTCCTTCTTACAAGTTGTATGAAGCTCTGCCGGCCTCTATATAATGAGCTCAGTCTCTGCATTAATTGCCACTTAGATCTACTCCTCATTTTGTTCACATCTCTGTCCTCCCCTGTACAGTTGTTTTTTATTGTGAGTGCTCAGGAAGTCTCCAACCATCTAGCAGCTGTGTAATTTGAGTATAACTGTTATTGCATTTTTTCTTGTACTTTGTAGCATAAGGTGTTAATTCTTAGCCCTAGTAAGGTTTTTGTGATTCATGTGTTTTGGGTGTCAGCCATTATTAATAATATTTTGTATCTGTAATAATATATCTTGCATTCACTGAGCATTAGCCGGTTTTCTCATTTTATCAGGGCTGACTTAGATAAATTTACTCTTGCTAATTTCGTGTTAATAGAGGCTATTGCAGTTAACCATATATTAAACCTGTTTTTTTGCCATTACATTATCCTTATGAGTCCTGAATGTTTTGTTGTTAGTTTGAGCATTAAACTTT
Source organism: Coenobita brevimanus (assembly GCF_032717465.1). NCBI lineage: Eukaryota > Metazoa > Arthropoda > Malacostraca > Decapoda > Coenobitidae > Coenobita > Coenobita brevimanus. The sequence continues at coordinate 18,228,476 of NC_137003.1, read as the reverse complement.
AACTTGTAATTTTACCTAACACTTTTGTTTTGAACCTGGAACTTTACGGGACGGTAGTGATTTTTAGTATTCTCACTTAAAGTGTACATTTTCTTTCTCTGTTCCGTAACAATATATATATATATATAGATATATATATATCTATATCTATATATATATATATATATGTAATTCATTTAAGACCCGGATTCCTAAGTCCTGGACACCCCAAGCCCCGGACATTTTGGGCTCCGGTCCTTGGACACCAAAAATGGCCAATACATGTAATAATGAAAAAAAAAAAAAAAAAAAGCCGATATGTGCTCATCCCTGCTTTAAATATACGTATATATTTATTTATACGCATTTGTGTGATATGTGTGTGTGTGTGTGTGTGTGTATATATATATATATCCGCATGTCCCTTCCCACCCTAGGGCAGGGTGAGAAGTAACAGCGTCCAGACAGCCTAAGTTTCCCCAGTTCATTGGGCCACACGTCCATTCACTCATCATTCAAACCCAAAGAATCCTGGCTCCACCAGATAGGCCAAAAGAATTACATTACGTTCTGTAGCTTCACATATATGTATCTGATAGAGCCAATCCCAATGCTCTCACGTTAAAAAGGGGTGTCAAATCCCTGATTATGCACTTCCACACACAAAATTGATCCAGCCAGCTTGGTCTTCCATACCATTCTTCCTCACACTCCTCATCCACCATATCCCTCCACCTCCTTCTTGGCCTACCTCGCTCCCTCCCTCCTCCAAATTCGGCCAGATTAATCATTTTCACCACTCTATTGTCATCCTTTCTCTTGGCATGACCAAACCATCTCACTGAACTCTCTTCGATTCTGGGGTTCAAAGAATGCCTCACTCCGTATCTTTCACGAATCACATAATTTAATATCCTGTCCACTCTCTGTATACCACATACATTCCTCAGCAATCCCATCTCTGCTGCTTTTACTCTTGACTTTTCAGTTCAATGCTACACCATAGTGTTACATCAGTATGTTAAAGTTAGCAACAACACTCCTTCATGTAAGCCTTGTGCAGCTGCAACACTCAAGCCTCTGTTCTTTACAAAGGCCTTCATAGCACCAGATACTTTCCTTCCTTGTCACTTACTTTTCACTTCTTTTGCGCGTTTTCCTCTCTTTTCTATCATTGTACCTATGTATTTGAACTGTCTCACCAAGTCCAGTCTCTCTCCATTCACTGCAACATCACACTGGGAGTTACATTCTCTCTCAATAACCATCACTTTATTCTTTTCTAAATTTACTCTTAAGGCACGACGCTCACAGACATCTACACAACACTACATTAGTCTTCCCAGCTCTTGCCCGGTATTTGCAAGTAGCACTGCATCATCAGCACACACTGAAATTGAGATATTCCATCCATCCCCATTCATTCCAAAACGATAGCCCTTTCTCTATCACTTGTGTTATTTCTTCTCTCATCACCCCATTCATATACTGTGTGTAGAGATACACTGGCTGTATCGTCCCCACATCGTTCGGGATAGGCCGGTCCTGCAGTGGACACTCAAACGGCTGATGACATGATATATATATATATATATATATATATATATGGTTGTAGGGTACGCTCCGACAAATGAGGCTGCTGATGAAATGAAGGATGACTTTTATGAGAAGCTGCAGGATGTAGTGAACAGAGTGGCAAGACATGATGTGTTAGTTTGCATTGGTGATTTTAATGTGACTGTTGGCAGTAGTAGGGATGGCTTTGAAGATTGTATGAGTAAGGAGGGTGTTGGTATAAGAAACGAAAATGGGGTGCGCTTTGGAAGCTTTTGTTTGGCAAATGACCTTATAATTGGTGGAACTATCTTTGACCATAGAAAAATACATAAGACTACTTGGATTTCACCATGTGTTAAATATTGTAACCAGATTGACCACATTGCAATTAGCAGAAGGCATAGGAGTTATTTGCAAGATGTTTCCGTAAGGAGGGGGGCAGATATAGGTAGTGATCATCAACTTGTTGTGTCAAAGATTAAAATAAAACTTAAGAGAAACGTTAATGGTAATTGTACAGGAGGTAATAATTATGATTTTGATGAGCTGAGAAGTGATGAGAGCACGAGGGAAAAGTTTCGGTGGGAATGTAGGAACAGGTTTCTAGTCCTGCAGACTTTGATGGAATCTGAAGACAATGATATTAATCAAATGTGGAGAGAGGTAAAAGAGGTTTTGCATGAGAGTGCTAAGGTTACTATTAAGAAAAAAGGGAAAGCGAGAAGGAAAAAGTGGATGTCAGATGAAACATGGAATGCAATTAAGAAAAGGAAAGAGGCTAAGTTAAGAAGTGAAGAACAACATGCTGATGGCCAGGTAGTTGAAGTACTTAGAGCAAAGTACTGGAGTTTACATTCTGAAGTAAAAAGAATCGTTAGACGTGATAAGAGGAGGTTATATGATGAAAAGGCGACAGAGACAGAAATTAAATTAAGTAAAAATGACGGTCAGAGCACAAGAGCAGCGTATCAGGCCATAAAGGAGTTAACTGGGACTGAAAAGAGAAGGAAGGAAATACCTGTACGAGATAGAAATGGTAATTTGATGACTAAAGATTTGGATATAAAAGGAAGGTGGAAAGAGCACTTTGAATCTGTTCTAAATAGACCAATCCCAGCTGAAGAGGACATTTTACCAGCCGAGAGAGATTTTCAGATAGAAACAGGGGATATAACTTTGGAAGAGGTAGCAAAATCTATAAAGGAGTTAAAGAATTTTAAGGCCCCAGGAGAGGATGGAATATTCCCTGAAATGCTTAAGGTGGAAAATGACGAGTTGATGAATGCGCTTTTGGAACTATTTAATGTGGCTTGGGATAATGGTGGAATTCCAGAAGAGTGGAAAAATGGAGTGATTATAAAAATACCAAAAAAGGGAGATTTAAGTGTGTGTGGCAATTGGAGGGGGATAACTTTGACACTTGTAGTTGCAAAAGTCTTTTCCAAAATCTTGTTGAACAGAATAGAGCCAGTAATTGATAAAATTTTAAGAGAAGAACAAGCGGGATTTAGAAAGGGTCGAGGTTGTAATGATCAGATTTTTATTGTAAGGCATCTAATGCAACAAGCTAATGAGATGAAAATGCCACTTAGTATGTGTTTTGTGGATTTTGAAAAGGCGTTTGATAGTGTTTCACGTGGAGCTATGTTGAAAATTATGAGATTCTATGGTATACCAGAAAAGTTTGTAAATATTATTAGAAGCCTGCATGAAGGTACTTTCTGTAAGGTAATGGTGGGTGGTTGTTTGAGTGATCCATTTCAAGTTAGGTCAGGAGTGATTCAAGGAGGAGTTCTTTCACCATTGCTGTTTGTTTTGGTTATGGATTATGTTATGAAAAAGGTTGTAAGGAGAACAGGTGCAGGAATTAACTGGAAAGAAAATAAGAAGCTGATGGATTTGGACTATGCTGATGATATTGTACTGCTTTGCGGAAGTATTTACGAGATGCAGAGGGTGCTTGATTATCTGGTGGAGGAAGGAGAAAAAGTGGGATTGGTAATAAACTGTGGAAAGGCTGAAATTGTTAATATGAACGTGGAGAACCAAATCGATTGTGTAATTTGGAATAATGTGGTGAAGAATGTAGAAAACTTTAAATATCTGGGAATGATTGTATCATCTAATGGATCATTAAACAATGAAATTGAGGACAGGATTAGACAAGCTTGGCGAGCAGTTGGAATGTTGAAATCTGTATGGAATAATAATATACTTTCGGTACATACTAAAGTGAAAATTTACAAGTCCATGGTTAGACCAATTTTAATTTATGGGCATGAGTCATGGTACAGTACAATTGCAACAGATCAGAAAGTATTAGGATTTGAGAATAAAATATTGAGAACGATTCTTGGGATAAAGTGGCAAGACAGAGTTACAAATGCAAGTGTAAGGGATATTACGAGAGTGGAACCAGTTAATGAATATGTGAGACTGTCTCGCTGGAAGTGGCTGGGGCACATATACAGAAAACATGGTAGTTTAATACAGGATGTGCCAGAGTGGACTGCCAGAGGAAGAAGAGGAAGAGGTAGGCCGAGGGAAACCTGGTTGAGGACAATGAAAAAAGAAGCAGGAGAGGAGTGTTGGTGGGACCTGAAGGAGATGGCAAGAGACAAATATTGGTGGAGAGAGTTCATTGAGGCTCTATGCATCCCGTGGGGTGCCACAGGAAATGATTGACTGATTATATATATATATATATATATATATATATATATATATATATATATATATATATATATATATTGAACAACCATGGGGACATCACTTAACCTTGTCGCATGCCCACACTGATCGTGAACCGTTCACTTAGATGCCCATTTGTCCTTAAACATATCGCACTACAATCATAAAAACTCTTGACAGAATCT